>NC_091956.1:55406073-55776235 GCF_031021105.1 Erythrolamprus reginae | reverse complement strand
TAAATATAAATAAATAAATAAATAAATAAATAAATATGCCACCCCTCTCTGTGGACTTCATGAACTCAATACAGAAAGGCTGAAAGTGTTTAGTATATTCTGGTTTCCCAATCTTGGAAGTATAAAGAACAAAAGTATAAAGTTTGAAACCTATTCTTTCAGACTCCAGAATAATTTCACTAGCTTTTGAATAAAACCCTCCAGTTTATGTGAGTAGCCTTTCTATCTTTTAATGCTTCCCAAAAAGTCTCCTGGCAAAAAGAAACCATTCTATTTCCCCCACTCTTTAACAAATTTACAGTCGTAAGAGAAAAAAAAAGATGGAAGAATTAGGAAGAAACCATCAAATATTTACAAATTGTAATAGGAATGTTTAGCTGACCTTGGGAATAGAGAAGGAAGGAGCAAGCCATTAAAGGAAGAAATGATCACACAGTTTTGAGAAAGCAGAAAAAAAGTGAGAAAGAAATTCACAACAATTCCACCTTGATTTTGTATACTATAAGATGTAACAGTGAGAAACTAGGACAGGCTTTCAAGATTCCTTACCATGCTGAAAAGCATTTATGAATCCCTGCTGTGCCTGTTTTTTGATCTGGCCTGTCTCAAAAGGCTGGTACAAAAAGATGTCTAGGCCTTTTTAAGCTGGGCAAAAATGCACTTGTCTGGAAATATACTCTATGAAAATAAGGCAGTCTCTATAAAGTTGTGGATTAAGCAAATGTGATGTGATTCCTCCAAAGCAGATGAGCTAAGGGCAGATTACAAAAAAAAGAATATTTTTTTTCTGAATAATTTTACTAAAGGTTATATTATTTGTGTTATTTAATGTATTAATTTGTTAAAGTTTGTTTTCATTCTGCATTTATTGTTATTTAATAATAAATAAGTCAAGGTAGTGAACATACTGAGTTTATCTTTCTCCTATTTTCTCCACAAAAACAACCCTGTGAAGTGGGTTAAGCTAAGAGAGAGTGACTAGTACAAAGACACCCAGCTTTTTGTTTTACTTTATACAAAAAAATTATGCAACTACAGAATTTTTTTTAAAAAATACATTACAAATTGTAAGGAATGTGCAGAAGAATAAAACAGAAAAAAAGAAAGAAACATCCTTTATCCCAGTAAGAATAATCAACCTTAACCATTTATTACTACCTCTTAATGTATAAATCCTTCCTTTCCCTTTAAATAAATCCCTCCATTTCCCTTTCAAATAATCTAAGTTTAGTCTCACTCAAAAAAAAGAACGGAACATTGCCAGAAGTAATCACCATCATCCAATTCTAATATTAAACTTTTAAACTTCCCTGAAAAGAACAAACCGTTTCTGTAACTTCAGTCAAATAAACCAATTCTATATTCTTTCTTCAAACAAACTCTAATATTCTCAATGGAAGTTTTTAACATCTGTCTTCCTATAAGCTTCTCACAAAATTGTTGTCTTCATCTGCCCCTTTGTAGGGGCAGCAGTGCAGCAACTCCAGCAAATCCCTCCTGTAAATTCACTATAATGAGATAATCCAGATTGCTTATCTGATTTCTATTTCTGTTTCTTTTTTCAATTTTCAACTTTCATTTGTAAATCCATTATTTCCATCTTGTTCTTGTAAGCTGCAATTTTTCATTCCACCTGTTCAATTGTATTCAATGGGACTTGTTCCTCTACAATAGCATCAATTGATGCTACAAAAGGGTTGTATGTTCTCCTTTCTGTGTAGCTATCTAGCGCCCTCTAATGTTTAATCTTTAAAGTCTTATATCAAAATAACCATGGCAACAGCACTTAGATTTATGCACCATTCAATAGTGCTTTATCTCTAAACGGTTTACAAAGTCAGCATATTGCCCCAACAATCTGGGCCCTCATTTTCCTAACCTTGGAAGGCTGAATAGACCTTGAACTGGTCAGGATTGAACTTCTGGGTGTGGGCAGAGTTAGCTTGCAATACTGCATTTTAACCACTGCATTACCATGGCTGATGAAAGCAAAGGATTTTCGAGAAACCGTTGGATCAACTTAAAAAACTTAAATTAAGTCCAGCTGAGCCTTTAATGCATACATAATTAACAAAGGAGCATTTTTGTAGCTCAGGGTTGAAATGAGGGATCCTTTGTGTTTTTTGAGCTTGCTTGTTTTCATGCAGATGCTTCATTACCTGTTGTAGTTGGCTCTGGCCCAGCTCCTGCCCCAAGGAATGTGGAGGTGGATGCAGGAGAAACATCAACATGTCATAGGCCTGTTTTATTGCCGACAGAGTCGGGTAGTGCAGTTTCCTTGGACGAAGAAGGGGGGGGGTGACTTGGAAGAGGGGGGCTTGGCACACAGCCTAGGAAGCCAATCTCCATTATCTTCGGTTGATTCCGATGAGGAAGTATTACACCCACGCATGCAAAGAATTATGCATAGAAGAGACCAATTGCAGAAATATTACAGGAGATAAGAGAGGCCACCTGTGTTTGGGTGGGGCTCCAGTAATTAGAGCTGCTGATATAAATAGCAGTGTGTTGGTTTGGCCGTTGTGGAAGATTATCTGAGCGTTGTTCTTCAGGACTGTGCCTTGCTGTTTCCGGACTTTGTTTGTTGATTTTTCACGACTTTGAAACCAAAGCAGAGCAAAGTGTGTGTGTGTTTCACTTTATGGAAGAAGAAGGGCTGTGACGGTTCTTCACAGCTGCTAGCTAAGTACTTAAAGACTGATTAAGGGGATTGTACAGACTACCAGGTTGTTTTGGGACAAGTGCTCTTTGCAATACAAAAAGGGTGCATTGTTTCTTTTGAATCTTAGTGATAAAGAACGTTGTTTTTGAACTTTCAAGAGTGTGTGTCTGAAATTTGTACCCTTGAATTTTCTGGAGACTCTTACCATAGAGCCAGGCAGAACCTTACCCAAAGTAGGTAACATCATCAATGTACTGATGATTTTACCTAGTTTTGGTAATGAAACATCTGCAAAAAACCCCAAGCAAGTTCAGAGAGCACCAAGGATCCCCCCCCCCATATAAAATTTTCTAAAGCTGACAAAATCAGCCCTCACTGATTAATATAAAGAATATTATTTATTTTTAATATTTTAAAAAGTGACAATAATTACTTGCATAGTTAGGTTCTTTCCCCAACCCTCTTCTGGGGTGAAATTCAGCAGGGTCCAACAGAATTTGGTACCAGTAGCAGAAATTTTGAGTAGTTTGGAGAACTGGCAAATACCACCAGTGGCTGGCCCCAGAGTAGGGTGGTAATGGAGATTTGCAGTATCTTTCCCCTGCCATGCCCACCAAGTCATGCCCACAGAACCAGCAGGGAAAACTTTTGAATTTCACCCTTGGTTTCTCCCCATTTTAAAGGAGAAGAAGGAACGGGGAGAAGACAATGAGCAGCAAGATGGATAAACTCAACTATAATAGTGATGGGTGGACTAGTGGAAGACCTGTAGGACCAGGTGATTGGGAACAGAATATCCTGGAGATTAGCTATATGGTTTATAGGAGTTGACAGTGATGCATAATCAATAGCAAGCTGTATCATTATAGTTCAGAGATAAAAGAGCAAGCTATAACAGCAAAGAAGCTACCAGAACTACTGTTTCTGAAGACAGCAATTTATACCGCAATTTATTGGCTGGTATCTTTTAAAATACATACACCAAACTTTCAATTTACCAGTTATTTAAATGATGGGAGAAATTCGTCTTCTTGATAGTAATGGAAAGAGGTGGGTGTGCCTGTTGTCAAAATTAGAAAATAAGCCAATTTTTAAAAATTGCAACTGAATTTTCCTGCTGGCTCAGAAGTTGTTCTAATTCTCCAAGGCTGTAGATGAAATGGATGAACACAGTGTGGTTTGAAAATTGTGTGTGAAGATGGGTATTCACTTTTTTAAAAAGTGGGTTATTAAGCTTCATTGAGATCACTTTGCATCCTATGTTAGTCATGAAAATTGTGGTGGCCAAATTTCATCAGCACAATTTGGAAGGAAAACATAAGTTTGAAGGAGGCCATTCTTGTGTCAGAACAATATGTGCATCCAATGTATCATAATTTGACAGTGCTTTAAATAGCTGTTATATACAGCCTAATAACCTCCAGTTTAGTCCTTTGACACTCAAATGTTAGTTTTCTGCTTGCTTATCCTTGCATCTCGACGCTATGTATGGTAGCATCTTTTTTGTCTAGATTAGTTTTTGCAGTAGCTTATCTTCTGCAAGAGCTCTAGATAATCTTACCTAGGTTACCTTTTCCAAGAGCTCAAGCCTATAACAGATCAATTGCATTTCCTAAAGCTTGGAATGCTCCCAGATTGTATTTCTATATTATGATGATGATGATGATGATGATGATGATGATGATGATGATAATAATAATAATAATAATAATAAAGCTCAGTTCAGATAAAATACAACATTGCTAATGTTCTTGATGTGGGCATACAATTATCGTGATGGAACAATCAAGTTACTTACTAAATCATGTATTCAAACTGAGTTTCCTCTGAATTTTGTACAATCTGAATGGTTTATGGCTTTTTAATGACTAGTTAGAATGTAGGAGTCTTTTAATAAAACCTAGCAACTCTGTATATTTCCCAGCAAATTTTTAGAAATACCCTATTCTCTCATTGTTCGTGAAGTGAGAGTGTAACAATGTGGTGGCATATATTTTACTGCTGTATTAAAGAAGAACAAATTGCATCCTGCTGCTTTTTTGCCTTATTAATATTGAACATTTGGTGCTGGATAATCTATCCTCCAAACCCAAGCTTAGGAGGCAATGCTACGGGTCATTGATAGTTTTTCTTGGCACCTGTTTTGCCAGGAAGTAAATAATGAAAATGATAGGATGCAAATATTTGCTGCCGCTGCACTTTGCAGGAAAAAGAAAACATTTTAAATCATTTGAAAAGTATTTTAGATGTCTTCCAAAGGGTCTGTAAGCAGTGGTGGGCTACTAGCCAGAACGCTAAATTGCATTCACCGCCACGGCTCGTAAGTGCTTGTGGGGCCAGCGTGATTGTGCTTCTGCACCTATGGAGGTAGCAAAATCGTGCATGGAGCCGGAGGTCAGCCCGTGTTTCGGCATGCACGGAAGCAAAAAACCCTCGCTGAAACATGGGTGCACCTGCAGCTCCATGCGCGATTTTGCTACATCCACAGGTGCAGAAGAACAATCGCACTGGCCCCACAAGCACTTACAAGCCATGGCGGTGAGTGCAATTTAGCATTCTGGCTAGTAGCCCACCACTGCTTACAGACCCTTTGGAAGACATCTAAAATACTTTTCAAATGATTTAAAATGGTTTTTTTTTCCTGTAAAGTACAGCGGCAGCAAATATTTGCATCCTATCATTTTCATTCCCGGCTCCCTACAAGGAGGCACTAGTGCACCCCCTTCTCAAGAAGCCTTCCCTGGACCCAGCCATTCTCAACAACAATTGTCCAGTCTCCAACCTTCCCTTTATGGGGAAGGTTCTTGAGAAGGTGGTGGCACTCCAGCTCCAGTGGTCCTTGGAAGAAGCCGATTATCTAGACCCTCAGCAGTCAGGATTCAGGCCCGGCTACAGCACGGAAACTGCTTTGGTCACATTGATGGATGATCTCTGGCGGGCCTGGGACAGGGGTTTATCATCTGTCCTGGTGCTTCTTGACCTCTCAGCGGCTTTCGATACCATCGACCATGGTATCCTTCTGTGCCGGCTGGAGGGCTTACGAGTGGGAGGCACTGTTCTTCAGTGGTTCTCCTCCTACCTCTCCAGTTGGTTGCATCAGTGTTAGTAGGGTGTCAGAGGTCGACCTCTAGGTTCCTCCCTTGTGGGGTGCCTCAGGGGTCGGTTCTCTCCCCCCTGCTATTTAATATCTACATGAAACCGCTGGACGAGATCATCCAGGGGCATGAGGTGATACCCAGCTGTACATCTCCACCCCATGTCCAGGAAATGTACACAGTACACGGATGATACCCAGCTGTACATCTCCACCCCATGTCCAGTCAATGAAGCAGTGGAAGTGATATGCCGGTGCCTGGAGGCTGTTAGGGTCTGGATGGGTGTCAACAGACTCAAACTAAATCCTGATAAGACAGAGTAGCTGTGGGTTTTACCTTCCAAGGACAATTCCATCTGTCTGTCCATCACCCTGGGGGGGGAATTACTGACCCCCGCAGAGAGGGTCCGCAACTTGGGCATCCTCCTCGATCCACAGCTTATATTAGAGAACCATCTTTCAGCTGTGGCAAGGGGGGCATTTGCCCAGGTTCGCTTGGGGCACCAGTTGCGGCCCTACCTGGACCAGGACTCACTGCTCATGCCCTCATCACCTCGAGGTTCAACTACTGTAACGCTCTCTACATGGGGCTACCTTTGAAGAGTGTTCGGAAACTTCAGATCGTGAAAAATGCAGCTGCGAAAGCAATCATGGGCTTCCCCAGGTATGCCCATGTCACACCAACACTCTGCGGTCTGCATTGGTTGTCGATCAGTTTCCGGTCACAATTCAAAGTGTTAGTTATGACCTATAAAGCCCTTCATGGCATCGGACCAGAATATCTCTGAGACCGCCTTCTGCCACACGAATTGACTGGTTAGGTCCCACAGAGTTGGCCTTCTCCAGGTGCCATCGATGAAACAATGTCGTCTGACGGCCCCGACCCTCTGGAACCAACTCCCCGAAGAGATTAGGATTGCCCCACCCTCCTTGCCTTTCGCAAACTGCAAGCCACCTCTGCCGTTAGGCATGGGGAAATTGATTCCCCAGGGCCGTTTCCACTTTACGTATGGTTTGTATGAGACGTATGATTGTGTTTTATATAAAGGGTTTTAAATTGTTTTTAACTATTGGATTTGTATTGTTCTGTTGTTGTGAGCCGCTCCGAGTCTCCGGAGAGGGGCAGCATACAAACCTAATAAATAAATAAATAAATAAATAAATAAATAAATAAATAAAAAATAAATATATGTTTCTATATTCTTATCTCCAAATGTCAATAAATTAAGTCAACTCTTTGGGTTAGAACAGTGTATCTCAACTTTGGCAGTTGTAAGATGTGTGGACTTTAACTCCCAAAATTCCCCAGCCAGAATTTATTTTATTGAAGACAGGACTCAAAAAAGACACAGAGGTCTACCCTCTAGAGCAATAAATTATGTAATTCATTTTCAGAATTCTGAAACTTAGTTTTTGAGCAAAACAAGCTTTTTTTGTAGAATAAATTCTATTTATTTATTTATTGCATGCTTTTAAAGAAGTTATTTATTCTACTTTTTAGAATTTATTTATTCTATAAAGAAGATTTTTGGGACAATCCACTTGGATGCAAGATGATTATTTAGTCCTGAGTTGGCCAGGATAAGTTTTTAAATGTCCTGTTATTTATTCAATGTACAATTCTGACACCGAGAAGAGTTGTATCAAAATAGCTAACCATCACTTATTGCAGGGGAGATCCTAACTCCCAATTCAGAGATCCTAACTCCCAATTCAAAGGCTACTTGGAGATAGCCATGACTTTACAGGGAGAAATGCTATTCCAAAGAGGGAGAGTAATAGTTGAAAAGTCCTGCCTTTATGACCCCAGAAGATAACATCTAATGAAAATAATGAGCCTCTGAAGGATCTAGCAAAAAAGTCAAGATAACAGCCTCCATCATGTAATAGAAACTCTGCCTGTTTTATTTACATTGCACATCTAACACACTTTTTTTTAAAAAATAACACAGCTTCAGTTGCATCAAGCTGGCTCCCATCATGATTGATTTGACCATACCTTTCAGATATACTGCTTCCAAATCTTGTTGGATGAGCAGATATTGTGAACAGCGGGCAGAATCTTATCCAGGTGTTCAGCCAGGTGACCTTGAATCTCACCCAAAATTACATGTGGAGATCAAAGCCTCGTTACATTGTATCTTCAGATGTTGAGAAGTCTTTTGTGCTGATTGATTTCAAATGAATTTGAGTGTTACAAATCAGTCTGCGAAAGTTGTACGTTTCAAAGGTGCTAAAAGAGGGAGGTAAAATGCATGCCTGACATTCTTCAAAGGCATAACTTTTGAATTGTTTCAATTTTTTCAGGATGTATTTGTCTTCTGAGTTTGTTATAAGCCACCGTGGACAATTGCTGAATGACATCACTGTCTTTGTTGTCATCTAAAAGGCATCTGACTTTTTCCAGTCCAGGTACGGTAGACTTAATTCTGAATGGTTGAAACAGATTAGGTTAAGAATTCAGAACTACAGTTTTAGAAGGAAGAGATGCTACCCAAATTAACCATGGATGTCAAAATGTATGCAAAGTTTCTGTTCTCCTAACAGGGAGGGTATGCATATATGCCCAAACATGTTGGAAAATAGGATAGCATTAGAGTAAAAAGATGGTTGCACCAGCCTTTCTGAATTGGATCTTCTCCAGATATACAATTTTCACTTCTCAGAGTTTCCAAGTCATTATTATCTTTTTTGGAGATTCCAATGCTACAGTCTGAAATCCCTAAGATTGGGAAAGACTGTGTTATACTATTGACTTGCAGGACATTTTTGTTAATTGAAATCCTTACCCAAACTGATGTTTACTGAATTAAAAAAGAATTTCAGGGCCTGGCCTAAAATTTAAGATTTCAACCTACACCACAGGTAAGATAACTCAGGATGTTAAGTAATAGCTTGATAAAAAATATTGGATAGGCATCCAAAAATATTGGATTTGTTATCGATTTTCTTCTTTTGGGACGAGTATGTTTTTTTAATCCTTGATAATCTAACA
The DNA here is from genome assembly GCF_031021105.1 of Erythrolamprus reginae. Taxonomy (NCBI): domain Eukaryota; kingdom Metazoa; phylum Chordata; class Lepidosauria; order Squamata; family Dipsadidae; genus Erythrolamprus; species Erythrolamprus reginae. The sequence continues at coordinate 55,767,484 of NC_091956.1, read as the reverse complement.
AGCCGGTGCAGATCTGGGGACTGTCCCAATTTTGTTACTTTTTTAAAGTGCCCATTTCATTTATAGTAGTCATTATTTATGCAGGGTGGTCCTTTTTTAAACAACAACAATAACAACAACAAATACTGTGGGGAGATGAAATGAGAGGTTGATTGGTTCAGGGCTCTCATCATTTCTGCTCCCTCATTCTGTCTCTAGATTAATTCCAGTCTGCCTGTTCATTAGCATTTTGCAAAAGATAGCAGCCTGTGCTGAATCAATAAAGCATTGTTGCAGGTTTAGAAGGAAAAGGCATATGAAAACAGGATGATTTAAATCTCTTTAAGTTATTTATACCTTTTAAAATATCCCCAAAGCGGTTACCTTTTTGATGTATGTATTGCTTGATTGATTTGGATTCCTCTAACAGGAGGCACACTTCATTTGGAGCTTTCTCAAGGCTGTGAAATGAATAGATTTGTTTTAGTTGCAAACCACTAGGAGTTAATCAATTGTGTACAAAATAGCAGTGCTGCCTGTGTTGGGTTGGACTTTGAAGGGTTTAATACTAATCGGGCGGATAGCTACACCTGCTTAGCATTTGTTTAGCAATAAGAGTTGATAAGGTGTTGATTTAAAACAAAACCCTAAGCGTAGCTGCAGCACTCTCTTGGATTGTTAGACTGTTGGATTGTAAATGTCACAGAATTAAATGATTTATTCTTTATTTATATACAAGCTTTATTACTGTTTTATTACTTTCTGTGGTTTTACAATGGAAAGCATGTAAGAAAATGGTATAATTTAAGCGGCGTTAAAACAGAAATAACCAAGCCTACCTATTCCCACCCCTTCACCTTCCCCCCACAAACAAATTTCCAGTTCCACTCACACAAGTGCTATGACCCAACTAATATGAGCCAGCAGTGTGCAGCAGCTGCCAAAAAAAAGCCCACACTGCATTAATAGAGGCATAGAATCAAGATCAAGTGAAGTGTTAATACTACTTTATAATGCCTTGATAAGGCCATACTTGGAATACTGCATTTGGTTTGTTTGTTTGTCTGTTTATTTATTTGATTTGATTTGATTTGTATGCCGCCCCTCTCCGTAGACTCGGGGCGGCTAACAACAATAATAAAAACAGCGTTTGACAAATATAATAGCTAAAATAGCTAAAAACCCTTATTAAAAAACCCCAAACATACACACAAATATACCATGCATAAATTGTATAGGCCTGGGGGGAAGGAATATCTCAATTCCCCCATGCCTGATGACAGAGGTGGGTTTTAAGGAGCTTACGAAAGGCGAGGAGAGTGGGGGCAATTCTGATCTCTGGGGGGAGTTGGTTCCAGAGGGTTGGGGCCACCACAGAGAAGGCTCTTCTCCTGGGTCCCGCCAGACGACATTGTTTAGTCGACGGGACCCGGAGAAGGCCCACTCTGTGGGACCTAACCGGTCACTGGGATTTTTGCGGCAGAAGGCGGTCCTGGAGATATTCTGGTCCGATGCCATGAAGGGCTTTATAGGTCATATCCAACACTTTGAATTGTGAATGGAAACTGATTGGCAACCAATGAAGACTGCGGAGTGTTGGTGTAACATGGCCATACTTAGGGAAGCCCATGATTGCTCTCGCAGCTGCATTCTGCACGATCTGAAGTTTCCGAACACTTTTTAAAGGTAGCCCCATGTAGAGAGTGTTACAGTAGTCGAGCCTCGAGGTGATGAGGGCATGAGTGACTGTGAGCAATGACTCCCGGTCCAAATAGGGCCGCAACTGGTGCACTAGGAGAACTTGGGCAAACGCCCCCCTCGCCATAGCTGAAAGATGTTTCTCTAATGTGAGCTCTGGATCAAGGAGGATGCCCAAGTTGCGGACCCTCTCTGAGGGGGTCAATGATTCCCCCCCCAGGGTGATGGAAGGACAGATGGAATTGTCCCTGGGAGGCAAAACCCACAGCCACTCCGTCTTATCAGGGTTGAATTTGAGTCTGTTGACACCCATCCAGACCGTAACAGCCTCCAGGCACTGGCACATCACATCCACTGCTTTGTTGACTGGACATGGGGTGGAGATGTACAACTGGGTATCATCTGCGTACTGATGATAACTCACCCCATGCCCTTGGATGATCTTGCCCAGCGGTTTCATGTAGATATTAAATAGCGGGGGGGAGAGGACCGACCCCTGAGGCACCCCACAAGGGAGAAGCCTAGAGGTCGACTTCTGACCCCCCACTAACACCGACTGTGACCAACCGAAGAGGTAGGAGGAGAACCAATGGAGAACAGTGCCTCCCACTCCCAATCCCTCCATCCGGCGCAGAAGGATACCCTGGTCGATGGTATCGAAAGCCGCTGAGAGGTCAAGAAGCACCATGTAAACTGGATGTCGAAAAACTGCAGAGAAGTGCAACAAAGATAATTAGAGGACTGGGGGCTAAAACCTATAAAGAATGGTTTCTAGAACTGGATATGTCTATTTTAATGAAAAGAAGGACTAGGGGAGACATGATAACAGTGTTCCAATATCTCAGGGGTTGCCACAAAGAAGAAGTAATCAAACAATTCTCCAAGGCACCTGAGGGTAGGTCAAGAAGCAATGGGTGGAAATTAATCAAGGAGAGAAGGTAAGGAGAAATTCCCTGATAGTTAGAACAATTAAGCATTGGAACAGCTTGCCTCCAGAATGTTCCAACACTGGAAGTTTTTAATAAGATGTTGGATAATCATTTGTCTGAAGTGTTGTAGGGTTTCCTGCCTAAGCAGGAAGTTAGACTAGAAGACCTCCAAGGTCCCTTCCAATTCAGTGTTGTTGTTGTTATTGTTATTGTTGTTGTTGTTGTTGTTTATTTCATCAAGTTTGCTGTCTTTCCAGGAAGTTGGACTAGAAGACCTCCAAGGTCCCTTCCAACTCACTGTTGTTGTTTATTTCATCATCAAGTTTGCTGTCTTTCCAGGAAGTTGGACTAGAAGACCTCCAAGGTCCCTTCCAACTCACTGTTGTTGTCGTTGTTTATTTCATCATCAAGTTTGCTGTCTTTCCAGGGAGTTGGACTAGAAGACCTCCAAGGTCCCTTCCAACTCATTGTTGTTGTTATTGTTGTTGTTGTTGTTTATTTCATCATCAAGTTTGCTGTCTTTCCAAGAAGGGAGTTTTAGATAACCTGCAGCCTCTGGTCATCAAAAGTTTACCCTTGCCTATATTGCCAGCATATTTATAACCTGCTCTAGCCTATAAATGTTTTGACTGCCCCATTATTTAACAGCTCAGCAACTGCAAAAAGGGGGAGGTTGCCATGGCATCCGAGTCACTGTTCTTCTCTCCTCTGCAAGAAATTAAAAAGGCAAGGGAGTCCAAAGGAGATAACCAGTTCAGTCCCGAAACAACATATATTATGGTGGAGTCAAAATAATTTGAAATGCTGTCTTCACTTACTTGTCAAGTGCTGAAAGGGAAAGCTTTAAAGCAGGCAGCAGTTAGGATCAGGGTAATGTGCGTGGGTCATTTTCACATTTAAGTGCTTTTCACCCCATGCCTTGATTCATCGATGCACAATTTGACAATTATATTGGAATTGTTTGAAGCAATGTGACATACTCATCATGGATCATAGATGGTGTGTTGCTAAAATAGGGAAGCTTATTCAAGAACACAAATGAAGCTTCAAATATGTAAAATTTATTTGATTGTGACATTTTGAGAGTGACAGAAGAGGCGGCTTAGTAATAATCTATTACAATTCCTAATAAAAGTCATTGAGAGATAATGAAGCCTAGGAGATGACACGGAACAAAGAATGTGCTAAGAAATGGCTAGGGGGGAATCTTTCAAATTTTACACGTAATTGATTTTCAATTGTACATGTTTAGACCAAAGATGGATAAAGCATGTGGCAAACCGAATGCAAATTACTCAACCACACTTTAATTTAGAAACAGAATAGAATTTGTGGATGTTCTTGGGGGACAAGAGAAATAAATGCTGCATAGGGAATTCTCAGACAAGGGAGGGAGGAACCCACTTAACTTCCCACCCAAATAGATCAGATGGTAAAAAGAGACAGTGGGAAGTTTGAACCTTTCGTCTATGGGTGTCAGGTTTGCTACATCATGATGCAGTCACATGCCATTTTACGCTGTTTTCCCCCTTCACAGAACTGGGGTAAGTATGGACTACACATGACGCATCCAGCCCGCGGCCACCAGTTGGATACCCCTGCTTTAGTCCTACAAGATTCTGTTAATGCAGCTTTACAATAAAATAGATTTAATTCATCTAATTCTGTTTCCTGTCTTAGCTAATATTTTACATCAAGGCTTTATAAATGATCTCAGTGGTTTTGTAACTGGATGATGACTTAATGGTCAAAAAGGCATCTGTATTTAGCCAGTTCCCATAGCTCCATCTGTAATAGTAGATGATAACCCTATAGTGGCACAAATCCAGTGGTCAATCAAGTGCATTTTGGAAACTCCTAAGCATGGATCAGGAAATGATACCTCTCTTCCACTATTATTCCCTGGGAGCTGATATGCAAGAGTTAGGGTTAAGAATTCAGAAGATTTTACCCAATTATTAGGAATCCTGTAGTAGCTTTTCTCACCTAATGTTCTAATTTGTCAAATCATCTAAACTTAGGGTCATTATTACATATGGCAGCAGGGAATTCATCAATTTTACTAGGCTTCATGTAAGAATTAGGAAATACTGCTTTGTTTAGCTTATATATATATTTATTAGATTTGTATGCCGCCCCTCTCCTCAGACTTGGAGTGGCTCACAACAATAATAAAACATGAATGAACAAATGAACAAATCTAATATTTAAAAGAAAATATCTAAAAACCCATTATTTAAAAAACGTACAACACAAGCATACCATACATAAAACTATATAAGCCTAGGGGAGATGTCTTAATTCCCACATGCCTGGCGATATAGGTGGGTCTTAAGCAATTTACGAAAGACAAGGAGGGTGGGGGCAGTTCTGATCTCTGGGGGGGAGTTGATTCCAGAGAGCCAGGGCCACCACAGAGAAGACTCTTCCCCTGGGGCCTGCCAGATGACATTGTTTAGTCGACAGGACCTGGAGAAGACCAACTCTGTGGGACCTTATCGGCCGCTGGGATTCGTGCGGCAGAAAACGGTCTCGGAGGTATTCTGCTCTGAGAATACTGGTGAATACAGTGATCCCCCGAGTTTCGCGATCTCGATCTTTGCGAAATGCTATATCGCGATTTTTCCACCCGATGACGTCACTCCCTTCCTTTCTCATCTTTATTTCTCTCTCTCTTTCTCTATCTTGCTTCTTCCTCTCTCACACTCTCTTCCTCCCTCTCTCATCTCTTTCTTTCCTTCTCTCTCTTTCTCTATCTCTCCCCCTCTTGCTCGGCGGGCGGGTGAACGGGCAAGCGAGCAGCCGGGTGGGCGGGCGAACGGGCAAGCGGAGCGGCCGGGCGGGCGGGTGAACGGGCAAGCGGAGCAGCCGGGAGGGCGGGCGAATGGGCAAGCGGAGCGGCTGGGCGGGCGGGTGAACGGGCAAGCGAGCAGCCGGACGGGCGGGTGAACGGGCAAGCGGCAAGCGATCTTGGGGTTTCCCCTTTGCCTGGGCGGCGGGAAGACCCAGGGAAGGTTCCTTCGGCCACCCAACAGCTGATCTGCTCCGCAGCGCGGCAGCAGCGAGGAGTCGAAGATGGGGTTTCCCCGTTGCCTGTATATTTATGGGAGTAGAAATTATTTTTGTTCTGGATAAATTAATAAAATAGGCAGCTAATGTAGATGTTAGATCAGACTAAATGGAAAGATACGTGTTGGCCTGATTCATCTTTATTTGGAATTGGCCCATGTAACAAAGTAACCAGTAACAGTAGTGAATTTAAGTTCGCGGCAAAAGAAAAAGGTCTCTGTATTTAAAGGGCTTTCTGATTGTAGGCACAGCTTTGACAGCCATTTGGATTTTCCCACCCGCGATTTAGTCAATCAGCGGGTGGGTATGTAGATGAGTAGATTTAAACAGATATTAACATAACTTAGTGACATATCCTTATTTACATAGGTGCATAACAGTAGGTGTCAGTTCCTGTCAGTTCAGTGTTATCATGATACCTTGTAATACAGAAATGAGTTCAATTTTCCAGAGACAGAAACATGGAATAAACATAGCTGTGAATAATTGTCTTGATTATTTGCAGTTGCATACATGGAACAAGGTAGACTTTGATCTCCTGTGAACGTCAAGGATGAGAACAAGCTGTTTCCCCCCTGGAAAACATGGGTGAAACAGCTGATCAAAGAAGTCCTTAGCTTCAATATCAGATGGTTCTTTTTGTAGTCTCATGAGTAAAAATGGAAGTAGAGATGGAAACCTTCAGACTATCCCCAGAATTATGATGATTAAATCGGAGTCATGACTCATAATGACCCAATTTAATTATTCTGTAAATCAATTTGGGAGCTAATAGACATCATGCAAGAGATATTAATTAATTAATTAATTAGAGGAGCGGCTAAAAACAATAATAAAAACAGCATATAACGAATCTAATATTTAAAATAATTAAAAAACCCTTATTAAAAACCAAACAAGCACACAGAGAAACATACCATGTATAAATTGTATAGGCCTAGGGGGAAAGGATATCTCAGTTCCCCCATGCCTGATGACAGAGGTGGGTTTTAAGGAGCTTACGAAAGGCGAGGGTGGGGGCAATTCTGATCTCTGAGGGGAGCTGGTTTCATAGAGCCAGGGCTGCCACAGAGAAGGCTTTTCCCCTGGGTCCCGCCAATCGACATTGTTTGAATATCTATCTAATCTTAATTTCTGCTAGCATCTTTGTTTATTTAGATTTGTGAATACATAATACATAGCCCAATAAGGAAGGCATGGGGGAAAACCTCAGAAATGGGCATGAGGATTCTGCAATTATTTGCCACATCCTACTGTCTCCATGAGGTTGAAGAATGTATATAAATCAGTATTCTGTTATGCCTCATATTTTAGTAGTTCAAAGCCTAATTTAATAGCTTAGAAAGATATTCAAAGGAATGCCTCTAACTAAAATTTTGAATGGGCCAGATTATAGATAAGCTTATGAAATGGGTACCAATGGGTATTTAATAAAAATATACATTAAAAAAATGAAGTTGCTTCCTATCATTCTCTGTAGTTACCCAGAATATTCTGTACTGTTTTATCTCTTTTCTCTTTTTCATGGTAGATATGTACATGTTGAAACAGAAAATGAGAAGGATCTTCCTCCCAATTTCTACTCTTTAGAAGTACTTTTGGATCTATGTGGATCTGGAGAATTCTCAGCTTTCTGATTCAAGCATATTTACATGTACAGTAGTGGCCAAAATTGTGAAAACCTTTTGGGGAAAATGTATTTTTGAGATTTGATGGCTAATAACACCACTTTGTTTTTTGGAGTAGTACCATAAAATTGTATATCAATGGAAAGATAATTTAATCAAGAATGTAATGCAACAACATTTGTTCAATTATCTGTATTCTATGAAAAGTTATAGCCAAATAATCAGAAAAGGGAAGCACAACTTGCTTAGGTTGATATCAGGTTGCTTCATGTGATTGTAGCCAATGAGCAATGTAGAATAGTGGAGAGCCAATGAGGTGTCATCTTGTTTTGACAATGAGCCAATCAGATCAAAGTAGTATTCAGTTATTGATGTCATGTATTGAGGCTGATAGGAAGACATTTGTCAGTGTGTTATATGATCGCTATCAAGTTGGTTACGTTTTTTGTGTTCTTTCATTTAGTGAGCTTGTAAAATATAATAAAATTAAAGTAATGGTGCAAAAAAGTTGACTAGCTGCCCAGAAAGCAATGTAAAATAGTATGATTAAGTGAACAAGGCTACAGTTATAAAGAAATAGAAGAAAAATTGGTGGAAATTTAACCAATTTCTAAGTTTTTGAAGGGGTATAAGGATAGTCAGTCACTAAAAAACCACACTGGTAAAGGCAGGAAAAGGTGCACAACAGCAAGTGATATTAGAATTAAGAGACTGTGCCTACATGATAGAAGAAAATCATCTGGGTGTATACAAGATGAAATGGCACAATGTAATGTGCAAGGACTTTTTGGCGCAGATTTCAGGAAATTGGCCTAAAATCTAGAATTCTATGAAAAAAGTCACTTTTACCTCTCAAACAAAGGTTGAAAACTCTAAATTGGATTAAAACCCATGTTACCTGGACAGAAGAACAATGCAACAGTGTTGAGACCAAGATCTTGCTGTTTGCTAGTGATGGCATAAAAATACACTTTTCCCAAAAGGTTTCCACAATTTTGTCCAATACTGTATATGCATGCACACACACAGCATGTAAGAGAAACAAATTAGAATTTTAAAATACATTTACCTTAGTTCCCTGGTGGAAGCCCTGGCTTCAGTTTCATTTTTCAAACTCAAGGGAGAATTTGTTTGTCTTAATTATGAACAGTAATTTTAATATTTTTCTTACTTTTGTCTATTGTTCAGTGATATTTCCAGATAATCAAGCCGTAAATTCATCACATCACATTATACTATAGCCATCTGGACATTTCTAAAAAGTAAAACAACAACAACGTTTGTCATACTTTCATTTCTGTAGAACCATAGGCCACTTACAAATTCAGGAAGTTAAAGCTAGATTTAAAAGATGTTGGTGAGTTCTTTAGCTGATCAATTGTCTTGATCTGCTAAACATAATCTCTACAGAAGATTTATTTTTTTATTTTATTGGATTTGTATGCCGCCCCTCTCCGAGGACTCAGGGCGGCTCACAACATATATAAATAATACAATCCAAATAATACATAAAAACAATCCTTAAAAATCTACTTTAAAAACTTCCATTACCATTCATTCAACAAGATGATGTTTTCCTCTCAAACCTCAGAAGTCTACAAATCCTAAAGAGTCATGGTTCTAAAAAATTGAACATTTTATCTAAGAGCTGGATGATCTCCATAAAATCAGTAATAAAAAAGCTCCTGCTGCTGTTATAGAGAGTAAATGCAACTTTTCAAAAAAGTTAAACTTCTTGTGACCTAACTCCATTAATAAAACAATATGGCAAGGGTGTCAAATTCAAGGGCCACAGGCTGCAGCCGCCCTGTTGGGTGCTTAGATCTGGCCTCTGGGCCACCTTGGAAATAGTGAAGGACTGCCAGGGGTGGGCTACTGCCCGGACCGGGGGGGGGGGGGGATGCGGATGCAGTGGGTTAGCGAAAATGGAGCTCCACCCCAAAGCACCCAATTTGCACTGAAAGATGTTGAAAGAAAGTGCAGGGCATTCTGCATAAGCCACAGTGGGTAGTAAAAATTTTGGTAGCCCTTCACTGAGGACTGCCCATGGTACCTCTGCCAATGAAAATGGAGCTTTGTTTTCACTGGCAGGAGGATTCCCCCCAGCCCTGCCCAGGCCATCACATGTGCTCCTGACACAAGTGATATTGAGCTGGCCCTGCCCAACCTAGCCTTCCGACCCCTTAGGTCAAACACAACCCTGATGTGGCCCTCCATGAAATTGAGTTTGACACCCCTGCCTTATGGCAATTAATAATAAATTAATAATTACCATCATTAAATGATTCTATTTTACTTAAATAAAGTAAGAAGCCTTAGTGAGAAAAATAGTATGGATATTTTTAGATATCTTTAAACAGTCTCAGGTTAAATCTTTTTCTGTTATTTTTTTTCCCCAAAGAATATGAAAATCCAACGTAAAATACTGTATATGAAGTTTTTTCAGAACAATTTTTTGAGTTCTCTTTTCGAGATGTTTCCCAAATACAGCTTTGTGAGGCAAATATGAGGGCTGCAGTATAGAACATGATCTTCTATTATCTGCTTAAATTATGTTTAAAAACAACAAGCAAGAAACCGAGCTATAGCTCATTTTTTATGATCATAGTAAAAAAATGGCCTTTCCTCTAGCTATTTATGCCACTGGGATTTAGCAAAGCCAAGGAGATAATAAAGCGATTATGGTGTATTATGCTCTAGACAATTCCCCAGCCGTTTCTCTATATTCTTTGGAGGTCTAAAAACTAAGAAGACTGTTTTTATTGGTACATCTTGATGGGCTGATAATTCCAGTGGAAAATATCCCATCTCTTCCTATGCTGCTCCCTTTCAATGGCAGTAACGACACTCTTATAAGTCTTCCTACTACTGAATTCCTAGGATCATTCAGCTGGCTTTATGTGTTTTGCTTATTACCAGGGCCAAGCATAGGTCATACATGAAAGGTAGTTACATTTTGTGTGATAGTTTGTCACCAACAAAGGTTAATGTCTGCTTTAAGCTGAGAGTTGCCACTAGGTAACAAAATATTTCTTTCTCCTTTCTTCTAGCTTTGATTTTTTTTTTCAAAATCATTTTTCTTAAGGATGGTTTGGTTATGCTGATCTTGTAATTGCAGAAAATAGAGTTAAAATAAGCAAATGCAATTTATCAGATTATTCTAACCATATTGTTTGCTAGATATTGTTTTGCATGCTGATCTTTCCCAATTATTTTGCCTGCTTTTCTTTTAATATTTGTGTAACTCTTAGGGGGAAGGAACCCATAAATGAATTGGCAACCAATACAGATCCAGCAACTTTGGAAAAATGCACTCCAGAAAGCAATTATAAGAGGGTCAGCTGGCAGTATTATTTTGCATCTGTTGGAAGTTGCTGAGCAGCACTGTAAATTATGCATCCAAAATGCCTTTCCTGGATCTATTCCTCTCCAGATCTGTGGAATTCAGTGTTCCATATTCTGGCTGGGAAGCATACAGTTAAGGAATGAGACAAATGAGGATAAATAAGTCAGACCTATGGAAACTGCATAGATCTAAAACTTACTGGATGATGTGTATACTTTCAGTAGCAGAGAGTATGAAAGGTTATCAGTCTTTTTTATTTCACTTTGGATAGGAAACAAAAGTAAAAAAAATATTCTTTTGGAAATGGCATCATTTGGATAAAAATGAACATCATTGCATGGTTTTCATACTTCATAAGATCCTTGATTTTAAGTCTGGAATTGTGGCAATATATATGGAATTATTATGTGTAAAATATGTGCATTTTAAAAATACTATCTGTGCGCTAAATGACAAAACTTTTCTTGGATGCAGATTTGCCTTTCATCATTCTAGCTATTGTCCATCCACTGCAGGATGAAAGTGTCTTCTGCATGTTTCCAACCAATACTGTCTTAAACTTTCATTTTGCCAATTGGGCTTGCAATACTTGTTGATGTCATCACTCCATCTTGTTTTCAGTCTCTTTTGTGGATGCTTTTTATCATGAAATCTATTCTATGACTGCCTTAGTCTACCTACTATCAGTTAACTGCCTTTATTACTGGTTATATGGGGAACTTTATCTTGCTTTATAAGTGCTTGCTGTTTTTTATACTTCTCATGATTAGGCTGAAGTTTAGGAATTATTCTAGTTTTACTAACATTACTTCTAGGGACCCAACGTTTAGAAGCACCAGCCTGATATTCATTAGAACCTTAGCGTGGGTTTATATGTCACATCAAACTACATAATTGTGAATCATAATTTACTAAATAAATACAATGAACAGTTTTTCACATTATACAGTACCAAGTGCTAAACAAACCACATTTAAGGGGGAAGGAGGTAAATTTGATCCTCTGTAGGAAGTAACATGTGAAATCATAGTTTGAATTATAGTTCAAGGTTACATTGTCATATTCATAATCTAGATTTTCAGAGGTTTATAGCATAGGGCATTTAAAAAAAAATTCACCCATGATTGGGAAAAAAAGAGCTGGGCATAAAGTCATGTTATGACAGTGAAGAATCTAAACTGCATATTCAACTTTCATTTGTATGTGTGCGTAAGCAATCATAGCACTTTGCTATACAGATATTGTTTACAACTCCATGAAATGGAAAGGCATTGATAAAATTCAGTGATATGGTTGTAATATACAAAATGACTATTTTTGTTCATAGTTCTACTATTCTAAGTGCATTTATTCCTAAAATACATTTTACTTATAATCTTTTAACCTGATTTTTGGCATTAAAAAAGAAATCCAAAAAACCATTGTGGTTGTAACCTAAGTTTTAGTTATCTAGGCAGTGCTCAGATTTGCTTGTTTTATGATTTATACAATAAATATCTATAAAAGCCAGCAATGCGTGCATGCAGCAAAGCAAAACAAAACCAGAAATATCCTTGTTATCAGATTAGATAAAATGAACCTGTTTTTTATTTATTTAGCATATTTATATAGCCACTCATCTCCTAAAAATAACTCTGGTGTAAACAATTTAACACAGCAATACACTTTTAAAAACAGGCATTATTAAAAATGGAAAAACAATTCATGTTTAATGTAATATACCAAGCATAGGAGAGATAAATGATATGAACAGTGATGGAGCCATCTTAAAATGTCATTGGTCTTCTGGGACCCCCAGTCCTGCTTGACATAGTTAGGTTTTGAGGGACTTCTAGACCAGGGCTTTCAAACCTTAGCAACTTTAAGACTTGTGGACTTCAACTCCCAGAATTCCTCAGCCAGGAAGGAAGGAGCTACCCTCATTTAGCATGGGTGGGAGAGTATTAGGTTGGTGTCACAGCAGATAAACTTTCCTCCTAGGACTCATTAATGAAGGAGTTGCTGGTATATGGGACTCTTAGCATGCTTTCGATGCCAGATCTGATGGGGTAATTGAAGAGAGGAAGTCCCTCAGATAGCCTGGTCCCATGTCATGAAAGGATTTTAAAAATTTAAACCTTGAATTGGACCCAGGAGCATACTACAACCAAAGCAGCTTGCCTCACAAAAAAACCTGGGTTCCTCCCAGTTCAGACTGGTTCGCCTGAACCATTAGCAATCTGCTGGTGACATCATGATGATGTAACAGGATTGGTTTGGTCATTGCCAGTCCATGGACGCCACCATCTTTTATTTATTTATTTGTATTTATTTTATTTGGGGGGAATATTTTTCCAGTTATTTTTTTCTAGGTGTGCATGTGCTGTTTTGCAAGCATACACACCTGCCTGCACCACTGCAGTCTGCACTAGTGGAGCCTTAGACAACTGTGTGGCTTGAAGCCACAGATCCTGGACTCTACGGTCCCAAGGCAGTGATTTATTCACAGCCGCCTGCATTCGGAAGGCTTCATCTTATTGAAGCCAAGTGGTCCCCACAAACTCATAATAAGCTCTCAAGATAATGTCTTGATATTTCACCAGAACTGGAGACTGGGCAAGATCTTTTTCTATCACCACCACACGGTAGATCATAAAAGAGTAAAGCCGTATGCTAAGATATTTCTCCACCTTCTGTTTCTTAGGACGATCTGTATCCTTATCCTCCTCCTTCTCCTTTTTACCGTATCACTGTATAATAGGGAGAAAATGTCTACATACTCCCCCCTCCAAATCTTCTCCTTAGTGCGGGGAGTAGATGAAAACCTAGAGGTGTGCTTAAGAGCTTAGGTATGCATTAAGAACTTAGTGTTCTTAATGGCTCCATTGTGGTTGAGAACTTGATGTCTTCTCCTCTTTTTTCTCTGACCTGTGGGAGAATTACTGTTTTGCAGTCTTCTCATAAGGAGCAGGCACCTGGAGTACAACTGGGTGATCCCTCATCTTCTTATTGTCCAGAGAGTCTGTCAAACAAAGTTGCTGATGATCCATCAGTCATAGACATGTCATTGTCTCTGCAAATCCAGAGACATCTAAATTGCTAATTTTCTTGCCCAGAAGACTGATTTTGAGGTCTCTGAGGTACAGTTTTTCTACATAATTTTTCATCTATTATTTCAATCTTCTTTCTTAATCAGATATTTGCTTGCCAGGTCTTTTTTTAAATGACCATCTTTGTATAACATTTCCTTTGATTTCTATAATTTTAAAATCGATCTCTTTTCCTTTTGTTTTGATAGTTGCTCTCAATTTCTTTGCATTGTGTATTGAGATGTATCTGTTTTCTTCTTTTCTGGAATTTGGAATGTATTTTGAAATTATTTGTTGCTTTTTCTTTTCATCTCTCCATGGCTGTTATTAACTGATAGACAAATTTAATGTTTTGATTTTTGTAGTGTGGAATATTTTTAATTGCTTTATCTTTGATGATATTATATTATTGGTCCAGAGGTCTTCATGTGCTTTGTCAAATCTGATGTCAGCCCTGGAGTGAACCTGGCTGAGGCCATCTTTATGGCTTCAGGATTGCTACAAGATGTGAGGGGGGAAAATAGATAGCTGGTGCTTTGTAGCCAAAATATAGTTTTCCTATTGGAACCAAGGACATTTCAGCAGGTGGCTGGAAAGAGGAGGAACAGAGTAGCCAACCAATGGGGCATCACTTCTATTGGACAATGTGGTGGATGATTAAGAAACTTTCATTTTTTGAATTAGGTGAAAACTGTGGGAACTTTCAGAGTTGGTTTTCACCAGTTGTGCCAATGTGATATATCCAATAAATAGTTCTTTGAGGAATCTAGAGCCGGAGTGGCGACTCAGTCTTCCATCCTTTCGAGGCGGGTAAAGTGAGGACCCGAATTGTGGGGGCATTATTTATTTACTTACTTACTTACTTACTTTACTTACTTACTTACTTACTTACTTACTTACTTACTTACTTACTTATTTGATTTGTATGTCGCCCCTCTCCGTAGACTCTGGGCGGCTCACAACAACAATAAAACAATTCAAGACAAATCTAATAATTTAAAAACATTAAAAAAAAAACCCGTCATTAAAGCAGACATACACAATATGCTGGCTCTTTTAAAAAGTGCTATTGCTAACATGTTTTAAGCTGCCCTGAGTCTAAGGAGAACGGTGGCATAAAATTGAATAAATAAAATAAATAAATAAAATAAATCTACCTGCCTCAGAGTTCGACTTTCAATGCGTGCATTACTTGGAACGCTGACATCTGGTTCATTACATTTCTTTCTTTTCTTGTTCTGAATTCTTATCTGGAATATTGTTTCGATCCCATATTGTTGGCTTTCATAGTCATCAAAAAAGACCCAGCAAGCAAAGATCTGTTTAAGAAAGAAGATCCAGTGAATAGAATTATGTAGAAAAACAGTACCTCAGAGACCCAAATCAGATTTGCTTGCTTTGTTTAGTTTCAATTGGAATTTTGCAAAAATGAATTCCTGTTTTAAATATAGTAAACATCAACTCTGCAGAATTTACCATCTTTGCCTGCAACTTATATAATTAATCTAATTTTAAGATTGCTCATCAATTGATGTGCATGTGTTGAGCTTCCTTTTACATTATTGGAAAAAGATTTAATATAAACATGTTTTCCTGGCAGGACTTTATTAGTCTGTCACTGTCAGCTGTTTTGTTTCTTATACTAAAAACAAAATTTCCAATTATTCCAAATGCTCATTTATTTATTAATTTATTTTTTATCTCATATATGTTGAGTTTGATATCTTTATTTGGGGTGTAGGTGGATCTTGTATTGACAAGCTGTCACAGCTGGGCAAATAATTGTTCAGTAACTGCTTCACTGCATCTGTGTATTGACGTTAGCACTCTTATACAGAATAGAATATAGAATACATAATAAAAGAGTTGGAAAGGATCTTGGAAGTCTTCTAATCCAAACCCGTCATTCTGATATCTGATATCATTCTAGACAAATGGCTGTCCAATTTCTTCTTAAAAACCTGCAATAATGAGGCTCCAACAACTTTTGGAGCCAAGCTGTTCTATTGATTAATTGTTTTGTCAGGAAATCTCTCCTTAATTCTAGGTTGAATCTCTCTTTGATAATCTTCCCTCCATTTCATCTTGTTCGGTTCTCAGGTGATTTGGAAAATAGGTTGACCATTCTTCTCTCAAATATTGGAAGACTGCTATCATGTCACCCCTAGTTCTTCTCCTTGTTAGATTGAACACACCTAGTTATTTTTCTCTGCATATTTTCTAGAGTATCAAATCTTTAAAAAAATACTGTGGTGACCAGAACGTATTGCAATACTTCAAATGTGGTGCATTACCAGTGCAGTATAAAGCTTATACTGATTCTTCATGTCATCTTTATACTATTCCTCTGTTGATGTAGCCTTGTACTTCATTGGCTTTTTTTGAGGCTGTAGCATACTGCTGGCTTATACTTGTGGTTTTTCACTATGACACTTATACTTTATATTTATTAATTTGTCCAATACACAATACATATTGAAGAGAATAGACATGTAGTATTATATATAAGGAAAAGGATAGAAGAAAGCATATAAAAAAAGAGGAGAAGATATATGAAAGGAAGAAAAGATATATGAGATATGAGATAAGGAGAGACAATTGGACAGGGGACGAAAGGCACACTAGTGCACTTATGTACGCCCCTTACTGACCTCTTAGGAACCTGGAGAGGTCAATCATGGATAGTCTAAGGGAGAAAACTGACTACTGAGTCCGGTAATGAGTTCCACGCTTCGACAACTCGATTGCTAAAGTCATATTTTTTACAGTCAAGTTTGGAGCGATTAATATTAAGTTTGAATCTGTTGCGTGCTCTTGTGTGTTGCGGTTGAAGCTGAAGTAGTCATTGACAGGCAGGATGTTGCAGCATATGATCTTGTGGGCAATACTTAAATCATGTTTTAGGCATTGTAGTTCTAAGCTTTCTAGATCCAGGATTGTTAGTCTATTTTCATACGGTATTCTGTTTCGAGAGGAGGAATGAAGGGCTCTTCTGGTGAAGTATCTTTGGACGTGTTCGAGGGCGTTGATGTGAGAGATGTGGTATGGGTTCCAGACAGATGAGCTGTATTCAAGGATGGGTCTGGCAAATGTTTTGTAGGCTCTGGTGAGTAGTGTGAGAATGCCAGAGCAGAAGCTACGTAGGATCAGGTTAACAACTCTAGAAGCCCTTTTGGCGATATTGTTGTTAGATCCATTGAGCCATTTGCCGCTTATTGTATACCTGCACATTTGGTTTTTCTTGTCTGTCTAAGATCTTACTTTTCTAAAGAGTTTGTCTTCTAAATGTTGGCTACCCCCCCCCAGCTTTAGCACTTGTGTAAATATGGCTTCTTAACCCTAATCCTATGCTCTTGTCTATATGACCCAAAATGAAATTTGAGACCTTGTAGATTATTTGTCATGCGGATCTGAAATTTGTGATTAATTGACTTTTTCAAGGGTTTCTTACTATGAATGTGGGTTTTTTTTTGTTTACTTTTTCCTACACACTGATTGTTACAAATTAATTACACCCAAAACAGTACAAGTGTATAGCAAATGCGAACAAAACAACAGTTAATTTCTTCTGTGATTTTCTTGTACACTGTAGAAGAGTTGGTGTGCCTTTGATGTGATATGATACATTCTAGTTTATTTCAGTTTTTGATTCCTAGTATCTCAATTTTCAAGATCTTGATGATCTTAGATGAGCTTAGAGAGGGCTG
Source organism: Erythrolamprus reginae (assembly GCF_031021105.1). Classification (NCBI taxonomy): domain Eukaryota; kingdom Metazoa; phylum Chordata; class Lepidosauria; order Squamata; family Dipsadidae; genus Erythrolamprus; species Erythrolamprus reginae. Next base: position 55,750,060 of record NC_091956.1, on the reverse strand, counting down.
TAAAGCACTGTGAAGCAGTATATAAATCTAAGTCCTATTGCTATTACTATCTTGTTCTGACATCAAGATTGTCTTGTTTTATGTTTCTGACACTACACGTACCAGTACCATATACATTTTTCCAGCTTCAAACCTGTTTTACTCTACATAACCTCAGTGCTACTCTGAACAGTCGTCTGTTCTTTCTGAGTGAGTCATTGAATAACTTCAAACCAGTGGCTTCATTTTCCTCTTCAATAACACCTTTGTAGTTATTGTCCTAACTCTGAGTATCTATTTGTTTTCTTGGCAAAAAACTAGACTGGGTTTCCTTCCCTTTTCTAAGAGGAACATGTAGTGAAGGGCCACCAAACCTTTTACTACCACACTGTGGGCATGGCTTATACAAGAGGTCCTGCATTTTCTTTCAACATCTTTCAGTGCAAATTGGGTGCTTTGGGGTGGAGCTCCATTTTTGCCCCCCGCCCCATCCAGGCAGTAGCTCATCCCTGGGAACACGCTTAGTCTATCCCATTATGTATGCACATCCAACATGAGTATTCTTCTGGGGCTGCTTATTCCCAACAAAGCTCACAGGGTGATCAGCATGTACAAACATCTTCAGCACCAGAAAGTGGTTCATGAAGAGGGCTATGAAGGGGAATATGAAGGAGATTCATGAACAGGATATTTGACTAAGCCATCCTGAGCTACACATTGAGCTTGATGGGATGCAATAAGAAAAGTATGCTTTTCCTTCTACTTCATGGATGAAACACATTTTGTATTCAATTGATTAGAGTTATTACACCATGCCCTGGAACTAACCCAGCATAATCTGTGATCACTTATACCAGTAATATTCATCTTGAGCACCACTTCCAAACAGACAGCAAAAACAGAGTATTGAATGGCTAGTGGTTATAATTGGCTAGATAGATTGCAAGTTTCAAAAGCCTCAACCCGAAGGCACAAAATATTTTCAAAGGAATGATCCCTAATTAAGCACAAACATTTACAAGACCTCTGATGAATTGGGAGTGCCTCTGTGCTTGTGTATTGCAACTTAAATTCCTCAAACACTGTTGGACCACATTAAACATTTTACTAAAGCATTTGATTTTATTACTGCTCCAGAAACCCAGTTGCTTATGTACACGCAGAGCTGGCAGTGTTTGAATGGGGAAATATTCAAAAAAGCACCACCAGGAGAGATTTTTTGAAAAGCAACTGTTGTAAATCTCACTGGATATAAAAGGCTTGAAGAGTGGCACATAATCCTGGAGTTGGCAAGGTCTTTTTAACCTTGCCCTTATTTTATTCTTCATTCTTGTTTTTAATTATACAGTATGCCTTTGATACATTTTGTTGTGTGTTTCTTGCAAGCCATCCAGAGTCAGTTGGATAGTGAACAGGGTTGTGTCTAAATATGATAAATAAATAATCAAACAATGTGATTCCTTGATTCACAGGGCACAAAACCACGTAGGGCATTGAGCCTGCTATTTTACTTTTTCTACCTGCTGATCCAAAGCCAGGCTGTTAATTCTCCAGCACGCAGTGTACATTTTTTAGAAGAAAGTCCTTCTGGTACCATTGGCAGACATCATATACATGCTAGTCCAACTGACTTAGCATGGGGTCACATTGGTGGCAGTAAATAATGATAGAATTCCTTCTCCAGCACTATTTCAATTTTATGCTAGGATGAAAAACCCTCATTTTCAAAGCTGCACATGCTTATGTGACTTTATAAATGGAAAATATCAATACTGGATTTGACAAATATTTCTCAGTCAGATGAATGACAAGCTGAATACACCTGTGGAAATATTGCACAGTACTGGAAGCCTGACATGTGATCCTTTTAGACCCAGATGATACGAAGCCAATAAAACATTAGGCAGTTGTTACAAAGTAGAGGTGTGCATGTGTGGCTGTCCATGATTACTTTATAAAGTATGCACAATTACAAATTCCCTGAACTTTCCAAAAAATAAGTGGCATGTCACCTGTAATTAAAAAAAACACATCTCACAGTGAGGTCTCCTTCTAAGTACATGTTTTGTCACTATCTTTTAGGATAAATATAAGTCATTCTTTTGGAGGATGGGTTCCATTCAGTTAGCAGTTAGAAGCAAGAAATAATATAAAGCTGCAGCAAGCAGCATAGCCTTCACGTAGCCTTTTAAAATTAATAGACAACTTCAAAAACAAATAATGTGAGTGTTGTACATACTCCTGGTCAGTTGGAGGATGATGAAGAACTTGAGGACTCTGATACAGATGGTGTTTATGAATTATTGGTGGGCCCGGGGTTACAGGTAGTAGAACAGGTGGGAGGCCAGCCACAGGATGTTGCTATGAGTCCAGAATCTAGTGAGGAAGAATCAGACGTTCGTTGGGTCGATCCTAAATTCAGAAGGGTCCAAAAACGTAAGGAACAAGTGTTTGGAAGAAGATATTAAGGGGAGGAATGGGTTAAATACTGGAGTGATGTAGTTGGTACATCAGGGGGTCAGTGGGGAAGAAGGGTGGAGTTTCAATGTTGTAGAACAAAAATGGAAGGTGTTCCCGTTCAGCTTGCAAGCAAGCAAACTCATTCTGTGTTATTTTCTAGTCATTTTTGTTGTTTTTGAATCATGCTGTGAGTACATAAATCTTGGTGAATGGAGGAGGCTGGGAGGAATGCAAAAGGAATGTAATTATGAGAGATAACGGGAGAACAAGAAATGTGCTAGTATGAAGTGTATTTTGAATACAGAAGGAAGAAAATAAAGATGGAGTTTCTTTGTTTATGAAATACTGCATTTAGTAAGTTATTTGTAATAGCTAAAATTCTACCAGAAACCAGAACAGTGAGGAAGTATTATGATATTTTTTTTGCATGTAAATGAATTATTTTATATGTTGGAGATAAACCACATTCCACATTTGACAGATATTCTTTTTAAACTCAGTGTAAACCGCTCGAAACTCGACTGCAGAAAATACGACTACAGCAAAAGAGCGACCAATGCCTGGAATATGCTACCTGACTCTGTGGTTTCTTCCTCAACGCCCCAAAAACTTTAAGCTTAGACTGTCTACAATCGACCTCACCCCATACCTAATAGGTCTGTAAGGGGTATGCATACGCACATCATTGTGCCTACCATCCCTGACGTACTGTCCTATTGTCCAAATTTACCTGTACCTACTTTTCTTTTGTTTATGTTCATACCAATACCTGCTATCTTGTACATGTTTTGATTGACTGACTAACTAACTAACTAACTAACTAACTAACTAACTAACTAACTAACTAACTAACTAATATTCGCATTTGCAAAATGCTGCAAAGAATGTACAATATTTCAAGTTTGCCAGTATTCTTCATAAGGTAAAGAGCAAATTTTACAGGAGGATCTGAAAAGCAAAGAATTTTCAGATCCACATTATTATAGTCACAAGTGGATGTCATACTTTCACACCCACAATTTGGGATAGAAAATCAATAGCTATCACACCTAATTCTAATAACACAAAAGCTTGGGTTAGATATGTCCCCTTTCTTGTATAAATTTTAAAAAACTCCTTGGCTTGGTATACTTGTCCAAATAAAATGAAACAAATTTCATTTTATATTAGTGGATGGAATTCTTAAAACCATTTAAATAATTAATAAGTATCATTTTTTTGTTGCCAAAAATCTGACTCCCCTTCCCTTTTGTAGGCTCACTGCTGCTCATTATCTCAAGGAGGTGAAACAGAGGAGAAACATCTGGAGTGCCGCTAAAGGAAGATTCATAATATAGGTTATCAATTTTTAAAGTATGTAATTTTAAATAAATGGAAGGATTAGAGAAGACATCTGGTTTCAGGTAACTTTCCATCTTAAGACAAATGCTGGTGAAGCTTTCACTGTCTCTGTCACACAATACTAGGATGAGGGGGCATTCCATAAAGCTCATAGGTAAGAAAGTGAGGACAAATAAAGGGAAATATTTCTTCACCCAGAAGGTTATTGGTACAGAATTCACTTCCAGAAGAGGTCGTGACAGCTGTCAGCCTTGATAGCTTCAAGCAGGATTAGACAGATTCATGGATGCCAAGTGTATCGGTGGTTATTGAAATGGATGTCCAAGTGCCGCCTCTATGTTGGTTGAGGCAGGCAGGATTCCCTTGGGTACCATTTGTTGGGGGTCAGGGGAAAGGGAGGGTTTTGCCTTCTCTTTCTGCACAAGATCCCCATGTACAATTGGTGGGCCACTGTGTGATACACAATGCTGGACTCGATGGGCTTTGGCCTGATTCAGCATGGCTTTTCTTATGTTCTTATGTTCACTGCTTCATTAATATGAAAATTCCCCTTTCAGTTTTGATAGCTCACCAAGTTGCAATGCTGATATTAAACAGCCATTTTGAATCTGGGGGATATTTTTTTCCTAATGACCAGATCCATATAAGAAGCAGAATCACATCAGCTCCTGCAACTTGGACTGATGAGTTACTGATGAGTTATTCAACACTTTATATCAGCAAGCATTTTGAAAGTGCTGTTATATCCATGCCCAATTATTTCATTAAAGCATTTACTGAAAGAAATGGTATGCTTAGCCAGAAAACCAGTAAGGATTAATGTTTCTTTGTGACCCATAATGATGGTGACTTTCAGCATTTTGTTTAGCAAAACAAGATCTGCTGAAACAAATCTGTTCTGGGAAATGCCAGCTCTAATTCACATTATAATCAAATAAATTAAGTCTTAGGTCAATGATGGCGAATTTATGGCACAAGTGCCACAAGTGACATTTGGAGCCATATCTGCTGGCACGCAAGCCATTGCCCTAGCTCAGCTGCAGCACACATGTGGGTGCCCACCAGCTGGTTTTTGGCTTGCACAGTGGCTCTGGGAAGGCATTTTTGCCTCCAGAGCGCCTCCAGGGAGGCAGGAGATGGCATATTGCTCTCTCAAGCTCCAAGAAAGCCTTTGGAGCCTTGGGAGGGTGAAAAATGGGCCTATTGGGCCCATTGGAAATCAGAAAATGGGAGAGCAGGGGCACTTGAAAAGCATTGAATATGGGTGTGGGCATGCACACTCATGCGGTAGCGCACACAGGCACTATTTTGACACTCAAGGAAAGAAAGGTTCTCCATCACTCTCTTTGGTCTTAATAAAGTCACAGGAGTCTTCTGAGCTATTGATATTTCATATTTATTGAGGAAGTAAGAAATTCATACCATTTTTAATAGTATACAGTACATAAATTACAATCAATCTGACAAATACATTTCCCTTTTATCAAGCAGTGTATAATTAAGCAAGACTGGGATTCTTTGAATTATTTGAGACTATGCTCTCTTCTTGTGGTCAATGTTCCCTCTAATTTTTCCCCGATGTGGGCGGAAAAGTATAGTGTCTGAGCTGCAGTCCCTTTGGGACTGGGCGGCATAGAAGTATAAACAAACAAACAAACAAACAAACAAACAAACAAATAAATAAGAAAAAATTCCCTTCTTTTTTATTAAAAGAAATTAATAATAAAACAAAACCAAAATCTATTACTATTATTACTATCTTCTCTTTTTCCATCCCTGTCTCCTCCCCTCTTGTGTGTGTGTGTGTGTGAACTCTTGGACCATTTCCAGTAACAGGTGAGCTATTGGAAATGGTTCAATAGTTCACACACACACACACATACACAAACGGCTGGGTTTTTTTCCTTTGTTATTATTTGGGTGTTTTTTACCATATGCTTTAAATCAAGAGTCATTTCTCTCTCTTTCTCATTCTCTCTCCCCCTCTTGCTCTCTCTCTCTTTTTTCACTTTCTCTGTCCCTCTCTTTCTATCTCTCTCCCCCTCTTTCTCTCTCTTTCTCTGTTTTCTTTCTCTCTCTATTGCTTTCTTTCTTTCTCTCTCTCTTTCTATCTCTTTCTTTCTTTCTCTCTCTCTTTCTTTCTCTTCTCTCTCTTGCTATGTCTCTCTCCCTGCTCTTTCTCTCTCTCTCTCTCTCACTTCTCCCGCGGCGGTGGCTGCAGCTTCTCCTCCTCCTCCACTTCTGCGCTCCCAGCCAGGGGGCTGCGAGAGAGGGCTTTCTCCGTGCGCTTCAGGAATGCCCGCCCCACCCCTCTCGCAGCCCCTTCGCTGAGAGCGCTTTCCTCCCGAGCTTTCAGCAAGGGGGCTGTGAGAGCGCTTTCTCCGAGTTCTTCGGGAACGCCTGCCCTGCCTCTACTGCAGCCCCCTTGCTGAAAGCTCAGGAGGAAAGTGCTCCCAGCGAAGGGGCTGTGAGAGAGGTGGGGCAGGCATTCCCGAAGCACGCGGAGAAAACTCTCTCTTGCAGCCCCCTGGCTGGGAGCGCAGGAGGTGGAGGAGGAGGAGAGGGGGTGGATCGGGTGGGCGGGGGGCAGGGCCGAGAGGCCAGGGGCACGGTGGGGAGGCAGGGGCGGCTGCGGCTCCCTTTCCTTTTACTGCCGGTGCCTCCCCGCCCCCCCGCGGGCTGGCAGGGGGATGGGGAGCACGCGCCCATGGAAAAGGGCATGTGCGGGGGTATTTGGGGGTGCGCGCCTGCTCACAGGCGCAGCTTACGGGGAACGGTGCTTGTGGTCCTAGGATTACCTTTAAGTTGCTGAGCTCCACACCATGCCTCAAGTCTAAAGTCAAATCAGATGAGGAGAATGGCACCAATTCCTCCTCACCAACCCTGTTGGTAGATCCTGAAATGGTTACCAGCCAAGAATTAGACCTTCCGAACTAAGGTCTATGCTGCTACCTTGCTAGGACCAGAGTGGCACAGTTGTTAGCTAACTGCTAGTTGTAGTTCAGCGGTTCAAATCTCATCACCAGCTCAAAGTTGACTCAGCCTTCCATCCTTCAGAGGTGGGTAAAATGAGGACCCAGATTGTTAAGGGAAATATGCTGATTCTGTAAACCACTTAGAGAGGACTGCAAAAAGCACCAGGAAGCGGTATATAAGTCTAAATGCTATTGCTATTGCTATTGCAAAAAGGATAGAATTAGGTTTTACATGTATGAGGAGTATATCTTAAGAAACGTCTGGTTCCTGCTTTCCTCATGATTCATCAGGAAAGCAGGAACCAGAGGAGTCCTGGCAGATGCGGTGAGCTGTTTCATCCTTGCACTGGAGTGGACCCCGACCTCCGCGGACGGGTCGCAGATAGCGGATGGGCTGGTCACAGACAGCGGGCAGGCCGGATGCAACCTGCGTGCCGCCCCTTGCCCAGGTCTGCTCTAAAGAAATCTGTGATATTTTTGAACAATGGAATTCTTGACTTCCAATTTAATATATTCTAATATATGCTGGTATTAAATCAATACTAAATAATTCTGGCAACAAGTTCCTTTATTTCCATATCACACTGATCAAAATATTATTAATAATTTCTGCCAAAGCCAAAATATCGACTTTGTACCACTTATCAAAACCTGAAATACCTGCCTCAATCTGAGTTCAAAACAGGAAATATTTCTAGGCACCAATACAAAATCTGTTCAATTGGGAATGACAAGCAAGGTAAATTATGTAGTGAAATAACAAAAACAAGGAATGGACTATGTTTTGTGTATGGAGCTGACGAGAGGAAAAGAGAGAAAGAAAAAGGAGTTATTGGTAAAATCAGAATAATCCTAGGAATCTTTTTACAGTGTAAAGAGTAAGTAAATGTAAGGTAATGAGTATTACCTGCCCTTCCAGGAAAAAAGCTTTCCTGGACATCCATATTAAACCAGTTAAACTAGATTCACTAAGAGAGAATCCATGCTACACAGAAGTTAAACTTCAAAACATCTTTGGGTCCTAAACAAGCAACATTAATTTTTTCCTCTTAGGGGTGGGTTAGTCTTTGCCTTTTCTGGGGGAAAAAGAGTAATAAATATATGCAGTACACCTATGAAATTTTCATACCCTATTTTTTCTGCACACAACTGTAAATCCATTTCACTTGTCTACCACTTTTTAAAACCAATTCATCCTGGAAGGAAAACTACAACATGTAATATAGAACATCACAGCAGCAGACAAGCTCCATTTCCATTTTCTATCATATTCTAGCTTTGAAGTTCAGGATAACATGCTGTGTCTAATTATATTTTAGATTGAATCAAGTTTACTTTAAAGAACAACCTTCTCTTTGAAAAGTCTGTGTGTATCTCTTTCTAAGTATAAAATCAGTTTATACATCTCTAATCAGTTTTATGATTAGTTGAAGGGTGGTCATGAAAGGTGGTCAGAACTGCAGAAAAAACAATTGCTGCCAACCTGCCTTCCATTGAGGACCTGTATACTGCATGAGTCAAAAAGAGGGCAGTTAAAATATCTACTGACCCCTCACATCCTGGACACCAATTGTTTCAATCCCTACCCTCAAAACGTCGCTACAGAACACTGCACACCAAGACAACTAGACACAAGAACAGTTTTCCCCCCAACACCATCACTCTACTAAATAAATAATTCCCTCGACACTGTCAAACTTTTTACTAAGTCTGCACTTCTATTTCTACTAGTTTTTTCTCATCATTCCTATCATCCTTTTCCTCCCACTTAGGACTGTATGACTGTAACTTGTTGCTTGTATCCTAAGTTTTTTATTAATATTGATTGCTTCTTCATTGCTTATTTGACTCCTAGGACAATAATTAAGTGTTGTACCACATGATTCTTGACAAATGTATCTTTTTCTTTTATGTACATTGAGAGCATATGCACCAAGACAAATTCCTTGTGTGTCCAATCACGCTTGGCCAATAAAGAATTCCATTCCATTCTATTCCATTCCATTCAATTCTATTCTATTCGCCAACATTTACATCTTAGAAGGGCAACATTTGATGAACAGAGTTTTCTTTTGTAAAAGAACAGTTCACATTTTATGTGGGGAAACCCATAAGGAGTGGAGTATGGATGAGGAAAGGCCTTTGTGCAGTCTGCTTATCTTTTGTATTCTAATTTAATACAAACATAAAATTAGCTTTCCTGATTGCTGATCCGTCTCCTGCCTATATTGCTTATTGCAGGGTACTTCATATGCCTCCAAGATAATAGACTGACAGATTTTGGACTTTATGAGGCTACCTTTAGATGGTATCGCAATGAAAAGGAAACTACTGCTTTAAGAATGAAGGTCATAGCTAGTGTTGGGCGAACCAAACTTGCACAATTCGGGTCTGTACCGAATTTTGTGCCATTCGTGACACCGAACTCAAACCCGAATTTTTTTAAAATTTTGGGCAAAGTTCGGATTTGGGTTCTGCTTGGGTTCTCCCATCATGGCATTCCCCACCTCCTTTTGCTTGCCGCGCTGCAAGCAAAAGGAGCTGGGAAACCCCACAATGGAATTCCGGGGGCAAAGCTTTGACATCACATATACTTCTTCCTGACCTCCCTTTACTTGCTTGGAAGATAGGGCAAAAGCAACGCTAGTTTTATGGTGCGATGGTTAGCACTCTGGACTTTGAATCCTGCGATCCGGGTTCAAAACTCGGTGGAACCTCCTTTTTAAAAAAATTGTTTAATTTTAATTTATTTATTTATTTATTTATTTATCATCATCATCATCATCATCATCATCATCATCATGCTTCTTTATATAATAAAAAAGGTTTGGGTCCTTTTAATGGTTTCTTAGCGGGAAAAAAAGAAAGCATTAAAAGGACCCTCCAGCTCTTTGGGGGCAAAAGGGAATCTTCCCGATGTGCCCATGGAAATAATTAATAAATGATGATGATGATGATGATGATGATGATAATAAATAAATAAATAAATAAAAAAGTAAAAAAGTAAAAACAAGGTTCCACCGAGATTTGAACCCGGATCACTGGATTCAAAGTCCAGAATGCTAACCATCACACCATAGAACTAATGATGCTTTTGCCTTATCTTCCAAGCAAAACAAAGGGAGGTCCTTTCAGCAAAAGGAACTGGGAAATCCCACAATGGGATTCTGGGGACGGAGTTTCGATATCACAGAGTGTTCAGGTTCGGGTTTGGGTTTGGCCGAGCTCACCCGAAATTCATGGCAAGTTCAGCAGAACTTGCCGAACCTGAACACCATTGGGTTTGCCCATCACTAGTCATAGTAAAGGACAATGACATAGGATTGCATCACTTAAAACCTGGGAATGGGATCAAGGTAGCTTGATGGGGAAATGGTGAGAAAAGATGCCAAGTTATCAGCCTTGAAGAATATCCCTGCTGGACAGTGATTCTCCAAGACAAATGTAATAGTATAGGGCAGTGATGGTGAACCTATGGCATGGGTGCCACAGATGGCATGTGGAGCCATAACTGCTGGCACACGAGCCATTGCCCTAGCTCAGCTCCAATGTGCATGTGTGTGCCAGCCAGCCGAATTTTGGCTTGTACAGAGGCTCTCGGAGAGTGTTTTTGGCTTCCAGAGAGCCTCCGGGGGATGGGGAGAGTGTTTTTACCTTGCCCCAGCTCCAGGGAAGCCTTTGAAGCCTGGGGAGGGTGAAACATGAGCCTACTGGGCCCACAAGAAATTGGAAACAGGCCATTTCCAGCCTCCAGAGAGGCTCCAGGTAGCAGGGGAAGCTATTTTCACCCTCCTCAGGTATTGAATTATGGGTGTAGGCACTCACGTATGTACGATAGAGTGCGCATACTCTTTTTGGCACCTGAGGAAAAAAAGGTTTGCTATCACTGGTATAGGGGATTGACGTATAATATCAGGGTAATCAGACATATAGTATCAGGGTAATGGTGATTTAAAGCTGACCTGCTGATGTAAGGCTGTAAATTGAAATGCTGATGCAATGAGAATGACTTAGCAGGGTTACTGCCACTTTAAGAAGCTGTCTATATAAGGGAGACCATGAGAGGAGATCTCTCTCTCTTTCTCCTCATGTTCAATCTGCCTTGTAGTTCTTCGTATAGAGTTGAAGACTGAATGTTTGCCTGGTATGTGCCTACCATGTGTATGTATGCATGTAGAAATCTTGCAAATAAACCATTGTTAGTAAGACAAACCTCTGTTTACTGTATTTTTCTCCTGGGCTGTCTCAAAATAGTAGTCACACTGTTCAGTCTGACAGGTTATGGGTCCAGTCCAGAGGGAAGGCCAGAGTGACTAGAGGGACTGGAAAGAAGAGAAACCCAGTGAGCGCTTGCACCAGAGCCAGAGGGATTAGCTTTACTAGATAAATGGTCAAAGCAATGGAAACTGCAGTTTAATGTTTCCAAATGTAAAATAATGCACTTGGGGAAAAGGAATCCTCAATCTGAGTATTGCATTGGCAGTTCAGTGTTGGCAAATACTTCAAAAGAAAAGGATTTAGGGGTAGTGATTTCTGACAGTCTCAAAATGGGTGAACAGTGCGGTCGGGCGGTAGGAAAAGCAAGTAGGATGCTTGGCTGCATAGCTAGAGGTATAACAAGCAGGAAGAGGGAGATTGAGATCCCCTTATATAGAGCGCTGGTGAAACCACATTTGGGATACTGTGTTCAGTTCTGGAGACCTCACCTACAAAAAGATATTGACAAAATTGAACGGGTCCAAAGACGGGCTACAAGAATGGTGGAAGGTCTTAAGCATAAAACGTATCAGGAAAGACTTCATGAACTCAATCTGTATAGTCTGGAGGACAGAAGGAAAAGGGGGGACATGATCGAAACATTTAAATATGTTAAAGGGTTAAATAAGGTTCAGGAGGGAAGTGTTTTTAATAGGAAAGTGAACACAAGAACAAGGGGACACAATCTGAGGGGAGATTGGGGGAAGTTGGGGGAAAGATCAAAAGCAACATGAGAAAATATTATTTTAACTGAAAGAGTAGTAGATCCTTGGAACAAACTTCCAGCAGACGTGGTTGATAAATCCACAGTAACTGAATTTAAACATGCCTGGGATAAACATATATCCATTGTAAGATAAAATACAGGAAATAGTATAAGGGCAGACTAGATGGACCATGTGGTCTTTTTCTGCCGTCAGTCTTCTATGTTTCTATGTTTCTATGATTGTGTAACGTGGTTTGATAGTGGTTAGTGGCTTGTGAAAAAAAGCAGGCAACATGGCCTTTTCATCCTTTCCATCCCTCAGCAAACACCATGTACTTTCAAAAAATATCTATTTGCTGTTTTAGAAGTTCAGTTATGGGCCACTCTGTTTGACATAAATGGTGTGATGACTCAGCAATTAAAGATTGCTGAGTCTTTATGTCCCCACCGTACATGGGGGGGGGGGGGTTGTCCCTCTCATTGTCATAAAGCAATGAGCAGCATCCCTTTTCATAGGGTGAGTCTAATGGGACATCTAATCTAAAATATAAGCTTTACATATATTTCTTTTAAAATCCTTATCTTCTAGGCCAAAACAAAGATCGCTGTTGCAGATATGATTCTAACAGGAGCTTTAAAATGACAGCCAGGGTAAGCTTTGCATCAGAATTCTACAGAGTTGGAATTTAATTTTTGTTTACCATGCGTAATGCTGAGAGAGAGCTTGGATGAAAATACCTGCTTAACAAAAAGAGTTTCTTTGCAGATTTGTTGTGCTGCGCAAAAGAATAAGCCCTTGGCAGGTGGCTGCTATGCACTCTTTGTGCTACCAATCTGATACTTTGTCCCAGAACTTCAAAGCTCTCTCTTACTGGGGACAAAGAACACAATAAAAGGAAAGACTTACCCTTGTGCTTCTTTCTCTCCAGATGTTTACAAAGCATTTATTATAGTTGTTACAAATTGCACTATGATCCTAAAGTGAAAGTAGGTAATAAATAAGGCTGTTCACGTTCTCCACCTTTCATTATACAGTGACCATAAGGCCAAGTAAATGTATTAGTAGAGAGGAAGGCCATTTGAAGAATGTTGTGAAAAAGGCCTCAGCAAAATACCAGAGCCCTGATTCTTTTGACACAGGCCGTAGGTTTAAATCCAGTTAGGATAATATCAGAGAATACATGTACACCATACAGCTACACCTACACATATACACCTACAAATACACATATACATATAATACATATGCCGGGGTAGTGCAGCAGGTAGAGTGCTGTACTGCAGGGCACTGAAGCTGACTGTAGATCTGAAGGTCAGCGGTTCAAATCTCATCACCGGCTCAAGGTTGATTCAGCCTTCCATCCTTCCGAGGTGGGTAAAATGAGGACCCGAATTGTGGGGGCAATAGCCTAGCTCTGTTAAAAAGTGCTATTGCTAACATGTTGTAAGCCGCCCTGAGTCTAAGGAGAAGGGCAGCATAAAAATTGAATAAATAAATAAATATACATAAGAGCTGTATGCACATTGCGACATTTCACACATGCACGTTCCCCAGTGTGATTTTGCTTCCGCGCATGCGCAGACAGATGATTTTTCTTTTGCGCATGCAGAGAGAGCCGAAAAATCACCAAAATATGAAAAAAAGAGATGGCGACGTGCAAGGACCGGCAAAGATAGCACCAGAGCGGTTGTGCCAAAATTGTAAAAATTAGCAGGCTACTACTGCAACGGGCTACTACTGGAGCACCAGTAGGAATCCACCTCTGATACACATACAGATATACACACTGTATGTGTGATGGACAGACTTTCTCTGTCCATCTGTCCATCATCTTGTCTGTCTGTCTGTCTGCCAGTCTGTCTGTCTGTCTGTCTGTCTCTCTCTACATACATACATACATACATACATACATACATACATACATACATTAACTGTAAATTAATTGAGTCTATGTTTATCATCAGACCAATGCTAGAAGAGGAACAGTAGATTTCCTATTCTAATATTGTGTAATAATTATTTCCCATGGCTAAAAAAAAAAGCAACCCACTATTCTTGTAATTTTGACAGATTTCCAAACACTGTGGTTATGGTTAACAAGAACATGTGCGTCTTTAATAAACAGCAGTTGGTCCAGAATGATATTAGCAGTCCTGTCAATGTCAGTTTCAAACGTAGCTCTAATTGGACAAGACCACACCATATGGAGTAAGGTTCCAATTCCTGAATTCTTCACCAAAGCAGGATGATTGGAACCAACTTTTATTCAACTTCTATCTCTGAAACATTCAGTATACATAGAGCACATTGTTACTATTATCCTCGTTTAAATTCTCAGGAAATGTATTTTACATTACTTAATGTGATTATACACTCATTTATCAGGAGCTTCCTGAATTCAGAATCTGCAGTATATCTATCAAAAGTAGTAGGGCTATGTACGTTTTGAAAATAGTTAATAAGAAATGCTACAAATCTCTGACAAGCACATACTTCTCTGGTTCTTGTTCTGTCTGGGTCACTCCAGAAGCCAAGACCAACCCAAAAAGAGAAGCCCGACACACCGGTAAAAGGCAAAGGCAGTTTATAAAATTCAAGAAAAACACAGGTAACAGAAAATGTCCTTACAAACAGGAAAACGCTGTATCTTCAGATATATCCACGAAGACAAAAGTCCATGCAGCAATACAGGATTCTTGCTGCCAAGACGAGGCTGTAGATAGCAGACCTACACCTCCCACGGGTCTTTCAAACTGCTGGGCCACAAGCCAGGAACAGAGATGTCGAGAACAAAGCAGGACACCATAACTCCAATTGAAAACACTCCACCTGGCTTCAAGGGCTTGCCTGCCTTTTAAACCCTGCTAAGGAGGACCACACCCAAGCCCAGCTGTTCCTAATTCAGTGCTGATAATACTTCTTTAATTGCTCCTTTCTTTGATCTGAACGTCTCTGTCGCATGTCAATGACGGCTTGTGCGTCATCACCTAATGACTCCAAGCTACTGGCTGGGGAGAGTCCCCCCCTGGGGCTCTCATGCTGTTCTCCTTCATCCCATTCCTGACTTTCCTCTCCCCCGTCCAACTGTTCAGCCCTCTCCTCTTCGCTGTCCTCCTCCTCCGGGCATGGAGCCAGCAGAGACACAGCTGGTCCCTGAGCAGCCTCAGGCTGAATCACAACAGTTCTCATCAGCTTTTATACAAATCTGAGGGTGGTGGTGGTGGTGAGAGAAGATACCAAGGACTTTAGATTTTAGAAGAGAATATGTATAGTTCAGTGTTAAACTGTGGTACATTTGGGTATTCTGAGCTGCAGACATTTCATTACCAGATAATATCTTCAGTGTTCTTCAGTGCAGTGACTTTAATTAGCTGACTCTTTAAAGGAAAGACAGTGACTTGTGCAGAAGTTTGGAAAAAGACCTGGCTGCATTAATTATTAGCCGAAAAGCATTTCTTCTGATCATTATTGAAGTACATAAACCCTTAAAGTTCAGCTAACCAACAATAACAGCGGATTAAATCTGGAACATTGGTATGGTCTTTATCTTTACTTTCCCACTATGGGTTTCTTTGATGAGCGAAAAGTCTATACGGAAGAACATTCTAAATCAATAATTTTCCTTAATAAGATTTTGGAATGAATAAAGAACCTATTACTTTCACCTCCTGTGCAACTCTAATGGTGCCAGTGGCATTCATTTCCCAGTTTAAATTACTCTGATGCTTGTTACAGCAAAAGACAGGGATATGTTTATTGCTTTATTAAAAAATCATCCTTGGCTGAAAGGTGCACTTGTTCACTGTGATTGATGAGAAAGGAGTCTTTGCTTTTCCCTCTTTTTCAAAATCAAGTATGCATAATCAATTTGTCATTAAAATGGAAATAAGTTCAGGTAATGATAACCCGTAGAAATTAATGCATTCCAGCATAAGAATAAATGTTATATATTCATTATAAAATCGAGCTCCCAATTTAAAGGTGATTCAATTTTTTCCAGACTTGCAAAAAAGTCCACAAAAGTTACTGGTTTGCTAAGTTTGTGTGTTTAAATAAATAAATAAATTAAATTCTTCATCTTCTGTTGTCTCCTGATATTAATATATCAATTATCCACACATTCTTATTTCCAACCACACTTAAATATGGTATGTTAGGCATCAAGACTTTATCAATATGTATTTGGAAATGCCATAATATTGTAACTTGCTCATTTTCAACTTCTGTTTCATCTGCCATATATATTCCCACCAAATTTTCAATATTGACGTGATAATTTTTATGGATGTTCCAGTGAATGGATTTGGTGACTGTATAATATTATTGTTTATAATCAATTTATTCAATCTTCTTTATTAGTCACATTTCATGCTTGATATCATCCAACTGTAAACTGTTCAGAAAGTTGTAGATTTGATCCAGATGGCTTCTGAAGGTTTGGCCATTTGGCATTTAAACTCCATTATGGATTTCCCCCCCAATTTATTGCACCTGTGTCACATTTCTCTAAACTATGTTCCATTGTCATATCATTGCTAAAAATTCTTACTATGTTTGTCAGTTAATGGATTACAATTTCTGATTTTCCTAAAGTTCTAGATCAACCATATATATAGCAAATGTGGGATTTTATTAATATTTTCTGTATTAGGCAAACTTTGTTTATTTAAAAATGACTGAATATGGGATCATGGTAATCACAAATAGTAAGGATGACAATGAATTACTCCAGAAGATGCCTTTTCTAATGTTGACAAATCCATATTTTTCATTTGCAATCACCAATTCTGTCTTCCACAGCTTCATTATTATTAATTTTTTAAATAAACATTGTAGTGTTTTTTACTGATGCAAATTGCTTCCAAACGTTTGATGATCCAACTGTGAGATAATGAATCAAACACCTTTTTATAATCTATCCAGATTTCATGTAAATTGGTTGTTTGGTTTTTGAAATTCTTCAAAATTACTTTGTCAGTCAGAACCTGATCTTTGTAACTCACCCTTTCCTTTCCTTTCCTTTCCTTTCCGTTCTACTCAAAGAATATTATTTTCTTCTGTCTACTATTATGCCTGTGTATAATTTAAATAATATAGGCAAGTATATAAGCATATTGTTTCCTGATGTTGTCCTTTTCACTGGATCCTTTCGAAACAGGTATATTTTGCCCATTAATAACCAGTTGCAGATGTTTCCTTTATGTAATGTTTCATTAAACTACTTAGCTGTAATTGGATGCAAGCTAGTCCAATATAGGAGCCCCAAGCCATACAATCGATCATTTTAAAGAGATTTCAAGTTTTTAATTCTTATCACTTGATTTTTTAACAATTTCTGCTGTTATTATTACTTATTCCATGTGACTTTTACTAAATTCATCTTCAAATTCTTCCATTCATTGAGAATTTTTATTATACTTGTTTTCAGTTTCCCATGCATTTCCCCAAAACTGGATTGCTTCCTTTTTTCTATTTTCAGAATTTCTATTGCTATTTATATGTTGGTGGAATTATCTCTGATCTGACTAACGTAGCTGATTTTGCTAAAATTGGATGATTCGTGCCTCATAATAGTCAATTTTCCCCAATGATTTGTCTGTGATTTCCAGAGCTTCTTCAGGTTGACCATCCTTGGTCTGATCTTGGTTGTTTTCTTGCAGACATTTCATTACTCAAACTAGATAATTATTAGTGACTAGCACTGATGATATTACCTAGTTGGGATAATGAACTACCAAGCTCAAAGACTACTATGGATACCTCATTTAAACCCAAGCTACAAATATTCTCCTTTATTGGTTTCTTCAAATTTTATGGTGCTGACCATTAAAAAAAACTTTTTAAAAATTGTGTTAAACCTTAAGATTCTTCAAAATTCGTTGTTTCATATTCTTTAAATTGCTTGCACCTGAACTTTCTTTATCTTGGCCTCCTGTTCAGTGGTGACAGAACGATGGGGAGATTGAAGAGAGGTTCTGACAGGATGGGTGGGAGAGGAAATGGAAGGATTGAGTAGCTGGTCAGTCATTTGGTCATTAGCACTCTCCCTGAGAGCCATTGAGGCCACTTGTGCCCTCAGGGTCACCTGAATCTTGGAGGGGATTATGCATTAAAAAAAACCCCTTAAGGCCTGATCATTAGCAAACTATTTTTCTCCACTTTCATTCCTAGCCTGTAAATCTTTTATAACTCAATGATAAAACCGTAGACATTAACATTTTCAAGAAAGATACAAAATGGAAAAGAACACAAATACAGAAAATCAGTCAAACAAGGAAGGAAGGAAAAAATGAAGGAATTATAATTAGCACCAGAAAATATCACTGTTATGATTACTTTCCTTTTCCAGCTTTTCTTTTCTTATTGGGTTTCTTATGACTTTTCACAGCTGACATTCCCAAACTGCTTCATGGGGCATCCATTTCAATACAGAAAGTTGCATTGTCTGTATCAAAAGGCATAGTGCTCAGTGAGAGGACTCTTTTCTAATAGGCTTTTTGTAGTGTTCTTTCCCTTAAAGTGGACTAAAATGGTTTTCATTATCTTCATTTCATTTCAATTTTTTAATTTCATGTCATTCTTTAATTTAATTTAATTTAATTTAATTTAATTTAATTTAATTTAATTTAATTTAATTTAATTTAATTTAATTTAATTTAATTTAATTTAATTTAATTTAATTTAATTTAATTTAATTTAATTTAATTTAATTTAATTTAATTTAATTTAATTTAATTTAATTTAATTTAATTTAATTTAATTTAATTTAATTTAATTTAATTTAATTTAATTTAATTTAATTTAATTTAATTTAATTTAATTTAATTTAATTTAATTTAATTTAATTTTTTAATTTAATTTAATTTTTTATTTCATTTCATTTCATTTCATTTTATTATTTTATTATTTTATTATTTTATTATTTTATTTTATTTATTTCACTCCAAAACGGACTCAGAGGGGCTAACAACAATCATAAATATAATAGTAATAAAAAAGTAATAAAATACAACAATAAAATCAACAATGCAGTAAAAATAATATCATAAAAAAACCCATACATACTTGCAGTCAATCCTAATTCCTGCCAGAAAAACCAGTTTCCTTCAAAAAAGAAACTCATCGCTTAAATCAATGCTCAGATGCCACCTTCTTTTGCCAAGTAGATCAAACATGGGTTTTGTGGAGACTGAACATCTTTGTTACAAAAAATGAAGAAGGGGGAAGGAAGAAAAGCAGCTATTTGTGTAGGGCAGAGTTAAAGTTATTAGAAACGGCCCTGGGTCACAGGGGGTCGGTGAGAAATGACCACTTAAGTTCCTCCAGCTTTCAAGTTGAAAGGGTGAGGGTTGCTTTGGAGAAGAAAGGATACCAATGTCATCGGCGGGATGCCCATTTTTCTACAGGAATAATAAAAAAGTGTAGATCTAGGTGAATTAAGAGAATGAAAAAGCACCACATCATGCTGAATTGTGTGTTTGACAGTAGCCCTATATACCTGCAGTGTTTAAAATTTAGCCATTTAAGCTTCAATGCACTGGTAAGTCAAAGGTTCAAGGGAAGAAAAGACCAAGGTTGAATTTCTTGAGGTTTTATTCTCTACAAATTCTATGTAATTCTAAGTACTGTATCTGCATTCACTAAGTCTATCTTAAATATCAACACCTATACAGTGGAACCTCGACATACGAGCAGCTCTACTTACGAGCTACTCGAGATAAGAGCTGGGAGGGGAGCGACATTTTTGTTCACCTCCCGAGCTCACATTCGGGATACGAGCGCCAAGGAGCTGTCTCCTGAAGCCGAACGCTAACTTCCGCGTTCGGCTTCAGGAGACAGCTCCTTGGCGCTCGTATCCCGCGTGTTTTAAAAGGTTGCAGCCGGCCTGGGGGGCTCGCTGGGGTGCTGGCAAGCCCCCCAGGCCGGCTGCAACCTTTTAAAACACGCGTGCCGCTTCGCAGCTGTCTCCTGAAGCCGAACGCTAACTTCCGCGTTTGGCTTCAGGAGACAGCTGCGAAGCGGCGCAGGTGTTTTAAAATGTCGCAGCCGGCCTGGGGGGCTCGGGGGCTTCCCCCCGAGCCCCCCAGGCCGGCTGCGACGTTTTAAAACACGCGCGCCACTTCGCAGCTGTCTCCTGAAGCCAAACGCGGAAGTTAGCGTTTGGCTTCAGGAGACAGCTGCGAAGTGGCGCGGGTGTTTTAAAACGTCGCAGCCAGCCTGGGGGGCTCGGGGGGAAGCCCTCGAGCCCCCGAGGCCGGCTGCGACGTTTTAAAACACCCGCGCCGCTCCGCAGCTGTCTCCTGAAGCCAAACGCTAACTTCCGCGTTCGGCGGCAGCGGTTTTTTTTGTTGTTGCACGGATTAATTGACTTTACATTGTTTCCTATGGGAAACAATGTTTCGTCATACGAGCGTTCCGACTTACGAGCCTCCTTCCGGAACCAATTAGTCTCGTAAGTCGGGGTTCTACTGTATTCACAAGTGACCAATCTTTCACAGTCTATGCAATAACTTTTCTTACATCTCAGCCCTAAACATGTTCATTCTGAAGTTTATTTATTTTGCTTCTGTATTGCCTAATCTAAGTGACTTGTGCTTTGCAGGATAAATGTGATCAATAATAAGATCATAGTTATTAATCTTGAGAGTTTAGTTAAAAACATACCTAATACATGTAGTTCTTGACTGACAATCATTCACTTAACAACCGTTTGGAAGCTTCAGGCTTCCAAAATTTTCACTATCACACTGTGGGCGTGGCTTATGCAGGGCGCCCTGCATTTTCTTTCAACATCTTTCAGTGCAAATTGGATGTTTTGGGGTGGAGCTCCATTTTCGCTACCCCATTGCGTTCCCCACTGTCCAGGAAGTAGCCTATCCCTGGTCTGAAGCTACAATGACATGGGAAAAAACTGAATTACAACTGGTTCTCACTTTTATGACCATCTTAGCATCCCCATGATAACATAATTAAAATCCAGGCTCTTGGAAACTTACAGTGTTCCTGGGATAATGTAATTACCATTTGCAAGCTTCCCAGGTGGCTTCCAAGGTAAGCTTGATTTGCTTAAATGACTGAATGATTGACAGTGAAAATTCTGACCCTTATTTTATCATTTCATTTCAATTTTTTTATTTCATTTCATTCATTATTTTATTTTATTTTATTTTATTTTATGTTATGTTATGTTATGTTTTGTTTTGTTATGTTATGTTATTTTATTTTATTTTATTTATTTTATTTTATTTTATTTTATTTTATTTTATTTTTTATTTTATTTTATTTTATTTTATTTTATTTTATTTTATTTTATTTTATTTTATTTTATTTTATTTTATTTTATTTTATTTTATTTTATTTTATTATTTTATTTCATTTCATTTCATTTCATTTTATTTTATTTTATTTATTTCACTCCAAAACGGACTCAGAGGGGCTAACAACAATCATAAATACAATAGTAATAAAAAAGCAATTAAATACAACAATAAGATCAACAATGCAGTAAAAACAATATCATAAAAAAACCCATACATACTTGCAGTCAATCCTAATTCCTGACAGAAAAACCAGGTCTTAACAGCTTTCCAGAAGACCGCTAGGGAGGAGATAGTGCGGATCTCTGGGGGCAGTTGATTTCACAGGGTCAAAGCCACCACAGAGAAGGCTCTTCTTTGAGGTCCCACCAACTGACATTGTTTGGCGCATGGGACCTGGAGAAGGCCAACTCTGTAGCCCCTTACTGGTCTCAGCAAGGTATGAGGGAGGATTGTAAGTCAAGTACTACCTGTAAAAAAATATGAATGCATTCCAGCCATTCCAATGAGGCATATGTGCATTTCTCATTTAGTATCCTGAAATTTAGAAACATTGGTTGCTCTCCTGTAATCTTTGAGAATTCAATAATGTTCTGTTTTAGATCTTTCTTTCTCGCAGCCTGAAGTGCTTTGCTGTGAGAAATGTAATACTTAATGGTTTCTGGGTTTCAGCAAACAGATATACCTGGCTGACCTTGTCTCTGCTCACAATTTAAGCTGTGTTGGATCTAATTAGTACAGTTGGGTTCCCAGGCTGAACAGTAGACAGGGAAAATAAAACAAAATTCCAAAGAAGGCAGTTCCAAACCACGTCTATTCAATCACCAGGAAAACCATTTGGCTATGTACATTCAATTCTATCAAAGCTAAACTTGACTCAAATACATTTTTACCATGTCCTAACTTTCCCAAGTGACTTATATACTTTTTGAAACTTTGTAGTGATAAGCTCCATGATTTTTCTTTTAAAATATTGTGAAACTGCAATCTTTTATAAAAAAAAAATTGCATACTCATTGCAATTATTTTGACCTTAGGAGGGTTTCTCATGGAAGCGGAGTCTAATTTTGATTTCATTTATGATTTTTAAAATATAAAATGGATATTTATTAACTATAAAGTTATAAAAATTGCATTAAAACGGGAAAGAGGCAAGACAAAAACTAAGTAAAAGGCACTCTTTGGAGGTAAGCCTGATAGCCATTTTCACTAAAATATATATGATAAGCTCTTCCCCAAGATTTAATATTGTTATTATTTATTACTAATATTTTGGTTGAGTATTTTCTTTAATATAAGAAAAATAACCTACTATATTTGAAGAGTTTCGATACTGCTAAACTGGGTGCTTACATCTTTCATTTTGGTTCAAATTACAATGTGCATAAAGATGAGTTAAATGTTTTTAGTGTCCATTAGCTCTGGCAAATAAATGAAGTATGAAGTGGCAATGCCTCCCTTGTGAAAAAAAAATCAGGTGCATTGACAGTCTGGGTGAACCCATTTCATGGTCTTGATTATAGTAAATGGATGTTCTTAGCTGTTATGCTATTTTTTTGTCATTTTAAATTTGGGATATTTTTACTATGTTTTTGTTGTGTTTTTAACTGTTAGCTGTCCACATATAATGAGATGATTGGACCTAACAATTTATTCAATAAATATAAAGTAAGTAAATAAAGGACTTCTAGAGATCTCTAGCCAGTCATAGTCCAGAATTGGCTTTTGGATCAGATGAACCTGTAGCCTAATCCAACAAGATGGGTGTTAGACAGGGTGAATGGAATGTCAGAAGTTGCTTCAAAACAACAGCTCTTTATTTGGCAACTATTTACAACCCAGCAAAGGCTCTGTCTGACAGCCAGCCTCCAGGGGGTAGGGAAGGTGTTTTTGCCCTCCCCAAGCTCCAAGAAAGCCTCTGGAGACTGGGGAGGGCGAAAAAGGGGACTACAGGGCACATTGGAAGACAGGAAATGGGCTGTTTCCAGCCTCCAGAGGGCCTTTAGCAGGCAGGGAGGCAACTTTCACCCTGGGGAGGGTGAAAAACAAGCCTACTGGGACCACCAGAAGTCAGGAAACGGGGGCGCTAGAGGGTCATGTGCGCATGTGTGGGAGTTGGGGGAGCACGGGATGGTCATTGTTATTATTATTTATTAGATTTGTGTGCCGCCCCTCTCTTTAGACTCGGGGAGGCTCACAGCATACAATAAAACAATTCATAACAAATCTAATAAATTTAAAAAACATTAAAAAACCCCATTATTAAACCAGACATACACACAGACATACCATACATAAATCGTATAGGCCCGGGGGAGGGGGGAATGCCTTAATTCCCCCATGCCTGACGGCAGAGGTGAGTTTTAAGGAGTTTACGGAAGGCAAGGAGGGTGGGGGCAGTTCTAATCTCCAGGGGGAGCTGGGTCCCGAGAGTTGGGGCCGCCACAGAGAAGGCTCTTCCCCTGGGACCCACCAGATGACATTGTTTAGTCGAAAGGACCCAGAGAAGGCCAACTCTGTGGGACCTAATCGGTTGCTGGGATTCGTGCGGCAGAAGGCGGTCCCAGAGATATTCTGGTCCGATGCCATGAAGGACTTTATAGGTCATAACCAACACTTTGAATTGTGACCGGAAATTGATCAGCAACCAATACAGACTGCAGAGTGTTGGCATAACATGGGCATACCTGGGGAAGCCCATGATTGCTCTTGCAGCTGCATTCTGCACGATCTGAAGTTTCCGAACACTTTTCAAAGGTAGCCCCATGTATAAGCACGTATAAGCATGGGTGTATGGCACACGGGGGTATTGAATTATGGGCGTGGGCACACATGCACACAAGGTAGTGTGCACATGCGTGCTTTCAGACCCAAGGAAAAAAAGGTTCACCATTACTGGTCTAGCCAATCAGCAGTCAGAATGAAGGACCTGAGAATGAGAACCAATAATAAGCTCTCAACTCAAATTCCATGCACGTGGGCTCCCCAAAGAGTGAGGATGAATTGTGAGTGAAAGAGTTTACCCTTTCCTTTGTCCCTCCCTCCCTCCCTGTGAAGAACCCCAAAAGGTCTTTGGTAGCAGGAAGAAAAACCAGATGTTTTGAAACGGAGAACACACTGGCAATCTGGCATTTTTAGAACTCCATTGTTGATTACCTTAGCCTAAATAGGATAGCTTAGCAGCCACTTACAATAAGCTTTCCATGCACGTGGGGATCCCCAAGCAGCGAGGGCTTCTTTCTTTCTTTCTTTCTTTCTTTCTTTCTTTCTTTCTTTCTTTCTTTCTTTTTCCTTCCTTCCTTCCTTCCTTCCTTCTTTTCTTCCTCCCTTTGAAGCCCCCCTCCCCCCTTTTGAGCCTAGCAAGCTCTCTACAGCCTCCAAAGAGCAAAGAGAGCACAGTGGGCCTGCTGCACACTCCCGCACCCCATTTTGGGCCTAGCAAACTCCTACAATTCCCCTGGGAGCCAAAAGGGGTTGGGGGGACCCTGGAAGCAGGGGTGGGGTCTAAGTTACCTTGATGCTGGTTCGCTTCCTACTGCATACCTGGCAAAAAACCAAAGCCAAAACACAAATGGTGACCGCATGCACACTGTCAGAACTCGGCTTCTGCTTATGCACAGAAGGAAAAATAAATAAATATATATATATATTTAAAAAGATGGTGGTGCCCACGGACCGGCATTGATGGATCCGGTTCAGTGACATCATTGTGATGTCACCAGTAGATGGCTACCGGTTCGGGTGAACCAGTCTGAACCAGGAGGAACCCACCCCTGAGCTAATCCTCCTCAAAATATTTTAAAACCTTAAATAAAACCTTAAATGCCCAGATTTTCAATAGTGCATCATCATTGTCCCTTTTATTTGTGTTAGCTTTGCTCATTGTCCCTTTTATTTGTGTTTGCTTTGCATTTGCAAGGCTTATCACTATTTGTGATTCACATTGTGTTGCAAAATAACAAGGATTTCATAAATCAAACTCTTTTCAACCGTATCAAAGCTATTATGGTTGGAAAATTTTGTTTTGCCTTTATCTATATTCCCATAGCTTGCCTTGCTGAAATGTGTGGGTTTAAGATTGACCATATGGTTCTCCGTAAAATAATATGGTGTCTTTGTTCTCACAATCTTATTGCTAATTAAAAGAAGTAAGAATATAAAATGCAGGCCATCTGCTTATAAGTCTCATAACAACTGACTTTTAGCATTAATAGTTAAAACGATCACTTATGGATATATAGTATGAAACTATATTTTATTCATGATTAATACATCACATTTATGGCATAATTCAGTTTCTTTAGTTCCAGTTTAGCATGCAATCTAAGACACCCTGGATTATAAACTATCATATCTGCTACCTATAAGACAGGGGTCAGAACTTTCAGAAGTTGGGGACCATTAAATTAATAATTTTAAATCTTGCGGACCACTTATGTTAATTTAAAAAAAAAAGATAAATAGTATTTAATGCAATAAAAATGCAAATAATTTTTCTACGGACCACCAAAATTTTCTCGCGGACCACCAGTTCATGGACCATTGGTTGGTGACTGCTGCTATAAAGTATAAATCCAATCATGCTGGTTTATGCACAAATCAATTATAGAAAATAATGCCATAGCGGTATGATTGAATGTAGTTAATAGCCTAAAACAGTGATGGCTATCCTTTTCTGGACCAAGTGCCCAAAGTGTGCATGCACGCAAGTGAATGTGCATGCCTGAACCCCCAAAATGCAGTGGGTGCATGGATTCCATGCATTTTCCCAGACCCTTGTGCATGCATGTATATCCCCCTTGCATGCACCCCACTCTGTGTGCCCCTCACTTGTCCTGTTGCCCTGTGCATGGATGTGCCCCTGCACACACACACACCCATATGGCCCCCTGTGCAGCAGAGACCTGATGACCAGCTGGCTGGCAGGAGGCATGTACACGTGTGACAGAGCTTAACAGAGGTGACAGCTTGCATGCCCACAGAGAGGGCGCTCCATGCCACTTGTGGCACACGTGCCATAGGTTTGCTATCATGGGCCTAAAATATTGATCCTTTAAACGTAGGGAAGTAAATTTTAAAAGTGGGATTCATATTGATTGCCTAATAGCGTGTTTGCCACTCTCTGTGTTGCAAATACTTCAAAAGAAAAGGATTTAGGGGTAGTGATTTCTGACAGTCTCAAAATGGGTGAACAGTGCAGTCAGGCGGTAGGGAAAGCAAGTAGGATGCTTGGCTGCATAGCTAGAGGTATAACAAGCAGGAAGAGGGAGATTATGATCCCGCTATATAGAATGCTGGTGAGACCACATTTGGAATACTGTGTTCAGTTCTGGAGACCTCACCTACAAAAAGATATTGACAAAATTGAATGGGTCCAAAGACGGGCTACAAGAATGGTGGAAGGTCTTAAGCATAAAACGTATCAGGAAAGACTTAATGAACTTAATCTGTATAGTCTGGAGGACAGAAGGAAAAGGGGGGACATGATCGAAACATTTAAATATATTAAAGGGTTAAATAAGGTCCAGGAGGGAAGTGTTTTTAATAGGAAAGTGAACACAAGAACAAGGGGATACAATCTGAAGTTAGTTGGGGGAAAGATCAAAAGCAACATGAGAAAATATTATTTTACTGAAAGAGTAGTAGATCCCTGGAACAAACTTCCAGCAGACGTGGTAGATAAATCCACAGTAACTGAATTTAAACATGCCTGGGATAAACATATATCCATCCTAAGATAAAATACAGAAAATAGTATAAGTGCAGACTAGATGGACCATGAGGTCTTTTTCTGCTGTCAGACTTCTATGTTTCTATGAGTGTTTGTAATCTGAAAAAATAGATTTCCCCCCACTTTCATACCACTGACAAAATCTATCAGGTTAGGAGTAAAGATTTGGACAAAATATTTATCTTGCATCCCATATTCTGATCCAGGATGCCAACTGGTATCACAGATGCTACTCAGTTCACCAGACCAGTGTTTTTCAACCAGTGTGCCGCGGCACACTAGTGTACCGCGAGACTTAGTCAGGTGTGCCACGAAGCTCAGCAAGAGAGAGAAAGAAAGAAAGCAAGAGAGAGAGAGAAAGAAAGCAAGAGAGAGAAAGAAAGAAAGCAAGAGAGAGAGAGAAAGAAAGCGAGAGAGAGAAAGAAAGAGAGAGAGAGAAAGAAAGAAAGAAAGAGAGAGAAAGAAAGCAAGAGAGAGAGAAAGAAAGCGTGAGAGATAAAGAAAGAGAGAGAGAGCAAGCAAGAGAGAGAGAGAAAGAGAGAGAGAGAAAGCAAGAGAGAGAGAGAAAGAAAGCAAGAGAGAGAAAGCAAGAGAGAGAGAGAAAGAAAGCAAGAGAGAGAAAGAAAGCGAGAGAGAAAGAAAGAAAAAGAAAGAGAGAGAGAAAGAGGCAGGGAAGGAGGGAGAGATAGAAAGAGCAAAAAAGAGAGGAAGGAAGGAAGAGAGAAAGAAAGAGGGATGGAGATTGAGAGGAAAGAAGGAAGAGAGAGAAAGAGGAAGAGAGATAGAGCGAAAGGGAGGAAGAAAGAGAGAGAATTTTTTGTCCAAACTTTTTTAGCCCCCCCTCCCCCCCCGCTCAATGTGCCCCATGATTTTGTATATGTAAACAATGTGCCACAGCTCAAAAAAGGTTGAAAATCACTGCACCAGACTATCCTAAGACTCCTGCTGCATGTAGTGCAACCAGACTAATTCACAAGCCAGTTTC
The DNA here is from genome assembly GCF_031021105.1 of Erythrolamprus reginae. NCBI lineage: Eukaryota > Metazoa > Chordata > Lepidosauria > Squamata > Dipsadidae > Erythrolamprus > Erythrolamprus reginae. The sequence goes on along the minus strand of NC_091956.1, from coordinate 55,722,308 downwards.
ACAAGCTGTTTATATCATAATATCTTCTAATCTTTAATCTATCCGTCCGTCCATCCATCCATCCATCCATCCATCCATCTATCTATCTATCTATCTATCTATCTATCTATCTATCTATCTATCTATCTATTTATCTATCTATCTATTTATCTATCTATCTGTAATGGCTAAAATAGAGTCATTGAAAAAAAAGATTTTTGGTTTGGGGGGAAAAATTCATCAGTAGGACAGATTGATCTTTATCAGAACATCTAAGAATGAGGTAGTTGCTTTGCCAATAAAATATCCATACAGAACTAATTAATGCATTCAATGAGATTTCATGTTCTAAGAACTATGAATTATACAAGCACATGTTTTTAATACTGGGTAATAGAAATGTAATGCAAATGTTTTGTGACAGATGTCCCCACCCGATGCTGGAAATATCCAGTTTTTCCTTATATTCAAAGGTGTAATCAAAACTTATATCATTCACATTCACATATGGTGAAAAAGCTGAGCTCATGAAAATTAATTCTTATAAATTGGTGCTTATCAAATCTTTAGCAGCAACATTCTATGAAAAAAGGAGGTCAGCTGGAATTCCCCTCCTTCCCCTATATGATTCTTTTCTTCCTAAGTGAAATATGAAATATGGACCTTTTAGTGTTTCTACCAGAAGGGCTTGAGCTATAAAGGTTTTTTTTAAAGAAAACCTCTTTGAGTCTTTGGACTTAGAAAAGCTATTTTCATACACAGGATTGAACTGGCTAACAAACAACAATTTCTTACTCTGAGGAAGCTGATTTTCTGCTAGATAAGAAGAAGAAAAAAAAGCAAGACTCCCAAAGGGATAGTTTCACAGAGAAGGGGAAAAAAGTACCATAACAATTTCATAACCATTCCCCACTGAGACCCAACTCCTGCCACTTCTCTTATAATAGCCTTGGACTGTCAGTGCTTCATTGCTGTTTACAGTCATTTGAAACAGCTGACAGGCAATCAAACTCTTGCTCAATTTAGCTACCTGTAATCATCAGTGTTCCACAACTAATACATTTTCTTTTTTGTGATTATGGCGATATAAAAATGAAGTACACCTAGGGTAATAAGATGCGCAGTGAATGCATTTCTGAAGCTGGTTTTGGGTGCTTTGCATTTTGCAAATTGATCTGAAAAAGAGGATTTTTCAATCCTGTTATATTTCAGGGGCGTTAGCTTTTTAAGCTTCTTAAAAGATGTTTCCCCACTCATCCTTGAGCAGGCATAAAATAAGGCTGGCTGCTGGCATTATTAGCCGTTGCTAATTTGTATTCAGACTTCACTGCCTTTCTAAGTTATCTGACTTCCTCCAATGTGATAAACCCTTACAGATTTTGATCAAGATTTGGTAGCAGGGTGTCAGAAAAATGAAGAAATACTATTAGCATAAATAACTATCAACTATAATAACATAGCCTGGTAATTACAGTTATGTTTATGTCGGTGGGAGTCAGCTTTCTTAGATAGTTCAGATAGGAAATACGATCAAATGAGCTAATTCTACTTTATTGTAAAGCTACATCAACAGCACATTGCAATATAAAATTACAATTCTCCCACCATTTCTCTTAGTGCCTGATAAATTAGGGAGGTTTCCTTCTAAGGTTTTGTGGTTTTTTTTTACCTGTTATATAGCTATGGGCTCCTCCTAACTCTTATTTGAACCCTCCCTTGGTAGCATCTCCTTCATCCATCTTCCAAAATCATTTCCACATACCATCCTATTATGTAAAGTCAAGATGAAATATATCGGCTGACTTATGATCAGACAGTCACAGGCAAAATTGCAGTAACTCTACTATATCAGTATATTACTGGGCAAATGAAACAATGGCAAACCATGCAAAGAATTGTTGTAGCCCGTTCGCATTCTGCGCAATTAGTTATGGATCCAGAGGATCCAGAGGCAGTGGTGGCGTGGTACAAGTTGCTGTGTTCCTGGTACCCAACCCTGAGAGTGAAGAGGACGCAGTGTCAGAGACGGAAGATCAACGAGGGCCTTCTGCATCTCCCAAAATGCACATGAGTGACTCAGGAGAAGAGGAGGAGTCTCTTCTTGATGCCAGGATTTGCAGAGCTTCTAAGAGGCAAGAGTGGCTACTCAGGAGTGGGCTTCATCATGAGTAGAACTGCAGGCTAATTGGCCTTGCCCTTAGGCTATTTAAGGCTCAATCATGCGGCGCCTTGGCACAGAGGATAATCCTGTTCCATTTCAGAATCTTGCTTCAACTCTTTATCTTTGGCTTCTGATTTTAAAAACCAACATTCTTGCCTTTGCTAATTTGATCCATTCTTCCTGCCAACCTCAGTAAGTCTTTGTAAAATATCTGCTTGAATCAATTAGATACTGTTGTTTTTGCCTATTGCTGGGACTTTGGCCAGCTGTTAAGAAGTCATTAATAGCTCGTCGAAAAACTTATTAGGATTTTCTGTACTTTGAAAAAGACTCAAAACTGCTAAGACATTATTAGGAGTAAAACATTTAGTGTTCCAATCTGTTTGTGTGCATCTTATGGGGGGGGGGGGCTCGCTGCTGGGACAGAACAGGAATACTCTTGGGAGAAACCATAAGGATGCTAACAGATTCAAATGAGACACAGGAAAGCTTTGATCCATGCAGTCACTGCAAGGACTCAAAGAAATGTAACAGTTTTTCCTTTAAGCCCTTAGGAAGTTGTGCCATGGATTCTTATTAAATTTCAGTGATAGGATCTTCAGAAAGGGAACTTGAAGCCAGACAGTTCTTTTCTGGCCCTATGATTCCTAGATCTTTTCAATTTAAGATCAAGATAAACTGCCTGGAAATTACTTTTGGAGTCAGATCAGCTTTCCTGCCCAGAAAAAAGTACAGACGTGATGCTATTAGCAGGTGTAGTTTTGAGGATAGACCTAATTGACCTATGAAGAGACGGATAGTATTATGTACTTCCAAACTTTAATCTGGATAAACTCAGAGATATTATCTTGGAAGTTCAGTGCCATGAGCCAAGAACTCATATTGCTGCTAGCTAATAAACTATTAGTAAGAACATTTGCAGTAGCTGTCATTATGTTTGAGTAATAAACCCCTAGCTTTGGATAACCTTTACTTTTGAGTAATTAACATGAATATATTATCTATGTGAATAAATCTATAATTTAAGGTTATGTAAACCTTTCTCATTCCAAGGAAGGTTGAGCTACAAAGAAATTCTATAAAAGCTGAATGTTTGTCAAGAAATAAATTTGTCCTTTATACCTGCAGAGGATTACCCATTAAGAACCTCTCCAATTGGAGCAGTGATAATGATGACTACCATCATATAGTGGCAGAATAGTTCCAATTGTCTGATAACATCTTACGCTTTGAAGGTATTTAAATAATGCAATGCACATATCCCATGATATAATACATACTGATCACTTAGAAAACATACTGAACACTTAGAAATAGACCAGCTATCCCTTGAGTGGATGCATTAATGAAGAAAAATGAATAAATCTTTAAGTTTCATTTCATTTACATTTTTATATGCCTTTTTTCATTTATAGCTCAAGGTGTTGAACATACCAACTTCTTCCTCTTATTTTCCCACAACAATAGCCCAGTCTGGCAAGCTGAGATGAGAGAGAATGAGTGGCACAAAGTCACCCAGTTGGTTTTTCATGCCTAAAATGGGATTAGAACTCCCAGTAGCCTGGCATCTAGGCTAATAACTTAGCCACTACACCAAAATAGTTTTGGGCTTCTCAGTTTTGGGGTTGTTTCTCACCTTTTAGAATTTATTTTATTTATTTATTTTATTATTTATTATTTAGATTTGTATGCCATCCCTCTCCGCAGAATTAGGTTAATTATATTATTTTTAAATTTTTTAAATTTATTTCTGAAGTTAAAATACAAAAATTGAAAAAAAGAGAAAAAATCATTGATAAACATCAAAAAGCATACAAAACTAATAAATGATAAATATACATTACCATTAATATTAAAAATAAATTGTCCACTCTAATGCTGAAAATATATCTGAAATGTCTGGTACATCCACTTTCCCCCTCCCATAAATGGTCTACGAGTAATTAGAAACTTTGCCATTACATTTAATAAAATATTACGTTGCATGATTTGTCACCAATGTGGATATCTATCAACCCCTTGATCCACCATCTGCTGAATGTATAGTAAGAAGTAAACAGGTAATCCCAAGAATAAAACTAATATTGGAAGCACCCTTTAACTGTTTATTATTATATTTAATGTGTAGAAAGCCCATAAATGGCTTCCAGTCTGTTATACGTATATCTAATCCAGTTAATGCAGTTAATTTTCCCAAATGCAGTTAATTTTCCCATTTCTGCCAGTTCAGTCAAATTTTGTAGATAGATTTAAAGCACCAATTAAAAGACTAAAATACATTCCTAAATTTTAATGTGGATAAAATGAGGATCAAAATAGCTATGCAGTTGAATGCATCATCTCTTGCGGCACCTTTCCAAAGATATGGAGTCACATCAAAACCCTACCTTAAATGTCAAACTGTTGCCCTGCATTCAACTCCACTTGTTTGAAAATAAATTTATTTTCAAACATTCAACTCCACTTGTATGCATGCATGAAGGGGACAGAACCTACATCACGATGGCATTGCTCTATCTTCACCATTTTAATAATATTGGAAGTTTCTGTAGGCATGTGTCTGGTAAAACAACTTAAGCATGAAAAAGCACTCGTCTCTTTATGGGTAGTAACCACCCATTTAGTGGGCATTACTTATGGGTAGTAGTCCTCATTTAGTAACCACAATTGGGAACAACAACTTGATCAGTGAAATTGAAACTGCACTTATGATCAACTTTGCTTTACATATTTGCAAAGGTTGTACATGTGAGATGTGGTTATAAAGTTACTTTATTATCACTTTTGTAACTGTAACTAAATAAGGCTTCTGCTAAATGAGAACTATCTTTGTGTTTAGAATAGTCAAGTTCATTCTGCTTTTTTCCTGACATGAGAACTGTAAAAACCCTTTTTGATTATTTGTAAACCACCGAGACAAGTTCACAAAAGTTCAAAATCCAGGTATAATTCACCAACAGGTAGCCAGCAATCTTTTCAATAACTGAAAAACAACAAGGGGGATTCAAAGACCATGTATGATATTTCTCGTGCAACAGCTTAGCTACTTGCATCGGAGAATATTTAGGTTGAATATGAAGGTTACAACTTCATATGCTTTGATAAAGTAGCCATGAAAGTACAGGCCATTATGAAAGTACCATTTGACTGCAGGAGATGCTGGATGTTAAGGGAAAAAGCTGTGCCAGATAATGTCTTCATCTAATCAGAATCTCAGTGTTGAGTATTATTTTTTAATCTATTCTCACCACCAGTTTTGCATCCAAGGATGAACGCAACAATGATGACACTCCACTTACCTCTCCAAATTCCCAATACAATTTGGGAAGAGATCTCTCTCAGATTTTCATATAGGTGCAAAGCATGATTCCTTGAGCTCTGCATAAATAGTGTGCTGCTGCAAGGTAATGGAGCAATAATTCAGACAAAATGTAATCAGGTGAAGCAGAGCAGTAAAGTTCAATTGGAGTATGGTCAAGATATAAAACTGTGATACATGTGAAGCTGCTTGCCCCTTTCGCAAATACAGAACCCTGCGCTGTCAAATTATGTTGGCTTGGCTAACAGGATTTTCATCTATTGTTGAAATTTGACTTAGCATAGGATTTTCATTGCAGCACTTGATAAATCACCTCAACTACAATGACTTAAAGGACCTGAACTCTCAATTTTTCCCATGCATTAAAAAAGCTAATGTACAGATTATGTCCATTATGACTATTAGTTTATCAATAGGGCAAAGCCACAACAACCTCGGAAAAATGATTTATGACCTGTACTTGCACATATTTATTTATTTATTGGATTTATATGCTGCCCCTCACGGAGGACCCATAAGTGTCGCACCACACCCATGATCATGTGATTGCAATTTAGGCATTTGGTAACTAGTTTATATTGATAACTGGTTATCTATGCTAACACAAAGATAGCCAGGAAAAAAATAATCAATTCTTTATATAATTCTTTTTTTACCCCCTTTACTATATTTTTTCTTTCTTTCCTATTTTTCTTTCTGTTTTTTTATGCATTTTATGTTTTTTCTTCTTATTTGTTTACTTGTTATGTATGTATGTATTTATTTATTAGATTTGTATGCTGCCCCTCTCCGTAGAGTCTGGGCAGCTAACAACAATAATAAAACAGCATATGACAAATCTAATATTTAAAATAATTTTAAAACCCTTATTAAAAACCAAACATACACACAAACATACCATGCATAAATTGTATAGGCTTAGGGGGAAAGGAATATCTCAATTCCCCCATGTCTGATGACAGAGGTGGGTTTTAAGGAGCTTACGAAAGGCGAGGAGGGTGGGGGCAATTCTGATCTCTGGGGGGAGCTGGTTCCAGAGGGTTGGGGCTGCCACACAGAAAGCTCTTCCCTGGGTCCCGCCAAATGACATTGTTTAGTCGACAGGACCCGGAGAAGGCCAACTCTGTGGGACCTAACTGGTCGCTGGGATTCGTGCAGCAGAAGGCAGTCCCGGAGATATTCTGGTCCGATGCCATGAAGGGCTTTATAGGTCATAACCAACACTTTGAATTGTGACCGGAAACTGATTGGCAACCAATGCAGACTGCGGAGTGTTGGTGTGACATGGGCATACTTAGGGAAGCCCATGATTGCTCTCGCAGTGCATTCTGCACGATCTGAAGTTTCGGAATACTTTTCCAAGGTAGCCCCATGTAGAGAGTGTTACAGTAGTCGAGCCTCGAGGTGATGAGGGCATGAGTGACTGTGAGCGGTGACTCCCGGTCCAAATTGGGCCGCAACTGGTGCACCAGGCAAACTTGGGCAAACGCCCCCCTCGCCACAGCTGAAAGATGTTTCTCTAATGTGAGCTGTGGATCGAGGAGGACGCCCAAGTTGCGGACCCTCTCTGAGGGGGTCAATGATTCTCCCCCCCAGGGTTATGGACGGACAGATAGAATTGTCCATGGGAGGCAAAACCCACAGTCACTCCGTCTTATCAGGGTTGAGTTTGAGTCTTTTGACACTCATCCAGACCCCAACAGCTTCCAGGCACCGGCACATCACATCCACTGCTTCATTGACTGGACATGGGGTGAAGATGTACAACTGGGTATCATTCATGTACTGATGATGCCTCACCCCATGCCCCATATGTAATGGGTATTATCTTTGTAATTGTAATTTTATCTCTGTTGCAAGAAAAAGCAAACAGATATGGAATTTGAAGCAAAATATCAGAACATTTAAACCACCCTTAGCTTCTACACATCATCTATTAATATATTGCTTTTGTTTTATTCATTTACTGTTGTCTCCCCCCCCCCAATCGGATATCAGCAAAGCTTAGAAAATCCATATTGCAGAAACATAAATACACAAAAACTGTATATGGGATCTTCTGAATGAAACCTATTCTCTATCTGGTAGGCTTGGATGTTTTCCCAGTATATTTTCAGCTGATTATAACATCCAGTCTTTTATAGCCAGTCTTTGTGTACATCCAGTCTTTGTTTAAAGGAAGGCAAAATGTAAGAATGGAAAAACAAAAGGTAGGACAAACTTTATGAAAGTTATTTTTATTTCATTTTACATTTAGCAGAAGAAATATAAAAAGATATAGGAAGGATTTTAAAGGAACAGATGTATGTACTGACATGTGGCCCCTGGCCAGGGATGAGAAACAAAATGGATCAATATGATAAATCTCAATAAAGACTCCATTTATGTCAGCTCTATCTGACTATGAATTTAACTACTGGAGACAGAGACAGAAAGTGAGAATTTGTAATAGCTAGAATGACATGATCCCTTTATTTCCCGATCGATAATAAAGATAAAGGTCACAACATAAGAGATTCCAAAACTACTATTTCATTTACCTAGTCTATGTCTCCCCACCTCAGATTTGCCCAAACCGACTTCATGGAAAGGCCCCACAAATGTTGCTGAGAAAAAGAAAGCGTGATTTGGATTTAGCACTTAAAAGGAATGCAGTTCAATACATTTGCAAAAATAAGGTCCAATCTACGTTTGCAGTAGGAGATAACATAATATCTACTTGGAGAATGCCAATTCCAGTGAGAGCATAAGGTTCACAATATGACATTTACTTATTTTTTGGAGTATAAGATGCATTGGAGTATAAGACACACCTTAGTTTTTGGGAGGAAAATAGGGAGAAGGATCTGCTTACCAGGTATTCATCTGGCTAGCATTCTTAGCCTGGTCAGCTTCAGCACATTATTTTATCCCCTGGTTAGGGCTTTACTCTGAGAGAGTAACAATGAAAGAGCTTGCAAGCCAGTAAGAGCTGGGAACATCATTAGTACTTGGAAAGAAACATTCAGAACCAGTATAGTAATGTAAAAAAACCTGCAAAGACTTAGGGCTTGGAAAATATTCTTCGCAGAGAGTAACAATGAAAGAGCTTGCAAGCTGGTAAGAGCTGGGAACATTGTTAGCACCTCGTTAGAGCTGGAAAGAAACATTTGGAGCAAGTAAATCAATGAAAAAAACCTTACAAAGACAGAGTTTGGAAAACATTCTTCACATAGAGTAACTAAACTTATTTGGAGCAAGTTAGAGCAATGAAAAAAACCCTGGAAAGACTTAGGGCTTGGAAAACATTCTTTGCACAAAGTAACAATGAAAGAACCTGCAAGATAAGAACTGGGAAAATCTTTAGCAGCTAGTTAAATCCCAGCGACCAATAAGGTCCCACAGAGTTGGCCTTCTCCGGGTCCCGTCGACTAAACAATGTCGTTTGGTGAGCCCCAGGGGAAGAGCCTTTTCTGTGGCAGCCCCGGCCCTCTGGAACCAACTCCCCCCGGAGATTAGAACTGCCCCCACCCTGTCTTTCGTAAGCTACTCAAGACTCATTTATGCCACCAGGCATGGGGGAGTTAAGATATTTCTTCCCCCTAGGCCATTACAAGTTATGCATGGTATGTTTGTGTGTATGTTTGGTTTTATTATAAGGATTTTTAGTTGTTTTATTAATTGGATTTCTACATGCTGTTTTTTGTCATTGTTGTTAGCCGCCCCGAGTCTGCGGAGAGGGGCAGCATACAAATCCAATAAATAATAAATAATAATAATAATAAATAGTTAGTGCCAGGGGGTGTACATTCAGAGTATAAGATGCACTCAAATTATCAGCCTCTTTTAGGGAGGAAAAAGGTGCGTCTTATACTTCAAAAATATGGTATGTCCTTTTAATTAAAACTATAGCTCTACTAATGTGTATATAAACATTTTGCTGAGAGTTGTTAGTAGGTGATTGATGTTCCTTCTCATGTGAGAAACAGTCAAATGTTTAGCTTTGTTGAAAGCAAATTCTGGATTTAAGGGAGGCTCTCCAATTGATTCAGAAAAGATTTTTCTTTGGTACAGATTGAAAAAATGAAAAATTCTGAAAAGGTTCAGAGGGGAATAAATGCATATAGAAAAAGTTTTTTTTCCAGTTTACTAGAAAAAATATAAAAATAATTATTCTTTCCCAACGAGTAGCTTCAAGGCAATTTATTGTTGGATAATTCACAGTGTCCTAATACATTTGGATGACACATGATGAACGAATAAATATTGATGACGATGATATGATGACATCATCTTCAGTATTAGGCATAATCTGACAGTCACTTTTTATTATCCAACCTCCATCACATTCAGAATCTCTTTTCTTCCTCTATGACATGAATATTAATCTGTCGGTCCCATTAGATAGATCAGAACAGAAAATCAGCTCCATAGGAAGATTACTTTTATTGAGATTGACTATAATAACAGAATCTTCTAAGTACATCCTCTTTCTTCTTACAGTGAATTACAGACATTTTGCCTGAGCTGTGGCTGAATATTGCCTTTTTTGTCAGGAATTTAAAAAAATGTTTTACGTATACACTTTTGTATAGAAAATGATTTTTGTGTATTTTCATCCAGGGAATATCTATACAATTAACCCAAATACTACATGCTTCCTTGGATCAAAAACCTAGGCATATGTTTGTGAACCTGTTAAACTAAGCATTCAAATGAAGGGTTGAGAAAGAAGAAGGTAAAATAATAGATTCAAAGCCATAGCAATTAGTGAAGTTGTTTTAATCTGAAAAGCAGGAGGGTTAGGCAACAATAGGAACAAAAGAACCTGTCTTTATGTCTCTGATGATTCATTAGGGAAATTTTGGAAAGAAATCACTCCTGTTTTTGCCTAAGACAAACAAAGCACTGCTTTTATCTACTTATGCTTGATGGTGTCCTTTTAAATAAAGTTAATCAAAAGTAGGAAAGACGTGTTCTATCTGCAGCAACGTTACAAAAATAAAAGAATTAATTTTGTTACATTTTTGGGCCTTTAGGTATTCAAAAAAGCAGGTTGTCATTTACAAGATTTCCAGGAGCCAAACTTTTGTAAACTGTGTTTGTATGTTGTCCTCAAATCAAATCTGTATCTTGGCTCCATCTCTTAAGGCTATTGTACTGCAAGGCTACAACTATGTAAAGGACATTTCTTGACCAACCTCACACATAACCACTGTAAGTTTTAAAGTTGTTCTGCTTGTTTGGATTTGACTCATTATCTTGTACAAAAGTTCTGCTTTAATTGGCTCTCCCTATCCAGTCATAGCTAATAGGATGGTCACCTTACAGGTACCTTGTTCTTGCATCAGTCCATGATAGTGACTTTACTAACCCTAAAAACAAGAACCATAATAATAAAAAGAATATGCTAAGCCTAGAATGGTAAAATCAAAACTAGCATGCATTTATCTCTCTTTGCTTCAGGACCTCCTAGTGTAACACATTCTATTACCTGCTTTTTGTCCTTTCATCTCTCAACAACCAACACCGCCAACAATATCCCAGCATGTTATACTCATACTGTACTTTGGAAATTTGAAAAGTAGCTGCTGGTCAGAAGTGATGTGAAAGGGGAAATCAGTGATGAAGAAAGAGCTCCATATCCCCTGTTCAATTCCTGTGAACCTCTTTTCTGAAGCAACATTGAAGATATGATTTGAAAACAAGTCTAATTGTCATTACGTTTCTGATGTCTATTTTTATTATCTAAACTGAAGACAGGAACAATAAGAAAGTAAAAAGATGGACAAGCTCTTAAGACATTAAAATCTTATGCCATATATATTAACAATTCAGTTGGATGCCAAGGAGCATAGTTTAATTCTAAGAGGAGTTATGATTTTCATATAAAAGTATAAATCTTTGAAAATACACCCAGTTGTTAAAGAGAAGTAGAAATGTTATTGGAAATAAACATAACAGATTACCAGATTTTTATGCATGTGAACTGACAGCTACTCATAAAAAATATTCATTTACTGCATCCACTAGAAATTGCTATGAAGACATAAAAGTGGGGAATGTTTAAAATATACAACTAGTGAAAGAGAATTTACAATAAAATTAAATGAATTGCCCAGTGGATTGTTTGAAGTAAGCCTGTTCAATTATTATTTTTTTTTAAACAAGATTTTGTATATATTCTGAGCCACTTTTATGTTTTCTTTTCCCCGAATCTATCAGTTTGCTGATATTTTTATTCGTATTCCTCTGTAATCCAGTTTTATCTCTGTTAAAAATATATGCAAATGGGAATTAAGTAATGACTATTAGTTTAGTATGGATCAATTGTATATTTGAGGAAGAAAATTTTAACTGGATATCTGTGGACAATTGCACGGGGAGATTTTAAATTACTCTTTTTCTGCTTCCCCTATTTAATTGGAAAATAATAATGCTTCGCTTTTTTCAGGACTCTTGTACTCTCAATTTGTTTCTGACAATTGAAAAAATGATGGACATCTCTAGGCAGTACCAGGAACAATACATAAAGTAGTAAATGGTCTTTCAGGAAAGAGATGAAGTTATATCTTGTTTATTCTGCCTGGTGGGAGGAAGAAAAGTGAATTATTTCCAGACAATACTGTAGTTTCTGTTGCCAGGATAATATATATCTTCTTCTAACATTCTAGTATTCTAGTCTGTTGATTATGTCTAGTGTTAGAATAAGGCTAATCACATTTCATTGCAATCCTAGTTAAAGAATGAGTGGTGCACAACAGCGTTTATTACAAATAGCCAAATGAATTTATATATTTTTCCATTTCATCATTCTTTCTCCCATTTTCAAGTAATCCACTCTTGTTTAATTTTCTTGCTGTATTGGGATTCCTTCACTCTCCTCTCTATCCTGACTTGTGACGATCTTCTAACTTCTTTGACTTACCCCAAAACTTTACCAGAAATACAGAAATTTGTGAGTTGACATTTGCCATCCTGGCATAGAAATTAGATTCAATTTTCATAGACCTCAGTTCTATTTCTAAATAAAACATTTAGAACATTTGGCAAGTTCTAAAACCAATGGTGGAAAGCAGTGATGGGCTACCAAAATTTTTACTACCACACTGTGGGCGTGGCTTATGCATTTTGTTTCAACATCTTTCAGTGCAAATTGGGTGCTCTGGGGTGGAGCTCCAAACTTTGCTACTAGAACTACGTTCCTGACCGTTCCCGTAGTAGCCCATCACTAGTGGAAAGGCATAGGATTTGGAGCCAAAATAATCCCAATGGTTAAAGATTGCCTGAAAAAATGAACTCTAGAGTCATTTGTAAAAGTTGAAGTGGATCCTTCAGGACTTGTCCCTTTTTTGCATGCCTAAACTTATTATAACTTCGGAAGGAATACCACTAGAAAAAGTTGAAAAGATTATGTATCTCAGTTCTAATTCACATGAAAGCTGGAACATGACCACTGAAGTAAAAATAAAGCTAGAATTGCATTCTTCAAAATGAAAAAGGTCATCTGCAGTCACAACGTAAACCTAAGACTGAAAATCAGGCTTGTCAGATGCTACATCTGTTCTATCCTACTCTATGGAGTGGAGACTTGATCTCTGACAGAAAGTCCCTTGAAGAGACTAGAAGTAATTGAAATATGGATTTACAGGTGGCTGTTACGTATAACTTGGATTGACAAAATCAGAAATGAGTTGATAAATCACTTAGAAAAGTCAAGGGAAATAATCAAAACTGTCTTGAATTTTGTTGTGTGTTGTGATATAGAAGGTGTTGTGTCATTTTGCATTCAGAGGTCTGAAACATTTCTGGACCTCTGACGTTGAAAAAAACAAAAGTTAGAATATTTTGGACACGTGATGAAACACCCAGAAAAATATGGCATATTTCACCTAATCCTCCAAGGAAAGATTGAAGGCAAACAAGGTCCAGGCAAAAGAAGAGCTTCAAGCCTTCAAAATTTTAGGGACTGGTTTGAACAAAAGTCAACAGCACTTTTTCGTGCAGCTGTTGATAAAAATAGGGTTGCCAATGTCCAATGATATGGCACATGAAGACAACATTATATATATAGTTAGACATCAGGCTACAAATCAGGAGACCCTGAGTTCAAGTTCCGTCTTAGGCACAAAACCAGCTGAGTAACCTTGGACCAAACATTCTGTCTCCGTCTTAGGTAAGAAGCAAAGCAAATTATTCCTGAGAAATCTTGCCAAGAAAACTGCATACACACACACACACACATTTCTGTACTGTGCGAATCACCTCTTCGTCATCCTCAAAAATGCCTGGCCGGTGGCTTAAACCGCCGGCCGAAATTACCTTCGGAGCCCAGGAGACGCTGCCGGCAGCTCTCTGAGCTCCGTACTTCCGGGTTCCTGAATCGCCCTATTTAAGGGCAATCCGGACAGGACCTCCCCCTTGCTCTGGCTCCCTCCTGAAGCGAACACCCGTCCACCCTCCGCTATCAACAGTGTGTACTGAGGAGGTCGCTTCGGGGCCGAATAGGAATTTTTTTGCGGCCTCCCCTTTAGAGGCGGCCGTTTTTTCGCCTATTCCACACTGATGGTGCGGACTGGATTGGTTAGGGGGTGCAGCGCACTTAGTGGTATAGGCCTCCCTTTGGTCATTGGGGTTTGGCAGGTTGGGGCGGAAATGGGTAATTAGAAGTGACTGGGCATGCTCCTTTTGGGCATCCTTCAAAGGGTGATGGACCACCTTTCTCCAGGAACTAGAGGTTGGAACAACGTCGGGGATTGGATAGAGGATGTCACCAGATCCAATTTCCCACGGGGATTGGAGGGTGAACTCCTCCCTCACGATGAAGGGGCGTGGCTTGGATCCAGGTGAAGGTGGTACCTTCACCTGGTTCAGCAAGGAGTTTTGCCCAAAGTTGCCAAGGAATTTTCTGGTAGGAATTTCCACCCCGTTAGTTTTGGCCTCTGCAGGTCCTTAGTTCGTTCTGAATTTAAATATTTAAATTGACGTATTCAAATTTATTTAAATTTATGTTAATTCAATAAATGACCCGTATTTAATCCACAACATGTCTCAGCGTCGTTACTCGGCTTCCGGGGGTAATGTCTTCCGTGACATTTTGCAACTGAGTCTGCGGAGAGGGGCGGCATATAAATCTAAATAAATAAATAAATAAATAAATAAATAAATAAATAAACTAACCATACTTCTATCGACTGCAGATTCTCCATAAACAGTACACAAATGTTTGTGAATGTTCCCAACAGTTTCTTTCTCTGCAGTGAGAAATTCAGTGATGAAAGGCTGCTTGTAATGTGCATCACTTACAGACGCCATTTCGAAACAGTGCTGTAACTACACTACCTGTCTGAAGAAACGCAAAATTTACACATGCACTTCTGACAATTCAAATAATGTATATCTAAAGTTTCTCATTCATACCATTACTGTAGTCTGAGAAAAAAAAATGTGGTGCATTACTTTCTGGGCGACCCTCGTGTAATCATTTGCATATCTAATTAGATATATCACTTAATATTAAGAATAACGTTAGACCAACAATCAAGAAGCAAACCATACTCCAATCAAGGAACTGTTGAACAAGCTAATAGTAAGCAACAGACCAATCAAGGAAGCACCATAGCTGTTGTGATTCAGCCTGAGGCTCCTCAGGGACCGGCTGCGTCTCTGCTGGATCCAGGCCCGGAGGAGGAGGACAGTGAACAGGAGGGGGAGGACCAGGCAGACGGGGGAGAGGAAAGTCAGGAAGAGGATGAGGGGGAGCAGCCTGAGAGCCCCAGGGGGGGCCTCTCCCCAGCCAGTAGCCTGGCCTCATTGGATGAGGAAGCACAGGCTATAATTGACATGAGACAGCGACGTGCAGCTCAGAGACAGGACCAATTAGAAAGGATTGGCATCACTGAATTGGCAACAGCTGGGTTTGGGTGTGGTTCTCCTCAGCAGGGTTTAAAAGGCAGGCAAGCCCTTTCAGCCATGTGGAGCGTTATCAACTGGAAGTTCTGTGACCCTGCTTTGCTTCTCGGCGTCTCTGATCTTGGCTTGTGGCCTAGAAGATTGGAAGACTTGGGAGAGGCATATGTTTGTTATCTCCAGCGTTGTTTTTGACAGCAAGAATCCTGTTTTACTTCATGGCCTTCGTGTAACATCTTTGAAGTTTCAGCGTGTTCCTGTTTGTAAGGACATTTTCTGTTACCTGTGTTTGCTTTGAATTCTATAAACTGCCTTTGATTTTTACCAGTGTGTCTGGCTTCTCTTTTTGGGTTGGTGTTTGCTTCTGGAGGGACCCAGGCAGAACAATAGCTACTCTTACTCAAAAGACTAGGCAAATAACTAGAACATAAAATAAGAGCAAATCCTACTCCCTATTAGCACTGATGATGTTACCTAATTTGGTAATGCAATGTATAACTCAAAGAACACCAAACCCCCCACAGATATACCGTTGCTTCCTTTCTTCTGATCTTATTTCATGATATATATATATATATATATTTTAAAAAGAATTAAGGAGACAGTAATGCTACATCCTAAAGATGGTTTGATAACTTCCCAGATGCTTCTCCAGATGCCTCTATTATTTTAGAGGAGGATGAGCCAATTCTAGGCACATCAGAAGGAGAGGTGGATGATGGCTCCAAGGCAGTGACTAAGAGTCCAAGCAAGATGGAGAGGCCATAAGGAGAGTGACCAGATGAGCAGTTGGCTGAAAGTGGGATAGTTGAGGCACAGCTGCAGCAGGACAGCCCTGAGGCTTTGGGTGAGAGGAACACACAGCTTACAAGTCAGCAATGAGGAAAAGGAAATAAGGCAAAGCAGTAGAGGTCAGCATGATTACTGGCAATTACTTACCCTCCCTAATGGGCTGCATTGGGAGCTGGTTATTTAGCACAAAGGAAGGAGGGAATGATGCTGGGGACAAGGTATCAGTTTCCTGGCTCTGTGTGCCCCTGTGCTCCTTGTCTTGGACCTCAGATCGAGTTTTGTGAACTCTGGGCTTGTCTGCTCTGTAGATTTAATTTAACTTTGTGCACTACTTGCCTTGGATTTGCAGACTTGCCTTGAACTCTTTGAGGATGTTCTTCAGAGGACAATCAGAACTGCAGAAAAAGCAACTGCTGCCAACCTGCCTTCCATTGAGGACCTGTATATTGCACAAGTCAAAAAGAGGGCAGGGAAAATATTTACTGACCCCTCACATCCTGGACTAAACTGTTTCAACTCCTACCCTCAAAACGTCGCTACAGAGCACTGCACACCAAGACAACTAGACACAAGAACAGTTTTTTCCCGAACGCCATCACTCTACTAAACAAATAATTCCCTCAACATTGTCAGACTTTCTACTAAATCTGCACTTCTATTCTACTAGTTTTTTTCATCATTCCTATCACCCATTTCCTCCCATGTTGACTGTATGACTGTAACTTGTTGCTTATATCCTAAGATTTTTATTAATATTGCTTCTTCATTGCTTATTGACCCCTATGACAATCATTAAGTGTCGTACCACATGATTCTTGACAAATGTATATTTTATTTTATGTATGCTGAGAGCATATGCACCAAGACAAATTCCTTGTGTGTCCAATCACACTTGGCCAATAAAATTATATTCTATTCTATTTGTTAGTGAAGGGAATTTCAGGGAAACATTAGTTCAGAGTTGGAATCATCAATAGACTCCTAACTCCTCAATATGTGGGTGGGTGTGACGGGAACTGGAAAACTCACTTCATCTGATTAGGTTGAATATTTATTCTAGTCTGCTGATTCCTCCCCCACTCCATCTCAGGTAATATTGCTATTGTATTCTGTGAAAATTAAATGTAGAGCCTGGAGAGGGCAGTAAAGGCATATGTCTATATCATAAATGCATTTTTACTGTCTTGAATTTTGTTGTGTGTTGTGATATAGAAGGTGTTGTGTCATTTTGCATTCAGAGGTCTGAAACATTTCTGGACCTCTGACGTTGAAAATATATTGTTGGCTCAATGAAATGTTTTGTCAGGATTTATCTACCCATATTTCTTTCGTTCACTTGATAATGCAGAATTGGAAGTCTTGTTCATCCCTCATATTCTGCAAGTAATTGATAGGTAATGCATCTCATAAGCCAACCAAAGTTCAGGGATTTTGACTGAGATAATTTATTTGTGCCAATGGCTAAAAGTAATTATTTTATAGGTTGGCATGAATAAAACGTTATTTTTTTATAATTTGCTTGTAACCATTTCAGAGAGGCTAATTCTCACAGAAAAAACAAATAAAAGGATTTCATGAGGTGGATTGAGGTTTAATTATTTTCCATTTATCTTTTCTGGGGACAGCTTGGCAGTCCATCTTAAATGGAAAACAAGTCTATACAGTCTTTTCCTTCCCTTAGATTTTGGGAAGGAAAATAAGAAAAAAATCTGTCTACCAGCCAGGGGTGGGTTCCTCCTGGTTTGGGCCGGTAGCGACCCACTGGTGATGAACTGGTAGCGACCAGCTGGTGATGTTATGATAACATCACCAAACCGATGGGTGCTGGAAATGAGAAGGAAAATATTACATAAGTGGTATTACACACGCGTTCAACTCGTATACTTTCAGCAGAATGTTAAAGGTATTTGTTGGCATGGGTGCCAAGATAAAGGAGTATTTATGCATATGTTTTGGGAATGGCTAGTAGTGCAGAATTTTTGGCAAAAAGTGCAAGAGGATATTAATAGGATATTAAATATAAGATGGATAATTACTAAGGAAATGGCAGTATTAGTTAAAAGTAATGAGATGGGAGAATTCAGAGAAATAAAAGAAGCAGCGATAGTAAGCGCTCAGGCAGTCCCATCTGGAAAGCCTGCACATTCCCAGGGCCCAGTGGCCCTGTTGTGGAAAAACAGCAAAGGGGAGAAACAGTCACTTTTCCCCATACTAAGTTTAAGTGCAAAAGCAGCCAGCAGCCATGAAGGCAGAGAAAGGAATATGGAGAGATGTCCTCCAGTCAGTGTCTCAGGATGGAGTGTTTCCCCATTTTCCTCTTGTTGCCTCCATGGCTGCTGGCTGCTTTTGCACTTAAACATAGCACGGAGAAAAGTCTCCCAACAAAGGCCTTCTTCTAACTACCAACTTCTTAGTAGCTGAACATCATCTAAAAGTGTACTATTTCCATTTAAAAGAAGAATTGCAATTGTGTTTCCACAATGTGATAAAAGTCATATTGTAAAAATGATATTGCCAAGGACAATATTTTTCAAGTGATTTGGAAAGTTTAAGAGGTGGAATTGAATGACCTAAATAACCAAATTACCATGGATGGCAGAAAAAAGATGGAATGAGATCTGTACTGCTCACATACACTGTTTTAAACACAACATTTTAAAATGCCATCTCAACAACCAGGAGGCTGAACGGAAAAGCTAACAATTCATTTTTAGATTTCAATATTTTTATCATTTCGTGCGAAAGAAATATTGATTCATTTGGATGCCATGCAAAATCACACCCAAAGCATGTTACACATTTTATTAATTCACTAATTTCTATTAGTGATTCTGGTCAGCAAACATTCATAAAATTACCAACATATGAAATGTACATGGGATTATGTTAGTATTCTATTATTTCTTATTACTGGGAATCCACAGTGAAGGATTATTGGGGGCATGGTGGCCCAGAGGTGAAGGCATTGGACTTGTTGACTGGAAGGCTGGCAGTTTGATAGCCAGGCACTTCTGAGAGCTTCTGTTCTTGCCCCAGCTTTTGACAATCTATTTTCTTTCTTTCTTTCTTTCTTTCTTTCTTTCTTTCTTTCTTTCTTTCTTTCTTTCTTTCTTTCTTTCTTTCTTTCATTTGTCAAGTACGTATTAGTAGTACACAAGAGATAACACTGCTTATACTGTATATACTAATAAAATAGAAACTTAGGACAGGGATGGTAGGCACACATGTGCACTTATGTACGCCCCTTACTGACCTCTGATCTGGTGAGGTCAACAATGTTTCCTTGTTTTGGCCATCCTCCACCCAAGCATCTCTAAAATCCTGATGCCCCTCCCATGACATATAATTCGTACTATTCAAAAAGCGAACTCTACACATGCAGAGGAAGCCTAAAAGGCCATTAACTTGGTTAAACAAGGCTCCAATTGCCCCCATTAAAAATCCTATTGCCCCCCTGTAGGGAGTGGGCCCCAGGTTGGGAACCAGGGGTCTTAAGTAAAGTTTTGGGGGTTTGGTGATAAAACAACAGAGTTTGGTAGTGAGTTCCATGCATTAACAACTTGGTTGCTAAAGTCATGTTTTCTACAGTCGTGTTTGGAGTGGTTTACTTTGAGTTTGTATCTGCTATGTGCTTGTGTATTGTTGTGGTTGAAGCTGAAGTAGTCATTGACAGGAAGAACATTGTAGCAGATGATTTTATCTGCTATGCTTAGGTCGTGTTTCTAAGACTAGGATTTCAAGACTCATTGCATATGAATTGCATATGCATTGTTACAAGTAGAGGAGTGGTGGACTCTTCTCGTAAAGTATCTCTGGATGTTTTTTTAATGTATTTATGACTGAAATGCGGATGAGCTGTATTCAAGGATTGGTCTGGCAAAAGTTTTGTATGCTTTGGTTAGTAGAGTGAGGACTTGGAAAGCACACAGGTCAATAAATAGGTACCACTTTGGTAGGAAGATAACAATATTGCCTCTGCCTCAGCATATACTCATGCCAGCCACTTGACCAGGGACGTATCTTCAAACACCGCTGGTTCTCTTAGCTAGAAAATGGCTCCCTTAGCACCATCTCCTTGAATCAGACATGATTGAAAAGGGGAAACTTTTTTTTAAGAGCTTATATAGATAGCTGGGATAGAATCTGTACCAAGTTTTCCATAGCTCCATAACTCCATGTGTATGCTGTTGAAAAATTACAAATATTATAAATATTTATATATAGTTAAACTGATGCCTCAGATTAGTATTGTAACTCAGGTAGCTTTGTATAGCCCCTTACATCACCTTCCAAAATGTTACCACTACTTGTGATGTTCAAAAGAGGATATTACAAAATCTATTATTATAGCTATTATTATAGTGCACTTGAAATAGTGAAAAACATTTTTCCTTGAAAGATGAAAATAACAAAGTTCATCAGATTAATTTCTTTAAAAATCTGATTACATTATCATGCTGGATAATTCATGAGCACAATCACTGATATGCTTTCAAAATTGTGATTTCCACGATTTTCTAGAGTCTATAATTCACTCTAATCTTTCCTTTATAGCAGTGAATGAGATATGACATATTTGGTATGCTGATCTTTCAAAACACAAAACAAGGATGTATCTTCATTAATATTTTTATGAAAGTTTAATATTTATGGTCAAAAAGGTACTCTTTGCATAAAAAGGATATTATAAAGTTTTTGAAACAGCATCCATTAGATATTGATCGAGAACTTTTGCTGAATTGTAATGGACAGGAATGGTCAGGTTGGAGAATAGAACATAAGAAAAGAAGGGCACCTGATAGATAAACAAAGATTGCCTAATGAAAAATGTTAATCAACACCATCCTTATTTTTATTCAGTGGTTTTTATCTGTATAGTATGCTGCATGACTACAGATACAGAACTATGGTAATCTCTTTTGAATAGCCTAATTAGTAAAATACCGTGTTCATTTATTGGCTGCAGAACATTGAATTTTCAAGCAGGATTTCCCCCATCTTTTTCTTCTTCAGAAGAAATTCTGAGAATTAAATCTAAGACATTCTGCATATATAATTGATGCCTTGCTTTGAACAATCAACAATTCCATTAAAGTGAACAAGAGATTCTGAAATAACTACCGTATACTCTTATACTCTGAATGCAGCTTTTTTCAAAGCTTTTTTTCCTAACTAGGCGCTAACAATCTTCCCACCTCTTATCTTGCAGGTTCTTTCATTGTTACTCTTTGCGAAGAATATTTTCCAAGCCCTAAGTCTTTGCAGGGTTTTTTTCATTGCTCTAACTTGCTCCAAATGTTTCTTTCCAGCCCTGATCAGGTGCTAATGATGTTTCCAGAACTTATCCACTTGCAAGCTCTTTCATTGTTACTCTCTGTGAAGAATGTTTTTCAAACCCTGTCTTTGTAGGGTTTTTTAAAATTGCTTAACTTGCTCCAAATGTTTTTTTTCAGCCCTAACCAGGTGCTAATGATTTTCCCAACTCTTACTGACTTGCAGGCTCTTTCATTGCTACTCTCTGTTAATAAGTTTTTTTTAAAGCCCTAACCAGGGGATAAAATAATGTGCTGAAGCTGACCAGACTAAGGATGCTAGCCAGATGAATATCTGTAAGCAGATTCTTTTCCCTATTTTCCTCCCCAAAAACTAAGGTGCGTCTTATACTCCATTGTGTTTTATACTCCAAAAATACAGTATGTACAGTACTGGAGTCTCATTTGCTCAAACAATAAGGTGGACCTACATATCAAGCCTACATTAGATATTAACTATGAGTACCTGTCACTGCTGTCAATAATGAGGTCGACAAAGAAAGATCCAATAATTCTCAGACTAGACGTGTCAATTATATAAACATAATCATAATTACCTGATATCAGACCTACCAAATTCTGCATGAAGATAATGGGCAGAGAAAACTCCAAGGCATTTGTTTGTTTGTTTGCTTGTTTATTTGATTTGATTTCAATGCATCTTGCATTACAGTGGCCATTCAATGATTATATAAATAGTTTCCTTTTGTTCTGGAATTAAGATTCTTTTCTAGCCAAACCATGCCTGTGTATCTCCTGTATTCAAACTAAGCATGGTTCACTTACTATGAATTAACCAAACCTTTTACATATTAAATCAACAAACCATGATTTATAACCACAAACCTCAGCCTCTTCTGCATGCCACATTAAAACCAAAACATATTAGAAGTTAATCTGTTGTGAATTATGCTACTGTAGAATTGGGTTCTTCTCAAGTTTGAACTTTCTTATGTACTGAAATCCCTACTATGTTTTTCAAAGTGGGGTCTATCTAAGGGGAAGAGTCTGTGAAAATTAATTTCCTTTTGCCCTGTTGCTCTTATAATTTTAGTTCAGATCTTCCTGCCCTATGACATACATGGCCCAAAACTGATATACGGTTTTCCCCTGTAGACTTTTTTGCAATGTAAACTGTGAAAAGAGGGCTTCAGATAACGCAATTCAAATTGCTTATTTCAAGCTACTTAGACCATTTATAACTAAGATTTGAATTCTGGATTTTTAGCATCCAATTCAGTATATTTCATTCATTGCTAAGGTAAAATTAGATGCCATTCCAAATGCATAAATGAAAGCTGCATCTCTTTTAAAATTGGTTTGCAGGAATCTCATTCTATTAGGATGGAAATCATGAGACACAGCAAGAATTCTATAAATTGGAGGGGGTTTTTTTTTTTTTTTTGCTATGGCTTGAAATCTATTCATATTGCAATGGAAATTCCTACAAGTTCTAATGGAATTCTCTATTAATTGATAGCAGCTAGGTGGCATTTTTACTAGGATTCTAGGATGCAAGGCAGAGGGATAGAGAGAAATATATATATTCCAATTATGGGTCTAGTAATTTCAGTTCACTCCTAGAATTCTTTAAGATCATTATCCTCTGCTAATGCGTTACTTTTGCCCTTATAAGGCATGCAAGAAAGCTGTACTCATGGAATTCAACTCCATCTGCAAAGGTTAGTGATTTCAGTCTTGCATAGCCTTGCATCAAATTCCTACTTCCATTCTGCAGTGTTATAAACAGGTACAGTTGCTTATATTATGGTAAATTTAACACATTGATATGCACATAGCTGCTCACTGTCATCACTCTTGCATATCGCTGGCTGTTTTTTTTTTAAAGCCAGAAGTATCTGGTTTACTTTTCATAGCCTGGGTGGTCTCTTTCCTCCCTTAAAGGCACCATGGAAAGGTAATAGATATTTGATTCAGCGTCTCTGACAAATCAATGTACTATCAGGAAGATGCAATGCTATTACGAAGTTTGACTTGTGTACAATGCTTATAGGGTTTTATAGTGTATCTCTGCATGGCATATTAAAAATGGGCATTAATGAATTTTGAAGAAATTTATGTTCAGCAGCTGAATGTTAGGATAAATAGTAGAAATATTTTAGATAAATGAATCCACTTAAGAGTGAATGCTGGCTAATAGATAGTAGAAAAGGGAGTTTGATTTTCTAGTAATTGCAACTTTGTCTTCCTGTCCTCATAGTATATTGACTAGTTTGTAATCTTGGCTTTTTGTTTCTATGCTATCTTTACTGATAGCCCAAGGTGATTTCCCCATAACTTGCTGTCTGTAAATAGTTTAGATTCCAATTCTCAACATATCCAATCTAGCTGGTTGGAAAAAATGGAAATTGAAATCCAGCAATTGTAGCATGGAATAGAATTTCTTACCATTTCTTTTATTGGTGGGCAATCTTTTTGTGGCTGGAGACACGGCTAACTTACCTTTCTCTTTTTAGAAAAGTGAAGATTGCAGTGCACAAACATTGATACAATAAATATCTGCACCACTTGCTTGAAATGGGCATGTACAGGATTTGAATGAATGATTAAACGAATAAATAAATAAATATCTGACATTTGTAAGCAGCTATCCAATCTTCCCTTTAAGAAACGAAGCTAATTTATGTTGTGTACCTGGTAGGCTCTTCTGCTTTGTCCATCACAATAACAAATACCGTAAATGATAAGAATCTTGCTATAAAGTCAACGAGTTAAGCTTGACTCAAAGAAGACTTTTCTATTACAATAAGTAATAAACTAAAACCCCAATATTTTCCCAGCAGGGAATTAAAATTCACAAGTGTTTTAGAAAAGTCCAAATAAAATGTAGGACCCTAATACACAAAGCAATTTCAGTGGCAGCGCAGTGATTATGCTCTTTATGTCATGAAAGATTAACACCATGGCATTCGATTCTACTCAACTATTAAGCATCAAAGCACTTCCTTCAAGGTATATATTTTTTCAGATATGACAGTGTATAATCAAAACTTTGTGACTTTGCCAGCCTAAAACCTTTAGTCCTTTTAGTAGTCAGATTTTATGGCAGAAGTTATTTTGTAGATTTTCTCTTCAGAGCAAGGTAATGCATTACAGTGTATAAATTATTTTAAGTGATTGCTATTTCAAAAATTATTTTAAGTAAAGCCTATTTCACAAATTAGTTGCACAGTGTTTTTTTAAGTGATCATTCTTAAATTTAGTTTTTTTGAGGGTATGTGTGTGTGAAGGCTGACAAGAGAAAGACATCATTGTTGGTGATCACCTATAAAGCCCTACATGGCATTGGACCAGAATACTTATGGGACCACCTTCTGCCGCATACATCCCAGCAGCCGATTAGGTTCCACAGAGTTGCCCTTCTCCAGGACCTGTCGACCAAACAATGTCGTCTGGCAGGGCCTAGGGGAATAGCCTTCTCTGTGGTGGCCCTGGCCCTCTGGAAATAACTCCTCCCGGAGATTTGAACTGCTTCCACCCTCCTCGCCTTTTGCAAGAGCCTGAAGACCTATCTATGTCGCCAGGCATGGGGTAACTAATGTATCCCCTTTTCTGACCATTAAAGTTATGAGTGGGTATAATTGTGTAGTATCGATTGTCTTTAAGGTAATGGGTTTTAATTATTAGATTTGTTCTATATTGTTTTATTGTTGTTGTGAGCGGAGAGGGGCGGCATACAAGTCTAATAAATTATTATTATTATTATTATTATTATTATCATTATTATTATTATTATTATGTCAATACAACACAGCAAACGAGATCACTATGCTGGATTTTGTATTTCATCACCAGTCGGGCACTTCCCAAGCACCTAGGACTGCGTGATGTAGCGGCGAATTATGTTTGCCAATCCCAGTAAAGCGGCCTTTTGCAATTGACAGATGGAGATTTTGTCAATTCCGGTGGCTTTCAAATGTCCGCTGAGATCCTTTGGCACTGCGCCCAGTGTGCCAAGTACCACTGGGATCACTTTCACTGGCTTATGCCAGAGTCGTTGCAGCTCGATTTTTAGATCTTCATATTTCACTAATTTCTCTAGCTGTTTCTCCACAATTCTGCTGTCCCCTGGGATTGCGATGTCGATGATCCATACTTTCTTTTTCTTCACAATCAGGATGTCTGGTGTCTTATGCTTCAGAATTTGGTCAGTCTGACATCGGAAGTCCCACAGTAGTTTTGCTTGCTCATTTTCGACCACTTTTTCGGGCTTATGATCCCATCAGTTCTTTGCCACTGGTAAATGGTAGTTCCGGCACAAGTTCCAGTGGATCATCTGTGCCACAGCATCATGTCTATGCTTGTAGTCAGTCTGTGTGATCTTTTTGCAGCAGCTGAGTATGTGATTGATTGTTTCATCTGTTTCTTTACAGAGTCTGCACTTTGGATCTTCTGTTGATTTTTCTATTATTATTATTATTATTATTATTATTATTATTATTATTATTATCATAAATCAGATGGCAGCATGCCATTTGAGCATTGGGTTTATCTATCCACCAAATCCAGATGCTCACTCTCCCAGACCTTTCCACAAGGCATTCACACTGTTCACACTGTTTATTAAAACCTCTCCTTGTACTGTAGCTGTTTTAATGGAATATTTTTGATTAATAGCCCCTTTGGAGTTTAACTCCTTTGCACTTCATTAAAACTAGATTATACCAAAGGTTACTTCAATTAAACTGAAACCACAGCTTTAAATCTATATAGATTTTGGAAAATAAAATGAAGGAATATTATGCTGTTCCATCGGGATTAACAAGGCAACTTCCTTTCTACTAAATATAAAAAGAAATATTTATGCCTGGCCCGAGTCAGCTACTCATTTTGTGTTGATGTTTTATGAGAAATTAGAAATCAAAAGAGCTTTTTTAAAAAGAGGAGTTAATGGCAAATGGGAGAACTCGAATAAGCTTGAGTATTTCAGGGTTTACATGAATGCCCAACATTTTTTAGCATTTGTCTGTCTGCGTAGTTATGAGGGAATTGCCATGCTCTTTATAGCTTCAGTAAACTATAATACAGTTCCCTGCTGCTATGAAATTATTTTATTATTGATGGAGTGAAAGTGCTTTATATATTTAATCGACTCATAAGCAACTACCCTGGTTGTTTTTTTGAGTGGACAGCTAGCTCCACATGCATTTCCTAACAGTTTCCATAAATTATATTTAATGAAACAAATATAACTTTGCCAGTGGGGAAAATAAAATAGCATACCATGTGCTTCACTGTCACTGAAAAGGAAATGTTGAAGTTGGCATCCAGTTTTCCTTCATGGGAACAAGAAATCTGATCAGCACAACTCCTGCCCCTATAGAGAAACTCTAGTTCAGTGTTTCCCAACCTTGGCAACTTGAAGATATCTGGACTTCAACTCCCAGAATTCCCCAGCCAGCATTCGCTGGCTGGGGAATTCTGGGAGTTGAAGTCCAGATATCTTCAAGTTGCCAAGGTTGGGAAACACTGCTCTAGTTACATTGTATAGGTTCAAATATATTATGTGAGTAGGTGTAGAGACAGCTGTGGACTGCTCCCGGTTCAGCCTGGTTCTTCAAACTGGTAGCGCTGGTGGTGGGATGTTCCACCCACCCAGCTGGGATGCTCTGTCCACCCACCCAGGATGCTCCTCCCACCCTTTCAGGACACTTCTGTGCACGTTCCTCTAAATTACTGAGATTTACAAACTGGTAGCAAAGGATTTTAGAAGCCACTACTGTGTAGGGACTTCAGACTAATGGCAACTGTGTAACATCCAAGAAAAAAGGCATGGGTTTTAGCATCTTAAAATCTAATGAAACATAGAAACATAGAAACATAGAAACATAGAAACATAGAAACATAGAAGACTGACGGCAGAAAAAGACCTCATGGTCCATCTAGTCTGCCCTTATACTATTTCCTGTATTTTATCTTACAATGGATATATGTTTATCCCAGGCATGTTTAAATTCAGTTACTGTGGATTTACCAACCAGGTCTGCTGGAAGTTTGTTGCAAGGATCTACTACTCTTTCAGTAAAATAATATTTTCTCATGTTGCTTTTGATCTTTCCCCCAACTAACTTCAGATTGTATCCCGTTGTTCTTGTGTTCACTTTCTTATTAAAAACACTTCCCTCCTGAACCTTATGTAACCCTTTAACATATTTAAATGTTTCGATCATGTCCCCCCTTTTCCTTCTGTCCTCCAGACTATACAGATTGAGTTCATTAAGTCTTTCCTGATACGTTTTATACTTAAGACCTTCCACCATTCTTGTAGCCCGTCTTTGGACCCGTTCAATTTTGTCAATATCTTTTTGTAGGTGAGGTCTCCAGAACTGAGCACTGTACTCCAAATGTGGTCTCACCAGTGCTCTATATAGTGGAATCATAATCTCCCTCTTCCTGTTTGTTATACCTCTAGCTATGCAGCCAAGCATCCTACTTGCTTTTCCTACCGCCCGACCACACTGCTCACCCATTTTGAGACTGTCAGAAATCACTACCCCTAAATCCTTCTCTTCTGAAGTTTTTGCTAACACAGGTTCCCTTAGCACTAACGGGCAGGATATTGGAGTGGTTTTTTAGATTAAGAGTGGACAAAAAACAGGTGCTACTTGTTGAGTACTCTGTATATTTCTGTGTAAACTGTTACCGGGGAAACTATGTAAATAGGTTGCGCCTGATTGGTTAAGGCGCTGACAGCTCGTTTTGAGCGGGAAAAAAATTTGTATAAATAGAGCCGGCTTTTCCCTTGCCAGCTGAGACGCGTTCCAGCTGGTAGTCACTTCCTAAAGAGCTGATAATAAAGAGAACCATCTCGTTACTGGCTGTCTCGAGTCACTTCACCTGGCGACGACGGAAGAACGAGCTTTCGCTTGCCGCTATGGATTCCATTATTCCAAACTATTGTCACCCATAGGGGAGCTTTCCGATGCACCCAATTGCAATTTGGAGTCAGTGTAGCCCCGGGAATTTTCCAGAGTTTGATGGAACGACTGCTAACAGGAATAGGGGGAACCATACCTTACTTTGATGACATTCTAATTTCTGGAAGGGATCAGACCCAGTTAAACTCGAGAATAAGACAAGTTCTAACCAGACTGCAGGACAAGGGCCTCAGAGTTAAACCTGGCAAATGCGTATGGGGAACCAAAAGCGTTAATTTTTTGGGTTACACCATTGATTGCGAAGGGATCCATCCCACTAGTGATAAGGTCAGGGCAATACAAGACGCCCCAGAGCCCAAGAGTAAGTCTGAATTGCAAGCCTTTTTAGGGTTACTTAACTTCTATTCTGTTTTTTTGAGGCAGAAGGCCACAGCAGCAGAACCCCTACACCGGCTGCTTCAGAAGGAAGTTCCTTGGCAATGGGGGAAAATTGAAAGTGAAGCATTTTCCCGAATAAAGAATCTCTTAACGTCCAAAAGCGTAGTGGTACAGTACAGTTCGTTACTTCCCCTACGTCTTACGTGCGATGCTTCACCCTATGGGGTGGGTAGTGTACTGGCTCATGTGCTGCCTAACAGTACGGAGGCCCCTATCGCATTCTTCTCCAGAACGTTGTCCAGCACAGAAAGGAACTACAGTCAGCTGGACAAAGAGGCTTTAGCATTAGTATCAGGGGTTAAAAAATTCCACAACTACATTTTTGGTCGGAAATTTCAATTAGTAACCGATCACAAACCATTGTTAGGCCTTCTAGCCCCAGACAGACCAACTCCACCATTCATGTCCCCTCGCTTACTACGATGGGGTATTTTTTTGTCAGGATACCAATATGAGCTAATTCATAAAGGAGGGACAACCATTAACCATGCGGATGGCCTTAGCAGATGCCCCATTCCTGATTTAGTAGAAGACCCTGCCCCCTCTGCTGATGTCTTACTAATAGAGTTAGCTGATAACCCCCTGACAACTGCCAAACAAGTGGCAGAGCATACAACTAAAGACCCCACTCTCATGAAGGTTGTTAATTGTGTTCTAAAGGGATGGAACAATGAAAATTTGGGGGCAGACCTGTCTGAGTTCAAAAGTAAAAGGTTAGAACTATCCTATATTAAGGGATGCCTATTGTGGAGTGACCGGGTCGTAATTCCAGAAAATTTAAAGTCTAAAGTTTTGAATATGCTGCATGTGGGTCATCCAGGCATCGTAAGGATGAAGGGGCTAGCAAGGGGGCATTTCTGGTGGCCAGGACTTGATGCCGACATTGAGAGGTGGGTGTCCAAGTGTGACCCCTGTCAGGAGTCAAGGCCAAGACCTCCAAAAACAACGCCTATGGACTGGGATCAACCCCAGAGGCCCTGGTCTAGATTGCACATAGATTTCGCTGGCCCCATTGATTCAAAATATTTCTTAATTGTAGTAGATGCATATTCTAAGTGGGTCGAGATAATATTAATGCATAACATCACCACATGTTCAACTATAAAAGCTTTACGCCATCTTTTTGCCACGCATGGCTGTCCAGATGTGTTAGTTTCTGATAATGGGCCCCAACTGACAGCCAGACAGTTTGAACTCTTCCTAGACCAGTTAGGGGTAAGGCACGCCCTCATATCTCCTTTTTCGCCATGGGCGAACGGATTGGCAGAGAGATATGTTCGGGTTGCCAAAGAGGCATTAAAAAGGGCTGGCCCTGGGGAGGTGCAAGAGCATCTAGATGAATTCCTATTGGCACAACATATAACTCCCAATGCAAAAACCAACAGGAGCCCTGCAGAAATTCTCATGGGCAGGAAACTCAGGTCAACCTTGGATAGATTACACCCTGTGTTTTGTACAAAGAATTATATGACTGAAAATGCTGAGAGACATATGTTTATGGGGCAATGTGTATTTGCAAGAAGTTTTGATGGAGGCCTTAAGTGGCTTAAGGGCACTGTGTTACAACAAAAAGCACCAAAAACATATTTAATTTTGTTAAACGATGGCTGAGTTTGGACTAGGCACATCGATCATTTAAGGAGGTGCCCAGAAACTGAGCCTAGTGTTAAAACACCGATTGTACACGCAGACAAACCGATGGTGAACAACGCAACTCCAACATTAATGGATCTAAATGTAGACTCACCGCTTCGAAGCTGTTCGGCCAGCACCACGGAGCCATCTTCGTCAGCAGAGGTCGGTGATGTGCCAGCCAGCTCAACTCTGGGGGCCGGAGCTCAGCCTGGGCCCGTGGAAGCCAGAGGAGGTACCGACGAACCGACCTCCTCTCCTGCCGACGACGAAGGACTAACTGAATTGCGCAGGTCCACAAGGAACACCCAAAGACCACACCGATTGGCTGAATATATCACATGGCTCTCTGAGTAATCTGTATGGTTTTTTTTTCTAGGAAGGGAGGGGTGTTGAGTACTCTGTATATTTCTGTGTAAACTGTTACCGGGGAAACTATGTAAATAGGTTGCGCCTGATTGGTTAAGGCGCTGACAGCTCGTTTTGAGCGGGAAAAAAAATTGTTTAAATAGAGCCGGCTTTTCCCTTGCCAGCTGAGACGCGTTCCAGCTGGTAGTCACTTCCTAAAGAGCTGATAATAAAGAGAACCGTCTCGTTACTGGCTGTCTCGAGTCACTTCACTAGTCTCTCTCACTAAAGCTCACTAGGTGTCTTTCATCAGTCCATATTACCTTACAAGGTTTTCATTGTTGTAGGAAAAATAGGAGGTGGGAGACTATATTAGCTAAAGCTTCAAAAGGAAACGCTGAATGTAAAACAAAAAAATACAGTTTCATGCTGATGTTTGAAAAGAGCAAATGTGTTGTGCACATTTATGAATATATATGCATTTCTCTGTTTTATTTTTGTAGCATGGATTTTGGGAATTTTAGGACTTGAGATGGAAGTTTACAACCCACCAAACAGAGGTGGTTTGGTACCGGTGCGGTAGATGACTTTGCACTGGTGGCAGCCGCCAGATTACACAATTTGCATGAAACCGCTCCAGTGCTGATCCTTCAGGCACCACCATCTTCTTGAATTTTTGGTCTTTTCTTGAACATGTGCAGGAGCAAAATTTCATGAGGGGATGCTTACGCATGTGAGATTTTGGCGATTTTTTGCTTCCGTACATGCACGGAAGTAAAAAGTCTCTCAAATCTCACGCACACAAGCATCAGCACATTTTTTCTTCCTGTGCATGCATGGAAGCAAAATCACACTTGGGCTGTGCACATGCATGTGTGCATAGTGTGTGCACACATGTGAGAATCCTCATGCTGCATGCGCAGTGCACCGGTAGCAGCAGGTAAGAGGAATCTGCCCCTGTCACCAAATACAATGAAGAGAAATATACATAGAACACAACATGTATAGGCTGTTGTATTTTGAAAGAAAGGATAAATATGTATTATTGTCTCAAGAACTCTAGACTTTAGTAGCCGAAGAATAATTCTCTAGCTGCATGCTGTGAATGAAATCTCATTTTGAAGCTTTCCACAGAAACTGGAAAGCTTTAAGGTGTCAAATAAATAACAGGAAAGAAAATGGATTTTTAAACACCTTTCTGCAATGGGATTCTGTGCCTGGAACAATGACTTGTTTTGCTATTTTCCAGCTCTGTTTCTTAGCCTCTTTGCACGAAATTGTATCCTCACTCATGTCAATTCTAGAAGTACCTGACAACTATATGTTATTATAGTTGAAATGATTAGAGTTTGTTTCAAAAATCAAAACCAGAAGCACACACAGATGACTGATTCAGCTGGATTCATAAATTTCTTTATAAACATAGTAACAGATGAATTTACAGTACCATTAGCAGAGTTCTTCTTCAAGCAGGTACAGACAGCAGAGAGGAGTTAGTTTCATTTCAGCATTCAGAGTGAGGGAGTACAGAGTGTGGACTTGGAGCCATGCCCAGCCTTAAGCTTAAGCTTTCAGTTTCGATTTTCAGCACAGATTCAGATACGTTTAGCTCCCATTGGCTTACTTAGTTGCTATGCTTATTCATTGGCTGACCTTGTTAACATGGATCTTCCAGTTCATGAATATCTTGACGGAAAAGAGAAGTGCAGGTTTTGCATGCAATTGCTTTCCCATTCTGCTTTTAGAAACAAAGAAGACTTATTTATAATTTCTTCAGTCTTAAACCATGCTGGTATGAGGATCTCACTGAATGGAAGCCTACAAAACAATGAAAAATAAACATTTCATGAGGTTGCTCATGTATTTGAGGAACTATCATGTCTTAAGCTTCCTTTGGTTGGAACCATCAGAACTTTCTTCCAACTCTTCTGTTGAGTTATAGCCCAAGAAACATGCCCAATATATGAGTTTTCTTTAAGCTGTTTCTTGACAAACTTTGAAAAATCTCCCCCCTCCCAGGAAAAACCGTGTGCAAAATGTAGTTTTCTGATTTGTTGCAAGAATTAGTATTTCACAATTCCATCACAACTTTCATCTTTGTACTATTGTGGGGTTGCAATTTTTGGACAAATTCACCTACTTTCTTCTTTTTCTTAGAAAGGAGAAAGGTAATTAGTTTTTAAGTATGTCGTCTTCCTTTTCAATGGCATCTATTTGCAGCACTTCATGGAATACTAAACAATGTTCTGAGTAAAATAGATGGGTGGACGAGGCTGGTTCAGGACAAATAGAGTTTATCACCTCATTGTGCTATTTATCAAAAAAAGAATCACACCTTTTTATTGTTCTGTGGCAGCAGCCAATAATTAGGAAGACCAGTTCACAAAGAGACACAGAAAGAATGAAAATGAGAAGGGTGGGAATTTATTGATCTATCCACTTTACCCCAAATAAGGCACTAGTACTTTTCCGCCTCCTCATATATATCACAACAAAATTAATTTACAATGACTTGATAAAAGATTACAGTTGAAAAGATAAAAAATATATAAACTGAAAATATAAGAGAAAAAAGAAAAAATGAAACTGCAGAAAAGAAGACAATATTGAGAGAAAATAGAAAAGAAATAAAAATAAAAATAAATGTATAATGAATAACTTTCCCTTTCATCACAACAACTATAAACAATTTTAATAATATATCCTATTCTCTTAGTGACAACAAATGCTCTTTTCTAACACAGTAACACCTCATCTTATGAACTTAATTGGTGCTGGGAGGAGGTTCGTAAGGTGAAAGGTTCGTAAGATGAAACATTATTTCCCATAGGAATCAATGGAAAAGCGATTAATGCGTGCAAGCCCAAAAATCAGAAACCGGCCGCCACCACCGAAGGAGGCTTGAGCCTCCCGATCCTCCCCGCCCCTTTGCCATGCATGTCATCCTGCATGCACGATGCCATGCAGTCAGGAAGATTCCCCCCCCAGCCAAAAACCCAAAGGCAGTCTGCTGCCACCCGCTTAAGCCAGGATGACAGGCAGGGCGTGGAGGAATGGGAAGCTCAAACGCCGGCGGCTTCAGCTTCCCATTCCTCCATGCACTTCGCCCTGCCTGCCTCCTGGCTCAAGCGGGTGGCAGCAGACCGCCTTTGGATTTTTGGCTCAGGGGGAGGGAGTTAGGAAGGTCCTCCTGCTCGCCTGGTTACCTTGTGTGCGCTGCAGAACGGGACGAGCCGGCGATGTGTGCCATGCCTCTCCCACCCTGGCTGCGGGCCGTCTGCGCCGCTGCTCCACTCGGTCGGCGGTCCTGGAGAGGCAGGAGCCGGGCGCTGGCCTGCTTTTTGTCCCCAGCCACCGCCCGCTGGCTGCGAGCGCTCTGCCAGGCGGCTCCCCCCACTCCGCGCCTCCTTTCTGTTTGTTTTGTCTCTGGGTCTGCGGAGGGAGGGAGGGAAGCAGAGCGGAATCTCTGCTTGCCAAGCGCAGCGGGGAAGGAGGGAGAAAGAAGCAGGTGGGCAGCAGCTGCGGTGGAGGCCAAGTCTCGCTCCGGGCTGTGCCCCATCCGAGCGCTCACCGCCCCCGCCTGGGAAACCGGAGCATCCTTCCCCTCCACGCACTTCGCCCTGAATGCCTCCTGGCTCAAGCCGGAGGCGGCAGACCGCCTTTGGGTTTTCGGCTCGGGGAGGAGCAGGAGGACCTTCCTAACTCCTTCCCCCCCAAGTAGAAAACCCAAAGGTGGTCTGCTGCCACCCGCTTGAACCAGGAGACATTCAGGGCGAAGTGCATAGAGGAATGGGAAGCTGAAGTCGCCGGCGTTTGAGCTTCCCATTCCTCCATGCCCTGAATGCCTCCTGGCTCAAGCTGGTGGCAGCAGACCACCTTTGGGTTTTCGGCTCGGAGCAGGAGGACCTTCCTAACTCCGTCCCCCCCGAGCCGAAAACCCAAAGGCGGTCTGCCGCTACCCGTTTGAACCAGGAGGCATTCAGGGCCAAGTGCATAGAGGAATGGGAAGCTGAAGTCGCCGGCGTTTGAGCTTCCCATTCCTCCACACCCTGAATGCCTCCTGGCTCAAGCGGGTGGCAGCAGACTGCCTTTGGGTTTTTGGCTTGGGGGGAGGGAGTTAGGAAGGTCCTCCTGCTCCCCCCCAAGCTGAAAACCCAAAGGCGGTCTGCTGTCGCCTGCTTGAGCCAGGCGGCAGGCAGTGCTAAGTGCATGGAGGAATGGGAAGCTGAAGCCGTCAGCGTTTGAGCTTCCCATTCCTCCACGCCCTGCCTGTCATCCTGGCTCAAGTGGGCGGCAGCAGACAGCCTTTGGGTTTTCAGCTCGGGGGGAGGGAGTTAGGAAGGTCCTCCTGCTACCCCCCGAGCCGAAAACCCAAAGGCGGTCTGCCGCCGCCGGCTTGAGCCAGGAGGCATTCAGGGTGAAGTGCGTGGAGGGTTTGGCATTCGGGTTTGGCATTTGGGTTTGGCGTTCGGGTTCAGGAGGCTGCTGTGAAGCCTCCCGGCTGTTTTAAAAAGTGACAGCCGGGCTGCGGGGCTTCCCAGCAGCCTCCCAAACCCCGAACTTTTGCCGAACCTCTGGGTTCGGGTTCGGGAGGCTGCTGGGAAGACCCGCCGCCTGGCTGTCACCTTTTAAAACAGCCGGGGGGCTTCTCTGAGGCCTCCCAACGCCGAACCGGGAAGCTCGGGTTTGGCATTTGGGTTTAGTAAGACGCTGGGAAGCCCCCCGGCTGTTTTAAAAGGTGACAGCCGGGCACGGGGCTTCTTGGCGGCGGTGGAGGCAGGGGTTCATAAGAAGAAAAAAGTTCGTAAGAAGAGGCAAAATTTTTCTGAACCCCGGGTTCATATCTCAGGTTGTTCGTAAGACGAGGGGTTCGTATCATGAGGTACCACTGTGTTCTGTCTGGGTTCCCCCAGACGTCAACACCAACTAACTGAATGTTAAAATAATTCATTTTCATTCATTAATTCTTGGTCAACAACTAAGAGCTATCAGAAATATTTTACCTTGGTCAAAGAATTCAACTTTAAATACTTTCTCTGTACTTTCAACAGCAGGAGTGAGTTCCTCCCAATTTGGACCAGATCACCAAAACATTAGTGACCCACTGATGATGTGACGATGGTGTCATGGATCCAGTTCAGTCGGTGCCAGTCTATGGGCACCACCATCTTTTTTCTTAATTTTTGGTGAATTAGTTTTACTGTTTTGAAGGTTTTTCCTGTGCTGCTGCTTGTAAAACAGCCATTCTTAAAATTAACTTCTGAGTCTGTTCACCAACTATGATGGGATGTATATATGTAGCAGCAGCAACAGTATAAGATGATTTTGCCAACTCAGACCTTTTCCAGATCAAGAGACTGGATAGTCCTGAGATGTAAAGTTCAGGAGAAAAGAGGTTCAGGAAACATAATCTAGAATCTCTCCACCTGTATCTGGTAGTAACTTAGAAATTTATAGCTTTGGTTTGGAAAGATGATGTCTATTAGGCAGTGAAGGGCTGCAAAATTTTTTACTACCACACTATGGATGTGGCTTATTCTGTGGGTATGGCTCGCTGGCCATGTGAGCAGGTGGGAGTGACTTGATGATCATGTGACCTGGGGGGTGGCATAAGGTCATGTGACTGGATTAAAGGTGGCCAACTTGAAATGATTCACGTCAAGGGTTTGGGTTAGGGTTAGGGTGCCTGGCCTCTCCTTGCTTCAAAGAGATTCAATTTCCCTATCTATTTACTATTACTGAACATCCAAAATATACTATTTAATTCTATATATATATGCCATATGTGTACATATATATTACACACAGGCACACAAAAGTATGCATTATCTACTATATAAACTATATGTGTATGTACACGCACACACAGACACATGCATACACAGCTCTTCTAAAGTTATACACATTCAACCTCATTTAGAAAAAACATACCCAGAGCCCAGAAGGGAAAGAAAGAAAAAAATTCAAAATGTTTCTACTGGTTCTGTGCACCTGACCAAAGTTTTTCTACCGTTCTGCGTACTTGACCATACCCGTAGGAGCCCATTACTGCTATTAGGTGTGACCAAATAAAGGATTGGATTCAATTGCATTACTGGTATATTGTTTATCTCTGAGCTTCAGCCTGACACATCCAGTGTTAACGTATTTCAAAACATCCAGTTTTAAAATAGTTCATTGTAATAAAAAGAATTATTAATAATTGCTTCTAAATACTTATAACATGAGAAGACCTTAGTCAGGTGAGCCCAGCAGGAAAGGTTCCAGAACTTAATCACAAAGAAACCTGAAAAAAGGGATTTAAAATAGCGCCGGCGGATTTACCCGCCGGTGCCTTTTGTAGGAGGGCTCGGGGAGACCGGACACATGGCATAGCCGCCATGTTGTTCTCGGCTGAAGTCTCGCTAGATCGCGAGACTTCAGCCGACGATCAGGCCAGAGTGGCCTGATCGATGACGTGTCCGGGAGGGCCCTGCCAACCCTATAAAAGGGCGGGCAGACCCGGGCTCAGCCTTTTCGCCTGGACATCGTCTTAGAGCAGACACTTGGCTGGGTGTCTGCTCTTCGTCGCCATTTTGGGGTGGCCTCGTGTTGCGGCCGCCATTTTGAGAGCCTCATCGGAGGCTCGTGGAGCGGTTTGGTGACAGCGGGTCTGGCGGGAAGGCTGTGGGCAGCAGATTGGCTTGGTTGGGCCACTTCTGCTGTTGCGTTGTCCCCTTCGGGAGCGCGGGAGGATCGATCTGAGGGCGCAGTTGGGGGGCGAGGGCTCGCTGCCTATTGCGGGGTGTGTGTGTGTGTGTGCAGCCCGCCTTTTTCCTCGGGACCGAGGAAGGCTATAAAGGGCTGTGTGAGCCCCTGCACGGTGGGCCGTTAGGCCCCTTTGGTGGCAGCTCCGCTGCTTCTTCCTCTGCCTGCTTGGGGCAGAGTCCACCTGCTCCCTCTTTTGGGGCTTGGGCCTTTTCGGCTCCAGCTTCATTGTATAATAAAAAATAAAAATAACATAAAATAATAATAATAATAAAAAAACAATTGATAATAGTGTTATTAATATTATAAATACATAAATCAATTGAGTAGCCCGATGGGCCCTAAGAGGCAGAAGGCCTCGGCCACGCTGGCCTAGCCGGTGGTCAGGCCTAGGACGGCACTGAGGCCCTCGGCCTGGGCCAGGGCTAGCATGGAAGGGGCCCCCGTGGGGGTCCCGATTGAGGGAATGGGGTTGGCGCCACCCGGTTCTCAGCACGATATATCTTCTTCTCTCTCTTGGGCCAGGGTCCTCGAGCGCTTAGATGAGCTCGAGCGCTGGAGGTCCAGATCCGGCACGGGAGGTGCCTCCGCGTCGGTGGCCCTGGGGAGAGATCTGGAGGACGCAGCAGCCCAGTCCGGGTGAAGGGCCCAGCCTGGGCAGATGGTGACATGGCCGGGCCCACCCTGGATGTCTTCTACCCCTTATGGGGCAGGTGAGGTCACACCACACATGCCATCCACTTTGCTGCCCCCTTTACCCGGTCAGGCCTTTGTCCCGCCAGGTGTTGGGAGTGGGGCCAATTTTTTAGGGTCTCTGGTAGGCACCTGTAGCCAGGTTTGGTTCCCAACAGCTCCTGCTGCGGTTGCGCAGGCCCCTGGGGCGGTTTTTCCATTGGGGCCTGGGGTATCGGGGGCGGGGGGTTGGACCCCACCTGCCCTGGCCGCAATGCCTCCGCCCCCCTTAATGGCTTACCCGTCGGGGCCGGGGGTGCTGGGGATGGGCGCTACCACGGTGTGGGACCCATTTGCTAGTCTTAAGGCAGGGGCTATCCCATGCGGGTTGTCAGCTAGTCCCCTGGGGTTCCACCTTCACCCATCGGTCAAGGAGGCCATATGGAAGGGGGAGTACGTGGACCTCTTTTACCTGCTGAATAGGGAGGTCCCTAAGAAGGATAAGGAGGAAATAACGGGGGAGAAGCCCAAGAAAACTAAGGTCAGTAAGTGTTTCAGCTCTTGGCTGTACGCTTTTCTGACCTACGCCACTGTAGTACTCCAGAGGCAGCCGGCTAGGGCCACTGCCATGCTCAAGTATATAGACCTTATAGACAGGGCTCATTTCGAATACAAGGGCACCATTTGGAGGCATTACGATAGGGGGTTCAGGATGCGGGTAGCCTCTGACCCCACACTGCCATGGGACATGGTGGTTCCTGACCTGTGGTTCCAGGCGACCTACATGTCAGGGAAGGAGGGCTGTGATAGAACTGATAGTGGGCACTATATGGAGAAAGAGCCCCCAGCGTCCACCCCAGCTAAGGCGGCCACGGGGGGGTCTAGGGAAGGGTGCCTCCCCCGCATGTCATGAATTTGCTGCAAAGGGGGCTTGTTTTCGTCCCTTTTGTAAGTATAAACATGCGTGCGGAAATTGCGGGGGCACCCATGCCGCGGCTGTGTGCCCCCGGCCTAAAAAGGGGATGGACAAGAAGGGAGGGGGTCCGGCAAAGCAGCCCCCACCTGCTGGGGGAAAAGGGGCCCAGCCCAATTAATATTTCTGTATTGAAGGGTTGGTTAAAGAACTACCACGCTCGCTCGAGGACGGATGCTCTCCTGCTAGGTTTTTCCGAGGGATTTAAAATCCCTTATGTGGGGGTTAGGAAAGCCTTCATGTCCGACAACCTTAGATCGGTTGTGGGACATGAAGACATTGTTAGGGCAAAGATACGCAAGGAAGTGGCCGAGGGCAGGGTTCTGGGGCCTTTCTCAGAGCCGCCCTCCCCAACTCTGAGGGTGTCCCCTTTAGGTGTAGTCCCCAAAAAAGCGAGTGGTGAATTTAGGTTGATTCACCATTTGTCTTTTCCGAAAGGGGAGTCAGTGAATGACTTCATTCCTGACGAACTTTGTTCAGTCCGGTACGCATCCTTTGATACGGCTGTGGCCATGGTTAGGAAGTGTGGGGTTGGAGCCCTTATGGGTAAATGCGACATTAAGTCGGCATTCCGGCTCCTCACCATTCACCCAGATGACTTCGAGCTCTTGGGCTTCCACTTTGAAGGTGGTTTCTATGTAGACAGGGCTTTGCCTATGGGTTGCTCTGTCTCATGCTATCTTTTCGAGAGCTTTAGCACCTTTTTGGAGTGGGTGCTCAGGAGGCGCAGTGGTCTGGGTTTGGTTGTTCACTACCTTGATGATTTCTTGATGGCAGGGCCCGCGCGTTCAGAGCAATGCTTTGCTCTAATGCAGGACTTCGAAGCCCTTTGTGCTCAGTTGGGGGTGTCTTTAGCCCCCGAGAAGACTGAGTGCCCTGCCACCAGGATTACCTTTCTGGGTATTGAATTGGACTCAGAGGAGCAATCTTCTAGATTGCCCCTGGACAAATTAGTCAAGATTCGGGGTAAGCTCGATCTAGTTTTGGGCTGCAGGAAGGTCACCCTTAGGCAGTTCCAGGAATTACTGGGATTCTTAATTTTGCCTGCCAGGTCATTGTGCCTGGCCGGGCTTTTTCACAAAGGTTGTACAGTGTGATGAAGGGGCTCCGTTTGCCCCATCATCGTACCCGCTTATGCGCTGGGGTCAGGGCTGACCTCTGTGTATGGCGGGAAATCTTAGAACAGTTTAATGGGTTGTCATTTTGGAGGCATGAGCTTCTTTTGGAAGCTGAGTTGCAGTTGTATTCAGATGCTGCGGGGACTTGTGGCTTTGGGGTTGTGTTAGGTGACCAGTGGTGCTGGTCTGCTTGGCCTCTGGGATGGAGGGCCTCCCCCCTGGTTAAGGACTTGACCTTTTTAGAGCTCTTTCCCTTGGTAGTGGCCTTAGAGCTTTGGGGGGAGCAGTTTAGGGACAAAACTGTGCACTTTTGGTGCGACAACCTGACCGTTGTCCATGTTGTGAATGCCCTGTCCTCTAAGAGTGACAGGGTCATGCGGCTTGTCCGCCATTTTGTGCACAGGTCTTTGTCCCTAAATGCCTTGTTTTTGGCTAGACATGTCCCCGGGTTAGACAACGGGATTGCTGACGCCTTGTCCCGTGGTCAGTTGTCCAGGTTTCGGACCCTGGCCCCGTGGGCCCAAGCGTCACCAGAGGCTTTTCCCGACCACCTTTGGAGCCTGGGCGGGCTCCCGAGCAGTGGAGAGAAGAGGCCTGCAGGGCTATGGCCCTCTCAGTGGCTCCAGGCACCCTGAGGGCTTACCAGCATGCAGGTAAGGAGTTTGGGGATTTCAGGCAGGATAGGGGTTACCCCCATAGTGGGCCTGCCCCAGTGGATCTCCTGGTTGAATTTGGTGTCCAGCTTAGGCAGTGTGGCCTTTCAGTTAGGAAAATTAGGTCCAAGTTAGCCGGTCTCGCCTTTCTGTTCAAGGCGGGTGGTTTGTGGACTTCTTTGGTGACTTCCGCATTCGGAAGATGCTGGAAGGCTGGGTGAGGGAGTGACAGGGGACCCCTTCTGATAGTCGCCAGGCTCTGACGGTGCAGCAGCTGTCGCTTTTTAATCAAGCTTGGGACAGTCTGTGTGCCTCTCTGTACGAGGCCCGTCTTTTTAGGGCAGCGACTTGTGTCAGGTTTTTGGGGCCCTGCGGGTCAGCGAGGCTATGGCCTCATCGCAGGCTGACAGGTTGCTCCGTGCCTTCCAGTTCGCTGATTCAGTTTAGTTGGGTTTTAGTGTCCAGGGTTCTGGCCGGGCTAGGTATTGACCCCGCCGGCTATGGAACCCTTGTTCCATATCGGCGCCGTCACTGGTGCGGCAATTAGGGGTTTCTTGATACGGAGGATTCGTGAAACTGACCGCTGGTGGTCAGCGGCCTGTTTAGGGTACGAACGGCCGGCTGAGGGTCTGGGGTAAGGTCTTAGGCTAGGTTACCTCTCTTGGCCCTCTTCTAGTGGGCCCCGCCTGTTCGACACCGATGGGTTGCTTTGCGGTCACGGTAATGATCCTGGGCCGGCCGCTCAGCAGCTTAACTGCTGGGGGGACCCAACTCTCTTTGGGAGGACGGGTCAATGTCATCTGGCTGGGGAGAAGAGGCATGCGGTGGGAAAGGTTTTCTACCGCTATTCCTGGGAGGGCGGCATCCCATTGCTGCGCCCGGGTGGTGCTGGAATGGTGGCATCCCATTGCGGTGCCCAGTTGGTGCTGGGAGGGCAGCATCCCATTGCTGCGCCCAGATGGTGCTGGGAGGGCGGCATCCCACTGCTGCGCCCAGGTGGTACTGGGAGGGCGGCATCTTGTTGCTGCACCCAGGAGGTACTGGGAGGGCAGCATCCCACTGCTGCGCCCAGGTGGTACTGGGACGGCGGCATCTTGTTGCTGCACCCAGGTGGTACTGGGAGGGCGGCATCCCATTGCTGCGCCCAGGGGACAGGTATTGCACCTCAGTGGCAATGACCTGTGATCGCTTGGAGGTCTGCCTTGATCTGCCAGGCTGGCGAAGGCCTGCGGTGTCTTTGCACTGTGTGGCCCGCCACGCAAGTGGTGTGGTCTCCGATCCTCCCGAGGATCACTTGGAGGGTCGCCATTTCCCTTAGGGCCATTCACCTGGGTTAGACGGAGTTAATGAGGCCCTGGGTACGATAGTCAGGGAGTTATCACAATAGATCAGCCATGGCTTTACTGGGCTGTCGGTATTCACCTGTCAGAACAGGGGAACGCCATCTTTCTTACAGGACCTGCAGCGGTCACTGCGCGAGCTGGTGCAGTTAGAAGGGGGGAGTCGGGGGGCCAAGATAGAGATCTGACCCCCGCTCCGTGGCAGGTTAGGGGCGGAAAACTGGGTGGTGGTTTAGCAACTGCGTGTTCTCCGTTGGGCATCTTTGGGGATGATTGACAGGTTCTATCCAATCTTGTGGTGGTGACAACCTGAGCAATTGGGGGGAACCTGTCTTTGGGTCCCGCACATTTAATTCCCCTGTTAGGGGTTAGCCGGCGGGACCTCCCACATGCAAGTGCATGGCAGGGTCTCAGGTGAGGGAGGGGTCCCTCACCTGGACTAGCATGGAGCTACACCCATGAGTTGCCCCGGAAGTTTATTCTACGTCATTTTCCGCCCCGGAAGCAATTGTTTGACCCTGCAGGTCCATTGTTAGGGTCATAGTTAGTTATGTTAATTATGCTAATTTATTTAAATAAATTATGCAGATTTATTTTAATAAAAATGACCCAGTTTTAAATCCAGCTCTTGTGTCCGTGTCGTTACTCCGTCTCTTCTGCAAAAGGAGTTAGCTCCTTTTATTGTTTTTAATATTTGACTTAACTTATGTACTGTATTGCTATTATTGTAAGCTGCCTTGAGTCCTGCGGGACTGGGTGGCATATAAGTCAAATAGATAGATAGATAGACAGACAGACAGACAGACAGACAGACTAAGAAACACACTGATCATTACAAAAATGTTCCCCACTTCTCTTCCCATAGGAATCCTCACCACGTTTCTTTCATAACTAGCAAGGAGACTGATATTGAAGAGGAAGAGATTACAAGAAAGTAAACAAGAACAAAGTTAGGAATTGAAATGAATATCTTGGCATGAACTATCTGCTTAGCCTGCTGCTGGCCACTTAGGAACAAAAGGAAGCTTTTTGAGTGAAACTGATTAGGATCATGCTAATTTCAAATAGCAGCAAAAGCCAAGGGTAGTGATTAACTAATCAGGAAAGCTGCTTCAAAGGAAAGCAGTTTAGGAAGAGAGAGTTTGTTCAAGTGATCCCACCCTACTGCAAAGCCGGAAATTTTGCAGTTAAGTAATCAGGCACAAGACAAACAGAGAAGGATGGATTTATCTGAATTGAAATAATATTTTTCAGTGTGCTGTTTGGTTTGGTTGAAAGAGTGGGTGCTGCTGAGAAACATAGAAACGTAGAAGATTGCGGCAGAAAAAGACCTCATGGTCCATCTAGTCTGCCCTTAGGATGGATATATGTTTATCCCAGGCATGTTTAAATTCAGTTACGGTGGATTTACCAACCACATCTGTTGGAAGTTTGTTCCAAGCATCTACTACTCTTTCAGTAAAATAATATTTTCCCATGTTGCTTCTGATCTTTCCTCCAACTCACCTCAGATTGTGCCCCCTTGTTCTTGTGTTCACTTTCCTATTAAAAACAATTCCCTCCTGAACCTTATTTAACCCTTTAACATATTTAAATGTTTCGATCATATCCCCCCTTTCCCTTCTGTCCTCCACACTATATAGATTGAGTTTATTAAGTCTTTCCTGATAAGTTTTATGATTAAGACCTTCTACCAATTTTGTAGCCCGTCTTAGGACCCATTCAATTTTATCAAAGTCGAAAGGGCAGAGAATAGAGTGGACCTGGAGCCACACCCAGCTTTAAGCTTAAATTCCAGTTTTGATTCTCTGCACAGACTCAGAAGTTGTTAGTTCCCTTTGGCTTATTTAGTTGCTATTCCTATTCATTGGCTATATCATTGGATATAACCTTGTTAACATGGCTCTCCCAGTCATGACTATGTTAACAATCTAACCAAGACACTCTGAAGTGATAAAGCAGTGATTGCTTTCAGCTAGAATTTATTGCCACCATCTTCCTTCTTCTCAACCATGATGATTGGAGTAATGACAAACAAAATAAAATGACAAACAAAAAGCACTTTAAATACAATATCTGGTAGTCAACCTGGCACTTCTCCAGATTATAATTCTTCAGGGCATTAATTGGCACTAAAAGGATCTGTTGAAACACATGACAGCCAAAAAAACAACAACCCACACAAATGGATGCTAG
Source organism: Erythrolamprus reginae (assembly GCF_031021105.1). Classification (NCBI taxonomy): domain Eukaryota; kingdom Metazoa; phylum Chordata; class Lepidosauria; order Squamata; family Dipsadidae; genus Erythrolamprus; species Erythrolamprus reginae. The sequence goes on along the minus strand of NC_091956.1, from coordinate 55,677,841 downwards.
GTTTAAAGAATGTCAGAAATGGTTTAAGCATCAGATTAAAAATCAGCTTTCAAAATAAATAGGTACTTGTACTTAATACATACAAAATCTAGCCAACATATAGTCTATTTGGTTATGCACAGAATGTAGAAAATACATGGATTTAAATTACTTTCCACTTGCTAAGGAACTTAGATTTATTTCTTTTCTTCTCCATAATCATCTGGAAAATACCATAACATTGAGCAGGCTCTTCAAGGGAACAGGGGATTGTTTTTATTTGAACTTCCATTCTTCAAGATTTTTCATACTAATGTGTTCTGCCGGCGTGTCTCAACCGCCCGTAATTACAGGGTAATTAGTCCAGGAAGAAACACACCACATGATAAAAGGAAAACCCAAAAGTTTTTATAAACAGAAAAACAGAAACAGCTCCCTTTTTAAATGTCAAAGGGATTTTCTGGTACACACAAGGCACAGGTTAAATGCAATCCAATTGCTCACCCAATAACTGGGAAATTGAGTCCAATTCTAAGGTCCAGAAAGTCCACATACAATCTTGAACAACAAAAACCACGATCTTGACGAAACAATGAATCAGATAAACTGCCATGAGGCTAAAACACCAGGCTGCTCTTTTATCTGTAGCAGTAATTACAGCAGCCCAACCCAACCACAGGTGGCCTCATTTATCTCCTGTAATAATCCTTCAATTGTTGTCTCCTATGCATCACTCTACGCATGCGTGGATATGTGATAACGTCTTGTTCCGAATCCAAGGATGATAGGGATGATTGATTTCCTCCTGGGCTGTCTGCCAAACTCCCCTCTTCCCTGTCACTCACGCTTCCTTGGTCAGAGGAGACTTCGTAGGCAGATTCCATCGGGAGCAAAACACACCCACCTCCACATTCCTTGGGGCAGGAGCTGGGCCAGAGCTAACCACAACACTAATGTAGATAGAATTATTGTACATGGAATTGTGGATATGTGAAAAATTAGTGAGAATATCTAAAATCTTGCATTGCTAGCTTCTTTTTACCAAAGGCATTTCTAAAATACCTTTATTAATAAACAGTTTGACTACAAAAAATAATCCAAGACAGTTTAAAGTCATCCATTGCTAGGAATGTTGTAATTGTAAGGAATTTTATTAGAAAATTTTTAGGTAATTAGCTTAAATATGTAAATGGGAAAAAAAAAAATCTCTGGACAGCTATGGAACCATCAGATGTGATGGGAAACCTTCTCTATGTGGGACGGGAGAAATCTATAAATAGTCCTTCCTGGACTGGAGCAAGGTCCACTGTTATGACTGTCCCATCAATAAGGCTTTGTCAATGATATGACCATCATAAGACAGGTATATAGATAAATTACTAGATTTTAGATAGATTTGTTCTTATAATAGAACTAAGATGAGTAGCAGTTCAGTAAGGGAAAATGTCCAACAATGCAATGTCTAAATTAACTACACTGAATTACTTTTTTCAGATAAATATGTATAGGATTGCAGCCAGTGCCATTATGTTAACATTTCTGGCTGTATGAAAATGTATTGTTCAGTCACTTGGGTTCTTTACACAGACTGCATAGTGATTAGCAGGTTAACTCCAAGGTCTCATGTTAATCTTCAAAGGCCTTCATGGCATTGGTACAAATAACATCAATGTCTCCCTTCCTTTTTTTGTCTACAGCCATTCTTGACAACTGTATTCCACAGGAATTATGAAGCTGTCAGTCTCAAGGTGATGAATCCCAAGGCAGTAATAGACAGCGGCTTCTTAGCAGAATAATTGAGATTTCATGACATATAATCACAGAAGCAAGAATTATCACTAATCTTCCTGCCTTGTGAACAATGAGTAAAAACTTTTCCCTCAGCAAAGTTTTATTTTTTTTAAAAAGAGAAAGTTTAAGAGAAAAGGTCAGAAAGGAACAACATGAGAAAATATCCTGATACATTTTAGCTAAGTTCAATGAAGCAGAAATTAAAATAATCAAATGAAATATTTGATGCCATGAAAGAATTAATTTAGGTGTTGGGTCAATCTCAGGTTCTAGTTTGCTCTTAGCTTCAGAAACTCAATGGGAGGATTTGGGTTAGTTCCCTTTTCTCAGCCTCACTTGCCTCTTGAGTTTGTTGTTATGCAGCAAAATGGGAAGGAAAAGTGCAGCTTAAGAACATAAGCACATAAGAAGAGCCATGCTGAATCAGGCCAAAGCCCATCGAGTCCAGCATTCTGTGACACACAGTGGCCCACCCATTGTACATGGGGATCTTGAGCAGAAAGAGAAGGCAAAATCCTCCCTTTCCCTTGACCCCCAACAAATGGTACTCAAGGGAATCCTGCCTGCCTCAACCAACATAGAGGCGGCACATGGATATCCGTTTCAATACCACAGATACACTTGCCATCCATGAATCTATCTGCCTTGAAGCTATCCAGGCTGACAGCTGTCACAATATCTTCTGGAAGTAATTCCATAAACCAACAACCCTCTGGGTGAAGAAATATTTTCCCTTATTTGTTCTCACTTTCTTACCTATGAGCTTTAGGGAGTGCCTCCCCCGTCCTAGTATTGTGTGATACAGAAAAGATTTTTTCTCTATCCACCTTTTCTATCCCACACATGATTTTATACACTTCTATCAATTCACCTCTTAAACGCCGTCTTTCAAGGCTGAAGAGACTAAGGTGTTGCAACCTGGTTTCATAAGGGAGGTGCTCCATTTCCTTGATCATTCTTGTTCCTTTTTTTGCACCTTTTCCAGTTCCATTATATCCTTCTTGAGGTGTGGTGACCAGAACTATACACAATACTCCAAGTGTGGTCTCACCATCGATTTCTACCGAGGCAATACAACACTTGCCGACCTATTTTTGATTCCCTTTCTAATCATGCCAAGCATGGAACTTGTTTTTTTTTACTGCTACTGCACACTGGGTTGACATCTTCATTGAGCTGTCCACCAAAATCTCAAGATTCCTTTCTTGGGTTGTTTCAGAAAGCTTGGTCCCCATCAGTTGGTAGGTATAATTGGGGTTCTTTGCCCCGATATGCATAACTTTGCAATTGTTTGGATAAAATGCATTTGCCACTTTGTTGCTCACTCACTCAATTTCAAGAGATCTTTCTGGAGCTCCCAACAATCAGTTTCACTTTTCACTACCCGGAACAATTTAGTGTTATCAGTAAACTTTTCTACTTCACTATTTACTTTTACATCCAGATAATTAATGAATAAATTAAAAAGTAAAGGTACCAAACTGAACCTTGGGGTACACCACTTCTCACTTCTTTCTATTTGTTGCCATCCTTTGCTTCCTACAATTTAGCCAGTTACCAATTTGTCAAAAGCCTTTTGAAAGTCAAGATATACAATATCAACTGTGTCCCCTTTATCTATGTGTTTATTTACACCCTCAAAGAATTCTAACAAGTTAGTAAGACATGATTTGCCTTTGCAGAAACCATGTTGATTTTCTTTCAACAATGCCTGTTTTTCTATGTGCCCAGTAATTTTATCTTTAATAATGATTTCCATCACCTTGCCCAGAACTGAGGTTAAACTGACTGGTCTATAATTTCCTGGATCACCTCTGGATCCTTTCTTGAAGATCGGGTTACATTTGCCTCCCTCCAATCCTCAGGTACAGTGCCTGATCTTAGAGAAAGTTTATATATTTTAGCTAGAAGTTCAGCAATTTCACACTTAAGTTTCTTAAGAACTCTAGGGTGGATGCCTTCTGGACCTGGCGATTTGTTGACATTTAGTTTAGAACATCTTCCTTGTTTATCTCTATCTGGTTTAATTCTTCCAATTCCCTCCCTGAGAAAACTAATTCAGTGACAGGCAAATGCTTTCTATCCTCCTCAGTGAAAACAGAGGCAAAGAAGTCATTTAGCTTCTCAGCAGTCTCCTTGTCTTCTCTGATCATCCCCTTCTGACCATTGTCATCGAGTGGCTCAACTGTTTTTCTGGTTGGTTTCCTGCTTACTTCCTCCTGAAGTCTTGAAGCAAAAGTGAGAGATAAGTCAAACAAACTGTTGAATAGTCAGGCAGCATAAAATTGGTTAGTTGTGTGCATTTTTGTACTCTAGCGAATTTCCGTTTGTAGATGTTGAAATAAGTATGATAAAGCAAGGTTATAAGGAATATTCTTTTTATTATAAGGGAGTTTGAATTCTTTTAAAGACTGTGAAATATCCTTTAAAAAAAGCCTTATTAGAGCAAAGATTAGATGTCATTAGTTGACATTAGTTGACATCTAATCTCTTTATACATGGTAGACAAGCAATAAAATCCAAGGAAACTTATCCCAAAAAACTTGTTCTAAAGATAAAAAAATATTTGCAAAAGGTCACCGTAGCATATAATCTATTGTTTGAATAGAATTCTGTTTAACCAGCCAGTCTTTCTGTCTTTTAGGAGATTAAATAGTATTCACTTTTGTAATACAACAATTTTTGTCTCTTGAACAAACCTACTCTTTACAGGGATGGTTCAGAGACTCTTTTCCTTTTTTCATTCTTTGTATTTCTGAAAAACATTGGCTTGTCCCCAATCTGCTAATCTTTTCCTTTTTTACAGAGATGGAACTGTTCTTATGATATAAAAGCCACTGTTAGTAGATGAGTTTGTCATATAGGATTTAGTCATAAAACATGGGTTATGAATATATTAATAAAAATAGTACATTCATTTTTATGCATTTTAGAAAGAAATAACAAGTCCCATTATTATTTCTGAGAAATGGATCATATATTTCTAGATACATATCTTTCCAGATGCCATGGCTAAATTTATCATTCATATATTTGGCACCAGTAATGAAGTATAGTATGCATAAATAAACCTCAAGATGTTTGTCAAAATAGTACAATCTGGAGCTGAATTTGTGAAAAAGCAGAAAAAAATTATACAAATGGATTTTCTTTTATTTTAAAAGTATTTAAGTAGTTTCCAGTAATAATATCACTTTTGGAGAATTGGCAACATTAAGCTATGCTAAATTCAGCAAATTTACTTGCCTATAAACATAGCAAAAATGGATGCTTCACATTGTTCTTCCTAGCTAGTTATTATTTTAAAAGCTATCATATCTTCTCATATTACTTTCATCTCTTTGCATCTTTGCATTTTACAACACTATTGTGCAATTCCGTTGCTGAGGAGCAAAAATAATAATAATGGAAATAGAAAGAGGCAGATGGATAAAATGAATCATTCTAGATTCACACATCCAATAGCTACAAAATTTAAACTCTTCTCGGTTATTTACTGTGACTCAAAATGGTATTACAAAAAGTGTATGGTCATTAATGTTTAGCAAATTTTGGCATGGACAATGGCAATTCTGGTTTATTTATTTGATTTAGTTCTCAACTTCTATTGGTTGAACATTTTATTTAACAATTGATTTATATTTCACATTTCAATTATAAGATCAAATTATATATGATGCAAAAAGGATGTTGAGACTCTAGAAAAAGTGCAGAGAAGAACGACAAAGATGATTAGGGGACTAGAGGCTAAAACATATGAAGAACGGTTGCAAGAACTGGGCATGGCTAGTTTAATGAAAAGAAGGACTAGGAAGACATGATAGCAATGTTCTAATATCTCAGGGGCTGTCACAAAAAAGAAGGAGTCAACCTATTCTTCAAAGCACTTGAGGGTAGAATAAGAAGCAATGGGTGGAAGCTGAACAAGGAGAGAAGCAATTTAGAACTAAGGAGAAATTTCCTGACAGTCAGAACAATTAATCAGTGGAACAACTTGCCTCCAGAACTGGAAGTTTTAAAGAAGATATCGGATTAACCATCTGTCTCAAATAGTGTAGGGTTTCCCGCCTATGCAGGGGGTTAGACTAGAAGACCTCCAAGGTCCCTTCCAACTCTGTTGTTGTTATAGAGTATATCCTCTATTCCTTCATCTAGTTTTCCCACCACAATCTTATGGGCAGATTGGATTAAGAGAACGTAACTGGCACAAACACAACCAGTGAACTTTATTTTATTTTTATTTATGTATTTATTTTAGTTTGTCAGGCATTTATGAGAAAACAATTATAAGTATGAACATAACATATAAACATATAAGTATAAATAGGTAAAGTATATGTATAAGAAATGAGTACGAATAATGGCAACAGTAAGACAGGGACGGTAGGCATGCTGGTGCTTTACTATTAAAATACAGTAGATATTATAAGCAAGTTGGGGACAAATCTGTCACCATAATCATTATGCTTGGGCACAAAAGCACATAAATCTATTTTTACGCAGTGGATGATCTTTGATGGGCTCCAGCAATGACTCTGAACTGTGAATATACTTGCGTGGACAGTCTGGAGTCTTCTCATTTTTCAATTGGAAAATGTTGGTTCAAAGTACAAAACTTTCCATGAGAACAAACCCAGTGACCAAGTGTTAATAGCATGCATACACTTATAAAGCTGTGGTTTCCATTACGTATACCTAATTATACAAAATAATCATAAAACCATTATTAAGAGTAGTGATTTTGAAAATTTTTATGACAATGGATGTAAACATTAGCCAGATAGTTTGGGGGAGGGGGAAGATTTATTATTATGTTACATTAATCTAGCAAGACGCTAGAAAAATGGTGGGAAAGCCTACCTATCGTGTATTCATCTGGTTGGCATTCTTAATCTTTTCAGCTTCAGCACATTATTTTCTCCCCTGGCTAGGGCTGAAAAAGCCTTTTTCAGCGGAAGTAGGAATGAAAACAAGCTTACAAAGACTTAGGGTAGGAAAAAACCTTTTTCGGAGGGAATGGGAAGCCGGGAAGATTGTTAGCACCTAGTTAGGGCTGGGGGGAAAAAGCTTCAAAAAAAGCTACACTCGGAGACGCACCCAAATTTTCAACCTCTTTTAAAGAGGAAAAAGTTGCATCTTATACTCTGAAAAATACAGTAACTTTCTGCCATTAAAATAAAGCGTAAGAAAGAAGAATTTCTTTTTGGGAAGGTCTCTGTGGACTCAACTGCACAGCCCAGTAATTTCTATTAAGATCACACCAAATACAAGTTTAGTTTAATCCAAAAGCTTATCTCCAGGCCCAGAGGAATTCTAGGTCATTCTACACTCCAGCCTTCAATTTTATTGATGTACTTTAAGTTTCAGAGCTTCACATTGATCTTTCAAACTGTCTGTGTTTAAGATTCCCATCTGGAACATCACTGGAAATCAATAGCATTGCTAGATGTGTCTGCTTCTCTCTGTTTCCAATATTAATGGCTTTTTTAAAAAAAAGCTGGCATTCTTGGTTTATGGGAGAAATTTACTTTAATTTTCAAAGAAGATATATTTGCTTCCATTGTATCTTGTTTTATATTTGAAAAAACAAATATATAATCTAATAACAAAAGCATAAATGCTAATACTACAAAGATTAGACAATCATTATTTGAGTACTTATAAAAACCCATTCACACATTTGCAATACCTGTTTGCAATAAACACAGTTGAATATGTATAAATTATAATTTATTATGAATTTGTATATATTTTATTTTGAAATACAGACATATAGCATTTAGAAGGAGAATATGCTATATTCCATAAAAAACAAGCTATTTAAAGTACTCCTGTTTCTTTTTAAAATGATTTAATTTCATCCTGTTGCATCTATGGGACTATTCTTTGAGGAATCTACATGGCTCAGAGTTTTGTTTGCTATGGATAATTTACCTGGAACCCTGACATTCTCTTTGGAAGTATTTCAGAAATCAGGTGATTTGTCAACGCAGATCATTTTCACCACAAGCAGCAGAATTGTGCAGCTCATATAATTTATCTGCTCTCAATTTGAGTGCTGTATATGTATTTCTTTTTTTCAAATGAAAACATTAAGAACAAACTTTGGCATAGTAAATGTAAGAACAAACAGGAGAAGGTGATCTAAATAAAACTTACTGATGGCATCTATACAGGAAACATACAGTAGACATAGACTTGGAACTAAGACCCTATCCAACCATCCATCCATCAATCAGGCTTGATGATTGTTTGAAGAGGGAAAATGCTCAATGAAAAAGCAGAGATGGATGGAACAAAGTAGGGCATCTGGAATTCTAATGAAAGACCTCCATTCCACAATAGTTTGTTTTATGTTTCATTTTGTGAAATATATGCTTTTCTGTATGTTTTTTAAAAAGAAACATAGAGGCCATTATTTCAAGAGACAAAATGCAAGACTTTATTTTCTTTACATGAGTTTCTTCAATAATACATTTTGAAGTGAAAACATCTTTCCATGTCCCATTCCTCTCAGTGTGATATGCACATAATCCAGGTTGTTTTGTTATTTGCAGAACTATGCAGAGATCAAGACCCTATCAACATGATTATATTTGTAATTTGTGGATTTAGAATACGTAGAGGACTACCAGCCAATCAGTGTTTGTCTATTTTGGTCAATACTGAAGTAGATAGAGTTGATAGCCAATAAACATTCATGTGTTTTTCTTTCAGAGTGGCAGGACCTGATGCCTTATGCTGCCCTTCAGGTTCAGAAAACATATTCATAACAAACATCCCCATCCTCCCTCCCATCCCCCCTTTGCAGATGGACAAAGAAATGTGTTTGTGGTAGAATTTCTGGTTAGAGTGGGGAGGAGGGTAAGGAGAATGACTAGCTCAAAGTCATTCTATACAAGGAATCTTTAAACATTTATCTGACTGTTCCTAAGAGAATGCCATTATTCTGTGCAAGATTCTTGTAAAAAGGAGAACAACATTAAAGAAACAACTTTGATATGCTCACAGAACATTCTCATTCCTTCTGCCTGATAATTTCATTTCTATCCCTTGTTGCACTCAATGTTTTTACTGATGGATATTTATGTTTACAAGACTAAGGCAACTTTGTGCTACAAGAGGAAGATAGTTGTTAACCAGAATAAACTAGTCTGAGGGATCCTTGGTGCTCTATGAGCTTGGTTATTTATGTGTAGACATATCATTACCCAAGCTAGGTAACATCATCAGTGTTAGTAAGGAGTGGACTTTTGACTCAATTCATTTCACTTCATTCTAGTGGCTTGCCATATCAGTTTTGCTGGCGGTGTTCATAGAGGTTCTTTGACTGGGCTGTTTACTGGGTTGTTTGGCAGTCCCTTGTTTACTTGAATGTTGGCTTGATGTTAATCTTAGAATTAATTTATGATCATCTGAGTGATAATTGCTGATGGGGAGCTCTTGTCTAGTTCTGTCTTGTTGATTGTCTCTTTTGCATAGTATGTAGGTATTATACCATATTTATGTGTCTATTGATGGCTAGTTTGTCAGAGACCTAGGCTTCTAGAAGTTCCCTAGCATTTTTGGACTTGGCTTGGTAAAGATAGTCAGTTATCCAATTGAAACTATGGAAAATGAAATTAGAATTTTCATCATGTTTTCCGACTGCAAATTGGTGTTTAAGGATGTGTTCTGTCAGTCTTCTGTCTGTTTGACTTGGAGATTCTGGGAGTTGAAGTCCATACAGGTTAAGATGCTGGGATTGGAAACACTGCTTGGCGCAAACATACTGAGCATCAGTTGTGAAATGTTTGTGAGGAGTAGGAATTTATGCACTTGAACCAAGTTACTTTTTTACTAAGAATTAAACATTAAATAATAGTTATCAGATCAGGAAATTAAACTCCATGTAAACCATGAAGTGGAAGTTTTGTGAAAACACCTGCGCTACTCTCGTGTCTACATAAAAGAGGAGGCTGTGGATGGTGAAGTCTCTAATTAATCTTTTGGCCTAGAAATAGAAAATGAGATCCCCATTGCAGCTGTTGCCTATGGCACATGATGGAATGGATAAATACTGTTTAAAAGCAGGCAAAACCCATGCTAAAGGAAAGATAGATCTGATTCAGAATATGGGGGGAAATGAGCAAACTAGATGAAGTTTTTTGTCTGGCATAGACTTCACAGTAGTTTGATGCAGTACTCTAAAATATCACCATTGGTTCCTATTTATTTATCCTTGATTAGATTCCACATGGTTAGTAAGTTTCAGATTGAAAAATAATAGAACATATTCTTCTTGAATAATTTCTTTATTGAGGGTTGGATTGGTATAAAAGAAATCAGCCCATCTAAAGAATGTTGTCAGAATATAAATTCACTCACTGATGGTTATGTCCAGCCATTTTGGAGGCCAGACAGTCAGGTACCAGAATTATGTCTTTCCAAGCTTATTTTGGCAAGCCAGAAAATTGACAGTCTCTCCATCAAAGTAGCTACTGCTATTATTGTCACAAAGAACTCTTGGAACAAGTCCCATATGGCCAAAATCCTGAACATGTTATGAATGAGCTTGAAATAGTACAAGTGCACTAGAGTGCCTTCCGTCCCCTGTCCTATTACTCTCCTATATCTCCTATATCTCTTCTTCTATTCTATCATGATATACTCTATTCCTATATATGTATATGTGTGTGTGTGTGTGTGTGTGTGTGTGTATATATATATATATATATATATATATATATATATATATATGTATATGTATATATATATATATGTGTGTGTGTGTATATATATATATATGTGTGTGTGTATATATGTGTGTATGTATATATATGTATATATGTATGTATATATATATAATTTTAATTTTCAAATTCAGCAAAAAACCCCAAAAAAAACCATGTGACACACATATATATATATATATATATATATATATATATATATATATATATATTCTGTTACTATATTCTATATATTCTATATATTCTATTCCTATATATTCTATTCCTATATCTTCTTTTCTATTCTTTCTTAGATATATTTTACTATGAGTATCTCCTCTATAAACTTCATCATGTATTTTACTATGTGTATATTGATATATACTCACTAAAACCTTCATTGTGTATTGGACAAAATAAATAAATAAATAAAAATAAATAAATAGTTCTTCCAGGAGCCACCAGATGCTGGTCTAGAAATTCTAATATTTGAGATAGGCATCAGCGCACCAATGCAGTTAAGAAATGAATAGTTGCAAAGGACGGCATGAATGAAATGAAAATCAAGATAAGTTTTTACAAGTGCTTCATACAGAACCCAGATGGCTGATTAGCAGACTATGTAGAGCTGCAATGTGCAGAATAACATCACCTAAACAAAAACATAGTCTGTTTTATTTCCATCGGGTTGCAGAAGACTTCCCCAACTTGATGGCCTCACAGAAATTGGGATTTCAGTTGTCATAATTGTACAGTCTTCAAGATGATTGGCTATACTATTGTTTTGGGATTGTGAAAGCTAAAGTCCACAAACCTGGGAGACATCTAATGTCTGACAGCCTTGGACAGAATGATTTGTTTCAGTAGTGGATTCTAAAACCCTTTACTAGTGGTCTGCTCATGCACTTGTGTGCGTGACACTTCTACATATGTGCAAAAACGTCTGCACATGCGCAGAACCGTCCCAAATGGGTGGTGGAGCCTCCCGTCATCAGTGCTGCTGGTTCTAAGGGAGCAACCTACCGCTGATTTGTTTGGCCAATCAAGTTTGCTGTAGCCAAGGAGGAAATCTTATGCATGCAAAAGTGTCTGCCTCCAGATTGAGACTAGTTATACTTTGGCTGAGTAATTGTTATTTTATAAAGAAATTAAGGGTAATAATAGCTTCATGGTTCCTCCTAATTTATTCATGCATTTGGTATATCTAGCAGGACTGCTTTAGCCTGCTTAGGTAGTGTTCTGCCGGGCTCTCTGGTAGAAGCCTCCCAAAAATTCATGGGTACAAATTTCAGACAAACACACATTTGAAAATTCAAAACAATGTCCTTTATCACAAAATTCAAAAGGAACAAAGCACCCTTTTTGTATTGCAAAGAGCACTCTTCCCCAAAAAACCTTGTCTGCTGTACAAGTTCCTTAATCAGTCCTTAAGTACTTAGCTAGTAGCTGTGAAGAAACATCACAGCCCTCCGTCTTCCACAAAGTGAAACACACACACACACACTTTACTCTGCTTTGGTGTCAAAGGCGTGAAAAATCCACAAACAAAGTTCAGACACAGCGAGGCACGATCCTGGAGAACTGCGATCAAATAATCTTCCACAACGGCCAAACTAGCACACTGCTATTTATAGCAGCAGCTCTAATTACTGGAGCCCCACCCAAACACAGGTGGCCTCTCTTATCTCCTGTAATATTTCCTCAATTGGTCTCTTCGATGTATAAGTCTACGCCTGCGTGGGTCTAACACTTCGTCATCCGAATCGACTGAAGATAATGGTGATTGGCTTCCTGGGCTGTGTGTCAAGCCCCCCTCTTCCAAGTCACCCCCACCTTCTTCTTCATCCGAGGAAACTGCACTCCCTGACTCTGCCGGCAACAAAACAGGCCTATGACATGTTGACATTTCCCCTGCCTCCACCTCCACATTCCCTGGGGCAGGAGCTGGGCCAGAGCCAACCACAACAGGTAGAATAAGAAATATCCATCAAGTTGGCTAAACTAAAAAATAACTGTTAAATTAGCCATTACCGAATCATGTTCTACAACTCATTTATTTCTTTTAGCATGTTTCTGTGACAGCTTACCTTAGACTTCTATGCTTATGAAGCTTTCCAGTTATATTAGATCAATTTTATGGACAATGTATTTGAGGAATTCCAGGTTGAGATACACACATACATAAGACACATGGCTATTTATTATTAGTTCGATTAGTTTTATTTATTAGTTCAATTAGTTCAATTATTCCTTGCCCTCCTGGATCAAATAGGTAAGACATTCTTTTCTACATGATTGTGCCAGTAACTGGGAGATTGACGTGAGAAAGATGATTCACAAAAGCTTGGCATTTGTGAATCATCTTTCTCACGTCAATCTTATGCAGTTTACTTGTTGCATACAAAGTACTGAATTTAAATGTCTTTAAATTAAGTCTCCAGTTTTTAAAAGAGCTCAATGTATTAAATTGCTATTGATACACAAGCTGGGCCATTTCATCCCAGTGGGACTAGCCCCCTGTCATTCCAGCATAAAAAAATATTTTTTCTTGTGGGGAGGATCATGTCTGCCAGAGAATTCTGTCTGATGGGGTCCAAAAGAAGAAGTATTTCTGCTGCTGCTGCTCCCACCCTCTGGAACATTGTCCCACCAGAGGTGAGATCTGCTCCTTCACTCCTGGCTTCCTAGAAGAGCATATTGTCTTGGTTTTTAGCTTTTCTCTTTAATGCTCCTAATTCAATGGTGGGTTGCTGCCAGTTTGGACTGGTTATTTAGAACCAATAGTGGAATTTTACTGCTGCTTACTGAACCGGTAGCAATGACCGGTGGTCCACGCTGCCAAACTGGTCCTATGTTTGCTGTGGCTTGCAAAAAAACCCCCCTCTGTGCATGTATAAAGGCTTCTGCGCATGCACAGAGGGTAATTTCCATGAAGTGATGAAGGTGTGCATGTGGATGAAGAGTGCGCATGTGTAAAACAAGCACTTCCATCACGATGCGAACCAGTAGGGAAGGTAAGTGGAACCCACCTCTGTGAGGCTGGATGGCTGCCGAGCAGCTGGGAGAGCTCGGGGCGAAGGCATGGAGGATTTCCCTCGGCATGTGGGTGGTGGGGAAGACCCAGAGGGGTTTCCCTCGGCTGCCGAGTGGCTGAGGAACTCGGCAGCGGTGCGGTGGCAGCGTGGGCAGTGGAGGGCGCTCCGGTGGCCCGAGTAGGAGGGAAAGTTTAGCGGTTTCGTTTCCCTGGGTTACCTTTCTCTGGTGGTCGTTTCCTCGTCGCCGGATGTTATATCCTTACTGAATGAAGGACTGCACAATTGTGGTGAGTAACGGTTCTTTATTAACAACGAGTAACGGTTGCAGAATAAAACAACAGACAACATGGCCGTGCCTGGCAGCTATATATATGCCGGGCTGCCAGGCTGAGCCAACCAATCACCTTGTAGTATTTTCCCACCCAAAGAATGTGGGGCGGGTACAAGGCCTAACTGTCCTCTGGACATAACAGTCCCAATATGAATTACCTTTTATTAACTTTTACAAAACTTTTATACTGTATTGTAAGTTGTCCAGAGTTACTGTCTCAGCGAAATGGGCAGCATAAAAAATTAATTAATAAACAGTCAAAAATTAAATATGGCTCTTAACTGTAACAAGAATCTTCAGGAGATTACTAGCTCTCTTCAGCTGTCTACAACTAATGTATTCCCTTTAATAGATGCTGGCGTGTTTGCCCACCCCAATGAATGACAAACTACCCATCGCCTTTTAGCTGGGGTGAGATTAGTTTATAGTGTGCACACGCAGCAAACTCACAGAAATGGTGGACTCTGACAATTGCTTAAAAGACAAAATGCTTATCACTAATAGCTTATGGCTACAGCAGAATAATAATGGCAACATTGGGTCCAAATGAGACCACTCCATCATCTTGTTCTTTAAATTAAGCCTGGTGCTGTTTTTGTCTGGGAGACATCTTAATGAAGCATACTTGCTGAGTAACATTGGTGAATCATTTATGGGATGCTTTCATCTATGGCTAAATAATTTATTCATCAGTATCCTCAAATTTTAATATATAAAAAGTCAACATTTGGATAGTTCTTTGTTCTGTTTTCTATGAAATGCAGTCTTTTTAAAAGCAAGTTTTCCTCACTATCTGACAAACTATAGCAAAGAATAGATTAAAACTTGTAAATGATTCAGATGATATCAGCATAATAAACATATATTATTGGATGCATTAATATCTGACAGGTCAAGATGCCAACAGTGTAATAGTTTATTATCTGTAGTTCCAACACATTCTGAGAAATGTGTTACCTTGTAAGTGACCTTCAAACCCAGGACAAATAGATATACATTTGTTTGTTTGTTTTATTGGTAAAGAATGGGACCCCTTTAGTAAAAACACTGATGATTGCATGGGGTTATGGTTAAAGTGCCTTTTCTATTTATACAATTCAAGAGTCTCTAGAAACAAGGGTGTCAAACTGGCAGTCCAGGGGCTGTAAGCATCATGCACAGGCCACATCCATCCCAGCTCTGTGAAGAGAAACATCACATGATAGCAATAGTTTGACTTGGAGACAAGTGTGCAAATGGACATGAGCCTTTGCAGGAAACAACTTTGTTCATTCTTGTTGTTTTAACTCAGCAGCTCCATTTTGACTCTGTGTTCCATTTGGCCTTGCAGAGCTACTTGCCAATTAGGTCTTTGTCAGAACATCAAGAGAGATAAGGGTGGGTAATTATCAGTCTTCTGTTGAAAGACTTCTGTCGGACTAATTAAAACTGTTTGAGACTCTCAGGGCTGTGAGTGAACATAATTCGTAGCTGTTGAAATAAAAAGAGGAGTTTTTTGGACTACATTTGTGATTTATGCTCTCTCAGGAACAGGGACATTTCTTAGTTACCTTATGACAATTCTCTTAGCTAGATCACAGGTGTCAAAGTTGCAGCATCACGTTGCCACCATGTGACATTTCATGATGTTTTTTTCTCTTCGCAGAGCTGAGGTAGGGATGGCCCATGCATGATACATCCAGCCTATTGGCCACTTGTTTGCAGCCTAGATCAACATTATCCCCCAACCTCACCCAATTCTTAAACAAGCAATTTGAAGCTCACCATAAAGAGGTTTTGGCCAAATACTTTGACATGTCTGTCATTAACGGGTCAAAATCCTTTTTGGGGAGAAAAGTGGTTTTCTATCCGTTCCAGTTTAAATAAATGTAATTAATTATAGTTTTTAAGGTTTGCAAACAGCCATAAACAATTACTTCTTGAGTTTTGCAAATGTGCTTCAGTTAACTCCCTTTCATCTTTCTGAAAATTTGTTACCATTAATTACAGTGATGCAAAATGTGCATAAGATAACAGCAATAAAAAGGAATTAACAGTCACCTTTAATTTAATTGGCTTTACCTTCGAGTTTAGCAGGGTAATAGAGTATAATTGCCATCTAAAATCACTGTGGTCTATTTCTGCATGCTAATAAGCTGATTTCTGAGTCTGGCAACCTTTCAGAAGTGAGCAAAATAGGAGTAAACAATGCAGTGATTTAAAAGCAGTAAATGTGGCATGCAAGATATAAAGAGGATTTTGGAATGCCTTGAAGACACATAAACTTTTAAAAGTCCGTATAGTATTTGTAGGTCCAATGTTGGACTTTTGAACTACCTAAACAAGCAATCATTATATGGAAAATGCTTCCTGCAAAGGGTTGGAGAAGCTTAATTTCTCTTGGCATCTATTTATTAGGCAGAACAACTGTTGGATAGGATAACCTCCCATGAATTGAAGCAGACTTTAAAAAGACCTGGTTTTTGTTCATTTTTGTTGGTGCTGATCATACTTAATAAGCATCTCTCTATGTCATCGGATGCCAGAAAATATATTGGCCATGAGCAAAACCATCCCATAACTTCAGTAGTGGGAGTTTTGTGGAACTGAAACACCTTCTACCCAGATGGCTGCTTTTATAACAACCTCCATAAAAGGCTCAGGACTACAGGGTGAGCCCTCAAAAGCTGGCATTCAGAAACCCTAAGGGCCAAAACTCAGTTTTTTGTTAGTAAAGAATAATTATCATGAATTTACAGCATAGAAAGAGAAGAATAGTTTTCTATGTTGAAGTCTATTACTACATCAGTGTCCTTTTCACAAACCATGAGCAACTCCAGAGATAACTTTGTTCTCTGGTTTTCTTTGGAAGATTTTCTACCCATGTTCCATTTTTTTGGAACGTGCAATCCTTACTTCCCATAATAAACAGTTATTGATTGTTAATGCCCAGTGAGTTTGAAGTGCATGACAATCTATAAACAGTACATGTCTCTGTGATCTCTGTCTCTATTATCTCCATCTCTATGATCTCCCCCCCCCCCCACACCCTCTAAGACTGTGAGGTCTCAATTCAAATCCTGAACTCAGCCTTAAATAAAACTCTTTTGATGATTTGGAGTTTAAATGTTTGCTTAGACCATAAGATTATTCTGAAGAAATCTGGTTCCTCTTAAATATATCCAGTGGATGAAATTGTTTGTCATTTTTATTTGGTACATTATGAGAATAACAACAAAACAATATTGTGTTAATATGACAACATCTTGTACATCTAAATGTATATTTTAATAAAACATTCTTAAGTCTTTCCCGCTTACTTTTCCTTTCCATCTTCTCCTTGAAAGAAATAATGAATAAAGGTATCAAAGATAGGCCTTACCTAGTCTATTAAAGTAAACTGCCTGTTCAACAAGATGCCAAAATTATTGTTTATGCACACTCTAAACAGTATCATCACCGTTCTTCCAGCATCAATATTAAAAAGTTCAAATTGTATTTAGTAACAGAGTTATTTATGATAGGTTCTAGTAAGAACACTGTGAATTTAGTTCAAAATAATTTCCCGGTTTGTATGTGTGTGTCTTCCAGAAACTGCTAAAAATAATTCAAACCGTAAGCAGCTTGAACAATTGTTGGCCTATAATGTGTATAATTACCCTCAAAGCAGCTTCTGGTTTCACAGAGTTCTTGAAGCCTACTGTGCTACCTCCTTTTTTATGTTTTGTCCTTTTTGAAGGGCATCTTGTTGTGATCACTACAGATATCAAAAAAATTGTTGTAGTTAAAGTATTGTTGGGTGCTTGCTTGTCATAAAGAAAAGTTAAATAGAGTGGAAACAACCACACCAAACAGGGGCTAAATGGTACTCCATGCATAATAGCTGTTTGCTGGTTGCTCTGAAGCAAGCTGGAGTCTCCCGGGAGCTCAGTTTGACTGTATTGAAGCGTTTCAACCGTGCAGATCATAACCATTGAATAGGAAATCTTTTTTTTGTAATAATGCAGCTGCCAAGACTGTATGCTGCTGAGATGGAGTGTCATAATAGGGATTACTCCTGTGATGTGGCAATTAGTTTCCATCATGCATCCAAGACCAAAAACAAACAAACAAACAACCAGGAGCACATTTTTTATAGTGTCAACTCCTTCATGGAAAAATTATAGAAAATGTGGATATTGGCACAGGTTTTTCTTTGTTATACAATTTGAGAACAAGAGAACAGGAACATACTTGATGTTCATGAGGACAGGAACATACTAGATGTTTAAGCAATATTTTATCTGCTTAGTATTGGTTCTTTGGCAGCTATTTGCAACAATGCAGGTATATTTTGGCTACCACAGAATTTGGACCCTAATTTAATTACCAAAATGTTTCTCCACAATCCCTTTTCTCTAAACAGTTGGAAACATGCAGATTCATTAGCAAGCAGCCAAAAGGTGTCAACAGACATCAATACTTTAAAGAACCATTTTTAGATATAAGCTGTTCCTAAAACCCAAAGCAAGCACAATAACATTCTCACTATAATTTGACACACAGCCACATAAATCTAGGCTGTTCTTCTAACATATCTCATAATACAAATAGATTCTACTTTAAAGTAAACTGAAGTCCAAAGCACAGATGTATTTCTATAAAGCCAGATCATAGCTTGAACCATACTTAGACATCGGTCCTGTTATTGCTTTCCCCCTCTGGTGCATTAAAAACAACAAACCCAAGGAATACAATAGATCTCTCATTTAATAGTTGCTTCCAGATTTAGTGCTCTATCCATTCATCATTTTGTCACCAAGGATAATTGCGAGCAACTTTCTGCACAGTTGGGAATGTGGCACTTTTATCAACTATGTACATCACACTCTGTCCCATAAACTTTATTGAATGTGACAGAGTAGTGTGTACATTCACTTAAATAAAGTAGAAGATTTGTAATACTGTAGTTTCTTTCTATTCTTTTTTTTTGGGGGGTGTTTTAAAACAGGGCATAGACACAAAATGGCTTTGTGCCAATTCAGGAAGAAATTCTAAACTTCTGTGATCTCCCATTAAGTAGCTGAGCGCACCGGCTGAAACCAATTTATTTCTGACTCTGTTGTGGTATAACCTGAATTGAGAAAATGAGGATCTTGTTGTAATAACAAAGCTCTGATGAGCTTGGGGGTGTTGGGTTTCTCCATTGGACACAACTTTTCTTTCATCCTGCTTTAAGCCCTTGAGATTCAGCTGCTTTAGGAGGTCTTGTAAGAGGAATACTGACTTGACGTAGCATTAGGGAAATTAGAAGTATTTCATTTTTCATTTTATGTAGTTCTGGGATTTTGACAGTTCCAGGGGAAGGGAAAAGGTAGTGTGGTGGAAGGATAGCCGCCCCGAGTCTACGAAGAGGGACGGCATACAAATTTGATAAATAAATAAATAAATAAATAAATAAATAAAAAATACTTGCAACATGCTTTTTTTCTTTCACTGTAATTACTAATGCAGCCTACAGTTTTTATGAAATACACCTGATGAAAAACGGCAGACCTGCCGTTGTAATTTCAAGCTTTTCCTGCTCTCTATAACAGTTGGAAAAATTTAAAATATAAACTTGATAGTTAAGCAGTTCCATCTCACTAGTAATTCCTTCCTTCCTTCCTTCCTTCCTTCCTTCCTTCCTTCCTTCCTTCCTTCCTTCCTTCCTTCCTTCCTTCCTTCCTTCCTTCCTTCTTCCCTCCCTCCCTCCCTTTCTTCCTCCCTCTTAAGAAATGTGTAAGGTCCACAGTAGACAGTTTAAGGTAAAAGGTATGGGGATTAGAGAAATTAACAACAGGATCAGATAGAGTGTTCCAGACATTTACTACTCTATTGCAGAAATCATATTTTCTGTAATCAAGATTAGTGTGGATTACATTTAGTTTGTATCTATTGATAGCCCTAGTATTATTGCAAGTGAAATTAAAGTAGTCATTAACAGGTAGGATGTTAAGGTAGATGATTTTGTGTATTAAGCTTAGGTCGGGATGTAGACAGTATAATTAAAGGTTATCCGGGCCTAAAATTTCAAGCTACTGGAGTAAGGAATTTTATTGCAAGCAGGGGAGTTTGTAAAATTGGACCTCTGGACCATGTTTAATATATTAATGTACGAAATACAGTGTGGGTTCCAGGCAGGGGAGCAATATTCAAGGATAGATCTGGCAAGGGTTTTGTATGCCCTAATTAAAACATTTAAAAGTTATTTTAAATTTTAATATTTAAACTTTAAACTTTGATATTTAAAAGTTGTAATCTTTTTATAAGGTTTTAGGGGGCTTTAGCTGATGTTCTGTCATAGTTTGTCAGCTTTCTCTAATGTAAATAAACTATAGATATTATTATATATTATTATTATTATTATTATTATTATTATTATTATTTTATTAATGGTGCCCCTCTCTGAGGACTAGGGGCAGCTCACAACATATAATGCACAGTATACAAAATCTTGAACCCAATTAATTAATTAAGAATCTCCCCCCCCCCCAAAAGCATAAAAAATCAATCATTCCATTCACTCAACATTCTCTCAACACATTCATTGGCCAGGAGGCAAAGATCATGGCCCCAGGCCTGCCAGTATAAATGAGTTTTCAGACTTACGGAAGGTGAGGAGGGTGGTGGCCATATGAATCTCCGGGGGGAGTTGATTCCAGAGGGCCGTATCCCGCACAGAGAAGGCTCTCCCCGTAGGCCCTGCCAAATGACATTGTCTAGTTGACGGAACCTGGAGAAGGCCGACTCTGTGGGACCTGACCGGTCGCTGGGATTCATGCGGCAGAAGGCGGTCTCGGAGGTATTCTGGTCCCAACTTGAACTTCCATAATTCTTATAAATGGTCAGGCTTGACTGGGGAATTATGGGACCTGTAGTCTACATACCTGGAGATAGAGAAAATTACTCTCTTCCACTGCCATTAATTCAATAATAAAAGGATAGGGAAATAAAACAGTTTCTTCCCAGGAATTTATCTCTTAACAAGTCTTCTGCTTTTGTCCCCAGTGCAGAAATCATAGATCTCACTTTGGCCGGTTTTGATTTGTAACTGTGAAAAACCATCATTAGAACATATCCA
Organism: Erythrolamprus reginae; assembly: GCF_031021105.1. Taxonomy (NCBI): domain Eukaryota; kingdom Metazoa; phylum Chordata; class Lepidosauria; order Squamata; family Dipsadidae; genus Erythrolamprus; species Erythrolamprus reginae. The sequence goes on along the minus strand of NC_091956.1, from coordinate 55,656,913 downwards.
GAGTTATAAAATTCTTCCAGACAGCTAAGGCTTCCTGTTTTTCATTTAACAGATTCCAGTGAAAAACACATTTGATCTGAACGTTAGATCTGTTTGGACATCAGAATGCTCTAAGTATGGACATAAAATTATATTCTTATAAATCTAGAGTTTACAAGAAACCCTTAGTCAATCAGTTTTTATTTCCTTCAGTCAAGAAATGAGTTTGGAGACTTACCATCAATTAGGGCACACATACCAGCTGATAATTGAATTCCTTGCTTTGGCTCTTTACAATTATTCTGCAAAGAATAAATTATTAGAATGAGTGTCTTTCTTCCCCATCATAACAGAAAACATCTATTCTAAATTCTTAATTCTGGCATGCTGATAATTCTGCATTTATTTGTTTATTTGTTTGTTTGACTTCTATGCCGCCCAATCCTATAGGAGTTCCCTTTACCCAAATATGTCAACATACTGTTAGAGAATAAGAGCTTGAGTACATTGCACTGTAGGAGATGACCCGTGGGAGGTGTCAAACATGTTATCAGTCACAAATCCCTTCATGCTCACAAGAGATATAAGTCCAGCCAACTTTGAATTCCACGGATTCTTGTCTACTGTAGAAGAGGCTTCTGCAATGTGGAAAACAGTGGCATGCTTGTCATTGCTCTTTAGCTCCGCAGCCGCGGCTTGGGCAACTTCAAAAGTTTGTGCTGCTTTAATGACATCCTGTAGCGAGGATTCCTCCTCAGAGAGGAGCTTGTTCCGGATCGTAATGTTACGCATGCCAAAGATTAAGGCATCAGTGAGACGAGCCTCTGGATTATCGAATTGGCATTTAGAGAGAACAGTTCTGAGGCGAGTCGCGAACTGATTGATCGTTTCCCCCTCTGCTTGTGACATCCGGGAGAATTGATGGCGAAAAACTCTAGCTGGCTTCGTAGGCTTGAAGTGAGCGGCTAGCTTGGACGATAGAGCGTCCCAGGAAACTGAGTTCGCCGGTTCAGGGTCAGTGAAGGTTTCTGCCAGCTCAAAAATCTGTGTGCCACAGTAATTGAGGAAAAGGGCATGCTTGCGGCCGCTGTTGGTGTCTTTCATGCCGGCCGCTTCCAAAAATATTTCAAACTTTGCCATGTAGGCTGTCCAGGTCATTCTTTCTGGGTCGAAGAATTCAGGTGGCTGAACTACCGACGGAGTAGCAATGATAGCACACGGAGGGTCGGTTTCCTCGTCGCCAATGTAATAACTCTCAAAGCAAGGTTGAATCAAGCAAGGTTTATTTCGCTAACAGGACAAGGAAGTCAATTCAGTCAAGAAGCAATGGAGTATTGAGAGCTCTATACAATGACAGTTTTCCTATTTATACAATCTAGCCCAGCAACAGGGCAGTTTTACAAAGATACATTTTAAGCACCAAAAGAAGGCAACCAATCAACATGCAATAAACAAATCTGAACTTTTGACTTTTACCCTGTCTGGGTAGGTCACCCAGGCAAATATCTAAAAGTTAGTAGTTCATATTTTGGTAGAGAGATTACGCTTGCAATAAATCTTTTACCCAGGGGTGGGCTTTAAAACTTTTAACATGGAGTTCTCTGCCCAGTTGCTGTGTGGGCGTGGCCACAGTGGGCATGGCTTAGTCTGCTTTCTGTATTATGGAGGACATTTTTGCCCTCCCTGGGTTCCGGAAGCTAGCCTGAAGTGGGATTTGGGGGTACTTTGAACTACACAGAATATTATCTAGATGTTTTCCTGAAGCAGGGGTGGGTTCCTGACACTTCAGACCAAATTGCCCAAACTGGTAGTAACCTGCTGGTGACATCACAATGACATCATGGATCCGGTTTGTTCTCGTCTGGTTCATGGGCATCATCTTTTTTTGGATTTTTCCCTATTTCTTTTTACTTTGTTGAAGTTTTATTCCTCTGCTGCTGCTTGAAAAAGCCCCCCCCCCATACCTTTATTCCTTTGCCAGAAACACAGCTGAGCAACTCCTCAGTTGTGTTTCAGGGTAATTATAGCTATTGAAATGTGAAATGCAGAACTGTAAGAGGGGATGCACTTGTGTGTGCAAGTGGAGCACACATGCACAACGTCACAATGTGAACTGGTAAATAGAACCCACCTTCCTGAACACCTGCAAACCCCCTGCAGCCCACTCATGTTTATACTCATTTGAACTGTGTGATCTTCTTATTTGCCTGATACTTGACATGCACTTTTCCCACTGGGACCACAATTTAGACTATCAAACAGAAGGCAATAGTATATTGCTATTTGTGAATCACTATTCTCTGCTTTAAAATGACATTTCCCATTGATTCTTACAATCCACCAGAAAAGTGTTATATTATGATTAGAATTGCAAAAAAGCTGGATTGGGAGATTTCATCTCATTGCAGTATGAAGCTACCTTTAAAAGATCTAAAGATCTTTTGAATCAGCTGAAAAGTATGACAACATGATCAAGCAGGTGACATAGGAAACCCACAAATAACATTTCCTTCTTTTTTTGCTTCCAGCATTTATTCAGCAATAGATACTTTAAAAAAGCTTAGTGCAAGTGATAGTGCTGTGCTTTATGCGGTTGTCTAAAAGGGTATTTCTGAAACTTGTCACTTGTAAGATGTATGGACTTTAACTCCCAGAATTCCCAAACCAGCCAATTTGAGATATGCTCTGTGCATTAACAGTTTCTTGGCCACGTAAGTGTACTTTTTTAAAATTGGAAAACCTAGTGCAAAGAGTAACATTAACTGTCTTTCTGTTCATGCTTTGGTTCAGAAGTGCAAAATTACATTTGGCTGCATTCAGGTGTGGCTTCATCAGATATCTCCTTGATGCTTACCTTCAGCATCACTTAGTTTAAAGCAGGGATATTTCTTCAGTGCCTCTCTTCTCATACCATGGATCATTGCCTGTTTTCCACACTCCCTTCCATCTGGTCCACAAGTTTTTTTCTTCACTAGCTTATTTTCTACACTATTTTAAAAATCAGTCAAGTACCTGTCCATTGTGTTAATATGCACAAAGATATTTGGCTGATTGGCTCAGTGTGTATCAACCTTATGAAGACAGATGTGGATAACCCACTGAATTCAATTTGTGATGGATATTGGAGAGTATAATTATTTCTCATAAACAAGGATATCCAAGGTTGCATGTACACTACAGAACAAAGATATCCTATAATATGTTTATCAGCCACTCAGAGTCTGTTTGGAGTAAGTGTCATATAAATACAATAAATAAATAAATAAATAATAAATAAATAAATAAATAAATAAATAAATAAATAAATAAAATAAATAAATAAAATAAATGTTATAAAGTATTTTATAAAATCCCCTATCTGATTGGCATATGACAAGTACATTCAACATAGTGCTTTCATTTTTTCTTTTAGTCAAGGAGATAATAATAATAATAATAGTAATAATAATAATAATAATAATTTATTAGATTTGTATGCCGCCCCTCTCCGTAGACACAGAGAGGTTCACAACAGTAATAAATAATGCACACCTCCCCCATGGGGAGCGGGACAAGGCCTTCAATCTGGCTCCCTCCCGCTTCCTTAGTCCACCGCTGCGAGAGAGGGAAAAGGGAAGAGACTGAACCACCACCTTCTCCCTCAGCAATTGACGTGGCACCCAACGCCCGCATGCAGAGACACCCCCTCCCCTCTGAGAGAAGCGACTCCCTGCCCTCCGCCGTTAGCAGTTTAAAAGAAGCCTGCCCGCAGAGAAACCGCCCACATTACAGAGAGATGCTGGTGCTCCACCCCACTCCTCCTCCTCCCTCCGGGATTTCCTCTCTCCCACCCCAGATTTTCCCTTATTCCCCCTGCAAACAACGCGGGGGGAACTAGGCATTTCACCTCCCGCTTGTTCCTGGCCATGCTTGTCCGATGGCTGTTCTCTCCAGCACCCGGGCTGGGCGGCTCAGGGGACAGCGTGATGCTTTCCTCTGGCCTCAGCCCAGCCTGGCCTGGCCTTCACGCCAAGCAGTTTCTCAGCTGCTGGCGAGACTGTTCCCTCAGCAGGGGTGGAGTGGGGAGGATGAGGATGACTGGTTGCCCGGCACATTGAAAATGCTGCCGCCGCCCCACTCAGCAGGGGCAGAGTGGGGAGGAGCCAGACCATGGTGGGTGGGAAAATGTAATTGCGCACACATAAAAAGTTCTGCGCCAAGACTTCCCATTGTCTGCGCTAGCACATGCTGCACAACTTATGAGGAACAGTGGCTCCATGTAGAGAGTGTTACAGTAGTCGAACCTCGAGATGATGAGGGCATGAGTGACTGTGAGCAATGACTCCCTGTCCAAATAGGGTTGCAATTGGTGCACCAGGTGGACCTGAGTAAATGCTCTCCTTGCCACAGCCGAAAGATGGTCCTCTAATGTTAGCTGTGGATTGAGGAAGATGCCTAAGTTGCAAACCCTCTCCGAGTGATCCCCCTTGGGTAATGGGCGGACAAATGGGATTGTCCTTGCGAGGCAAAACCCACAGCCACTCCATCTTGTCAGGGTTGGGGTTGACCCTGTTAACACCCATCCAGACCCTAACAGCGTCCAGGCACTGACACATCACTTCCACTGCTTCACCAACTGGACACAGTGTGGAGATGTATAACTGGGTATCATTAGCATATTGATGATATCTCACCCCATGCCCCTGGATGATCTCACCCAGTGGTTTCATGTAGATTTTAAATGGTAAGGGTGGGAGGACCAACCCCTGAGGCACCCCACAAGGGAGAGACCTAGAGGTCGACCTCTGACCCCACACTAACACCGACTGCGACCCACCAGAGAGGTAGGAGGGAACCACTGCAGAATAGTTCCTCCCACTCCCAACCCCTCCAGCCGGCACAGAAGGATACCATGGTCGATGGTATAGAATGCCGCTGAGAGGTCAAGAAGCACCAGGACAGAAGATAAACCCGTCCCAGGCCTGCCAGAGATCATCCATCAGCATAACCAAAGCAGTTTCCATGCTGTAGCTAGGCCTGAATCCTGACTGCTGAGGGTCTAGATAATTGGCTTTTTCCAAGGACCACTGGAACTGGAGTGACCCCCCCCTTCTCGACAGCCTTCCCCCCGACGATAGTTATTAAGTATGGCTGGGTCCAGGGAAGGCTTCTTGAGGAGGGGGTGCACAAATGCCTCCTTGTAGGAAGCTGGAAAGGACCCCCTCCTCAGAGAAGCGCTGACAATCTCCTGGACCCATCTCCGTGTCACCTCTCTGCTGGTTGAAACCAGCCAAGAGGGACACAGATCCAGTAAACAGGTGGTGGAACTCACAGCTCCAATTGCCTTGTCCACTTCATCAGGTGTCACCAGGTAAAACTCCTCCAAGACAGATAGACAAGGACAGGCCCCAGTCACCTTGACTGACTCATTGTCAGCTGACACTACTATCCAATTGGAATCAAGAGCAGTCCGGATCCGAGCGATTTTATCAGCAAAAAATGTATTAAAATCCTCAGCACTGCTCTGCAAGGGCTTCCCAGCTTCCCCCTTGTTAAGAAGGGAGCAAGTCACCCTAAACAGAGTGGCTGGGTGAGATTCCACTGATGCAATTAAAGCAGCATGGTACGCGCATCTTGCTGCCTTATGCGCCACTTTGTAAGTCTTAATATGAGCTCTTACAAGTGTTCGATTGGACTTGGATTTACTTTTCCTTCATCACTTCTCTACACGTCTCTTCTGGCGTTTTAACTCCTGGAGTTCCTCGGTGAACCAAGGAGCCCTCTGGGGTCTAGTGCCACAGAGAGGTCTCAATGGTGCAAACCAGTCAAGAGCCTCCATTGCAGCCTTGTTCCAGGCCAAGGCAAGAGACTGTGCTGAACTGTGATTGAGTGAATCTGTTAAAACCCCAAGCGCCTCCTGAAAGGCCTCTGGGTCCCTTAGGCATCTGGGGTGGAACTACCTAATTGGTTCCACCTTCCTGCAGGGGAGGATTGGAGCATTGAAGTTAAGCCGTAGCAGAAAATAGTCTGACCATGACAAAGGCAAAATATCTAAGCCCCTTAGTCTCAGACCATCACTCAGCTGCTCTGAGAGAAACATCATGTCAGGTGCGTGTCCCCCCTCGTGAGTCGGACCCTGAACTACTTGGATCAGGTCCATGGCTCTCATGGTGGCCATGAACTCCTGCACTAACCTGGAGGATTCACCGAGTGATGGTATATTCAAGTCCCCCAAGACAATAAGCCTGGGGAAATCCACCACCAGCCCGGCTACCTCCTGGAGCAGTACAGGCAGGGCTGTTGACATGCAGCTGGGAGGCAGGTATGTGAGCAACAAGCCCACCTGAACCCCTAGATCTAACTTCACAAGGAGGGACTCACAACCCCAATCTCAGGAGCAGCAAGTCTGCATAGGCTAATAGTCTCCTTGGCTATAATAGCCACTCCTCCCCACCTTCCCTGGGGTCATGGCTGATGCCATTCCTGAAACCTGGCTGGGCATATTTCAGAGAGAAGAACTCCTCCCTCTGGGCCCAGCCAGGTTTCAGTCACTGATACCAGGTCAACCTCCTCCTCCAGGATGAAATCCCGGATGCGGAGAGCATTGTTCACAACTGACCTGGCATTGAGCAGCAGCAGCCTGAGTCCAGGGCCCGGATTACACTCATCACCAGAGCCTTGGTCTGAGTCCATGGGGGTGGAACAGGGGATCGCTTTCAAGATCCATTGGTTATGTTCCATAATGTCCTACTAACCAATGAGAAAGGATTACCGTATTTTTCGCTCTATAAGACGCACCTGCTGATAAGACGCACCTAGATTTTAGAGGAGGAAAATAGAAAAAAAATATTTTGAGCCAAAAAGGGGAGAGGAAGAGAGGAAGGAGTGAAAGAAGGGAGTGAGGGAGGGAAGAAGGGAGGAAGGGAGGAAGGAAAAGGAAAGCAAGAAATGGAGGGAGGAAAGGAAGGAAGGAAAGAAAGAAAGAAAGAAAGGGGGAAGGGACAGGAACAGAGGAAGGAAGCAAGGAAACTTATGAAAGGGGAGAGTAAGAGAGGAAGGACTGAAGGGAGGGAGGGAAGAAGGTAGGAAGGAGAAAGAAAAGAAGAAATAGAGGAAGGGAAGGTAAAAGAGAGAAAGAAAAAGAGCAAGAAAGAAAGCAAGAAAGAGAGAAAGAAAGAAAATGAAAGAGAAATAAAAATAGAGAGGGGGAATGAAAGAAATGGAATGAGGGAAGGAAGGAGAGAAAGAAAGCAAGAGAAAGAAAAAAGAATGAAAGAGCAAGAGAGCAAGAGAGAAAAAGAAAGAAGGAAAGAAAGAAAGAAAGAAAGAAAGAAAGAAAGAAAGGCAACTTCAAAGAAAGGCTCACTGAGCATCTCTCACTCTCTCTCTCTTTCTATCCCTCTTTCTTTCTTTCTTTCTCTTCCTTTCTCTCTCTCCTCTTTCTTTATCTCCTCTCTCTCCCTCCCTCTCTCTTTCTCTCCCCCCTCTCTCCCCCTTTCCCTCTCTCTTTCTCTCTCTCTCTTGCTATCTCTCCCCCCTCTCCCACTCTCTTTCTCCCTCTTCCTCTCTTTCTCTCTCTCCCCCTCTCTCTTTCTCTCTCCCCCCCCTCTTTCTCTCTCTTCTTCTCACTTTCTCTCTCTTGTTTCCTTTCTGTCTGGGCAGATGGCTGCCTTCTGCCTTGGGGCGCGATTCGCCCCCTTTCCTCCGCCGCCGCCACCTTCTGCCTTGGGGCGTGATCCGCCCCCTCTCCTCCTCCGCCGCTTCCTGCCTTGGGCGAGCAATCCCGGAGTCCGGGACTGTGTGGCTTTGCGCCATGAAGAGGAAACGGCTCCGGCAGCAGGGAAAAGTCGGCCGTTTTCTCTTCATGGCGTAAAGCCACCCTGTCCCGGATTGCTCACCCAAGGCAGGGGGCGGCGGAGGAGGAGAGGGGGCGAATCGCGCCCCAAGGCAGAAGGCGGCGGCGGCGGAGGAGGAGGAGAGGGGGCGAATCGCGCCCCAAGGCAGAAGGCAGCGACGTTGGAGAGGGGGCAGATTGCGCCCCAAGGCAGGAGGAGGCAGCAGAGGAGAGGAGGCAGATCGCGCCCAAACGCAGGAGGTGGCAGAGGAGGCGGTTCGGGCGGGCAATAGGGCAGCGTGGAGAAGCCCGCCCCCGCCCACCTCCCCGCGGGCTGGCAGGGGGATGGGGAGCACGCGCCCGTGGAAAAGGGTGCTCGGGTGTATTTGGGGGTGCACGCCTGCTCACGGGCGTAGCTTACGGGGAACGGTGGGCCAGGCAGCAGCTAGCCAGCCAGCCGGCGGGATGGCGCTTCCGAATTCGCAGCCTCCCCCCCCCTCCCTGCCTGCATCTTCGCTCCATAAGACGAGGCTGATTTTTCATCCTACTTTGGGAGGAAAAAAACTGCGTCTTATGGAGCGAAAAATACGGTACTACTCAAAAATCTAGGTTGGTTCTACTTGTTTTAGAGCCTGAAGTAAAGATCTCATTGGTCAGCTCATTCTCATTCAAGAGTCAAGTGATTTGAGAACTAACTTCTTGGAGATGAATAATATGCAGCACTTGAAGGAGTAGTAGTAGTAGAGAAGTCACATGACTTATCCAACCTTTTACTTCAAAGTAGCTTTATGCCTGGCTGATTACCTTCTTAATGCCAAATGCCAAATGCAAATGAATGAGCCAGCCTTAACCAGGGTCATGTAATCAATCTTATTTGTGATCATAGAAAACCTCTTTAATCAATATTTATCTTGCCAATTCACTGTTCTATGACTGAGCGAGAAGTTTAATAAATGAGACCTTATGCTATACATGTCTAATCTTGAGCTTGTTTTTCTCTGTGATTTAGGAATTTAGGGGAAAGATGAAAGTCACACACAAATACAATATTTGTGTCACATATATACTTGTGCACTAGTGGTACTCCTTTGTTCTATTTTCAGTTTCAGATTTTGCATGGACCATCTTGCACCCACAGGGTGCTATACATTGAATTTCAGTAATTAAAGTTTGTCTTCATTTTATAGCTGCCAGATGCAAGCTGAAAATATCAAAATCACATAAGGATACAGAGTAGTCTTTGCTGCTACTTTGGGTAGTCAGCCAGTTTTATGTCAGCCTCTCCTTCCCTGCATTACTTTGCTAATTGGGCTGGACAGACCTTTTTGCTAAGTGAGCAAGTTGTGTTAAGTAGTGGATTATGAAACAGGGAGTAGAATTGGTGTTGCTGTATAGGCTGTGTGGCTGTCATGAAAAGCTTGCTGGCTTGTATCTTCATTGTAACCATATTATCCAAAATACTATGAATGTCTTGACACTCTACTACTCTATTACTTCCCAGAAAACACGTTTTTCTTAGGCATGACTGTAAATGAAAACCTATCCAGCTTTTTCAAACAACTTTTTAAAGGATCAGGGTAAGCACTATTAACAAGAGGATGATTAGACGGGATATATAAATCCCACTTTTAAGCCCAGTATGTATATGTGATGGTTGACTGATCATGTGTGAAATGAGAAAGTTATACAGTATATATCTGAGCCTAGAAGGTGAACATTGGTTCATTCTTTGTTATTTACCATCCCTAGCTGCACTCTTTGGTATTTGCCCCATAAGCTACCAACAGAGGCATCCTAGGGAATTAAAAAGTCAAGAAGGCATCCATGATTGTGCAATTCGATATCCTGAACCTTTTTCACGGAACTTCCGTCATCCATTGCAGCCATCATCTTGCCAGATAATTTTTTTTCTATGGATGATTTTGCCCCTACAAAGAAATTTGGTGCAAATCAGCATGGCATATGATGCCTAGTTTTCCAAGCATTTCAAATGGCTTATTTCTCTTCTTTATTTTATTCTACGCCACAATGAAATATCATACTTTAGTCCACCCTTACTTTGATCTTCACTGTGGACAGTTTTAATGGGTTGTGTTGATTCTGTTCTTTTTTGAATTCATACCTAGTTGACAGGTGGATAGCTTATATTCTTTATTAATTCTGTATTCCTTTTCCCTGTATTTGAAAGATAGCCTGTATCACATTCCTTAAAAAAAAGAGGATGTTCCATCCAGATGTCAGATAGATTATATTTTTAAAAATAAACTATATAAGAATCAATTTATAGGCTTAGGAAAATATTAATTGCATCAAAAATGGTCCAGGTCAGGAAGTCGTGATGTAATAATCTGTAATGCTTGTATGGCTTTAGAGGGAATAGTTCATAGTATAAAAATGAAATATATGCCAAGAAAAAAATTATTCTTTTATTAATCAGAGATATTTCTTTTTTGTAACACGCTGTATGCTGTTATCTCAGGTTTCTGTGAGAATAGAATATCCAAGCTGAATAACACAGTGGCCTTGATTTTTTAATAGCAGGCAGAAATGAGACAATCAATAGTCTTTCTCATTAAGAATGATTTAAAAAAAAAAACAACCCATTGGCTCCAAAACTCCTTTGTAAATTGTCTAGAAATCCTGTTAAAATATGTCTGGTTTCCCATCTGAAAAATATTTGGACTGGGTTACAGTCTGTTTTGCAGTACATTGAATTTCTATCTCACTGCAAAAGAGTTTTCTCTCTCAGTTTCAGAAAATGTTAAAATCTTTTCATAGTTTTTTCCCCCTGAAGAGTTTTGGGCTAATTCTCTGAGATGTTGAAAGACGTGGATGCTGTATTTTTGTGGTTGTGTTTCATGCTTTTCATTCTTTGGCAGCCTTTCTGACTGTCCTAAATTCCTGATCTGGAAAAATTGCATGGATTGAATATCCCCATTTTTGGGGGGGCTGACTTGTGGGTAGCCCAAATGGATGTCTATACAATGAAAAATCTCATCTTTCACTTGGCCACCTTATAAAAATGCAAAAAACTCAGCTTATCATCATTAAAGTTCCATCAAATAGTCACTCTCCTTTGGACATTTATTTTGCAAATGTATATGGCTACTCGTCTTAATTAATAACTCTAGACAGCTAAGAAAACTAGAATAAATATAGTACATAAAAATAATAACAGCATAGCTGAAAAACCTTTTAAAAATCTCTAAAATATACCCCAATGCTGGGGAAAATATTTCTGAAAGATCAATAGCATTGGGGCATTTAAATCTCAGGGAAGAATCTATGGCTTCTGAATCTTTTCAAGGGCATCCCCATATAGAATGCATTGCAATGCTCAACTGAGAAATGACTAAAACATGAGTAGGGATGGGTGCAACTGGAGCACAGGATGGAATTCTTGAAAGGATATCCTGGCCATGCTTGACACTTGTTTTTTTAATGGGAGTTGTTGTGGTTAGCTCTGGCCCAGCTCCTGCCCCAAGGAATGTGCAGGTGGATGTGGGGGAAACATCCACATGCCGCAGGCCTGTTTTGCTCCCAATGGAATCTGCCGATGAAGCCTCCTCTGACCAAGGAAGCGTGAGTGACAGGGAAGAGGGGAGTTTGGCAGACAGCCCAGGAGGAGATCAATCATCTGTATCATCCTTGGATTCTGTACAAGAATTAATGACACATCCACACATGCGTAGCAGATAACAACTGAAGGGTTATTACAAGAGAAAATGAGGCCACCTGTGGTTGTGTGGGGCTGCAGTAATTAGTGCTACAGATAAAAGTGCAACCTGGTGTTTTAGCCTCATGCAGTTTATCTGATTCATTGTTTCATCAAGATCGTGGTTTTTGGGCTGTTCAAGATTGTGGGTGGACTCTCTGGACTTTAGAATTGGACTCAATTTCCCAGTTATTGGTTGAGCAATTGGATTGCATTTAACCTGTGCCTTGTGTGTACCAGAAAATCCCTTTGACATTTAAAAAGGGAGCTGTTTCTGTTTTTCTGTTTATAAAAACCTTTGGGTTTTCCTTTTATTGTGTGGTGTGTGTCTTCCTGGACTAATTACTCTGTAATTACGGGCGGTTGAAACACGCCGGCAGAGCAGGAGCTAAGAGTCCAGATGGGCCCCCAAATTATGTATTAACTCTGTATATAGAATGCTACCTCAGACCAGTGGGGGAATGTAATATTTACAATCTTTCTAAGGGTTGAATTGGAGCCTGTTCTTCCCCATCTAATACTATACTAGGCACTAGGAAAGAAGAACTTTGGTGGTATCTCTACATATGTACATCTTAGCCTACAACCTAATCTGAAACAAAGAGAAGATTGTGCAGGATCCAGTGATGGCCTCTTAAGGAGAAGACTACTGAATCCTTTAAAACATATGGAATCGTACCTTTCCTCAAAAATATATATACCATCACTTTAATCCATCATCACATTATTTTCCAGGATTCCTGGATTAACCTGGATAAATTTGGGCCTTAAATATCGCGAGCAGGACTAAATGTCTCAAGAATCTTGTTCAGTCAAGTTAAATTTTGTCCCAGATGCCTACATAGGATTGCGTTTCAATCAGTTTTATGGGACTTGCATAGGCAGAGTTGAATTTGAGAAAATTCAAGTGACTTTATCTAATAGATGCCTAGAATTGTTTCAGAATGCCTCTGAAAGGTTCCTTCAGTCTCTACTTAAATGGGAGAACTAGATCACCCAAAACAAATATGGTTACCAGCCATATAACTGAAAACTCATTAAAAGTATACACATAAATATGTTCTGCCATCTTATTAAGTGCATAAGCGCACCATTGTGCCTACCGTCCCTGTTCTACTGTCTTATTATTCTACTGTCCTATTACCAAAAGGTAATCATTATTAAATACTATTATTTGAGTTTAATCAGACTTGTTCTTTGTTCCAGTAGTAGCTCAAAAGAAAATAAAAATACATCATTCAATTAATTCTTAATTAATTCTGCAGCAGCATCTGAGTGCTGTGGTGGCTCAGTGATTAGAATACAGTACTGCAAGCTATTTCTGCTACCTGCCAGCTGCCTGCAATTTGGCAGTTCGAATCTCACCAGGCTCTAGGTTGACTCCGTCTTCCATCCCTCCAAAGTGGGTAAAATGAGGACTGAGCTTGTTGGGGGCAATATATTGATTTTTTACACCACTTAGAGAGGGCTGCAAAAATACTGTGAAATGGTACAGAAGTCTAAGTGCTATTGCTATCTGCTGTTTGGAAAGAGTTGTTCCCTGAGATCTAAACGACCCTCACTCTTGGGATATTTGGAAAAGCTGAGAGGAACAAGCTCTTTAATCCAACTTTAGGCAAGGGGAAGGGAAAGCTCCCACTTCATTGCACTTTCCATCTTTATATGTTTTATTGATTTTAATGTAATTTATCAGAGCTGCCCACAGTTGTTGAGTCAGGCAGCAACCGAGTTTAATAAAATATTATCAATATAATATGTAATACAGTTTGGTAGTATAGACCATGTTTATGAAGTTGAATAGTAAGGCATACGTAGTTCAAACATGGAACTAAGAATTCCTCTCTCTGTACCTACCTGATCCTCTCCCATGCATATGGTATCAAGGCAGAAAAGAACATTTTTAATGCTAAAATTATATTTCCAGCTGCCAAGTTTGTTATTACAAAACATTGGAAAAGTAAATTATTCCTCTCTTTGGTTCAGTGTTACTTCAAAGTGTGAGAAATTGCCTTGGGCTGAGAAAACATTATGAAAACAAAGAACTCTGAAATACTCTATAATGCAAGAGAGGTTCACTCAATTTTAGTTACCATTTATTAACTAAATTAATGATTATTTTCTGTTTAGATTATTTTGATATATAAATGCACTCTGCACAGAAATATTATGTATTTTTTAAATGTTTATTGCTCTCCACAAGGACATAGTCCATAGATGTGTGTGTGTAATTTTATGTTCTCTTTTTACTTCTAGTTATTTTTCAGTTCTGTGTTTTTAAAATTTATCTTTTTGTTTAGAACAATAAAATAACAAGGAAACCATTACTTCCTACATTTCTGAAATTATACCATGCTCCATTCTTTTCTACAGTATTAACAAACTGTTGTAGCTTGTTATATTTTTTCCAAAGAATGTTTAATCTCTTCACTGTGATGAATGAAATTATGCTGGGGAAGAAATTATGCAAAGGTGAAATTATGCTCATAGAAGAAATGAAACTTGCCAATTACATTGGTGAAATATGGGTTATTGGTTTTACCAAATAGGAAAGAATATCATGATTTTATAACAAAAAGATTCTTATCCACCTTGATGCTCTCAGTAGGTTAGAACTTATCATGTTGAAAAGTGCTGAAGGTTTTATAGATCACTTTTTTCCCTTCCACTGTATTCCCATCCTGCTGTGAAGATATCTGTGAAATCACTAATTAATCATTAGATTGAAAGATTAATTATGATAGATGATGTTCTTTTAGTTAATTACAGAACATCAAGTACCCTCTAGCCCCATCATTCTAAATAAAAGGAAATGAAGAAAGTTCTTCTCAGAAATTTTATTTTGAATTATGGATGAAATCAATCTCATAATGAAGGGAATATAACCCAAAAATATCTTATTCTGAATTTTAGACAGGTGTAGGCATAAGTTTGAATATATTTTCCTTAGGTTGTTTTCTTATGGAGACTTTTTGTCGTGATAATAGACTTTACATAATATAACTGCAGCAAAAATGCCCTGGCAAACTTTGTTTTTTGTGCTCACACATGATGTCTAATTCTAACTTGTTCTTAAGGCTACCTTAAGTTGGCTGTAGCTGTAAATTGTTGCCACTGAGAGTTTGTCACCTCACTGACACAGGATTTTTGTGGCTATAATGTGATGTACTTAGTTGACCATTCTCTCAGTGATGCTGCCATTTGACCCTTAAGCAGTGGAGTCAATTTGGCATCTGTTGGCTGTTTCAGATACACCCCTCTCTCTAGTCTCTAGATTCTGTGTGTCAGGACAATTCTGCTTTGGGCACTGGGGATGATTTTTTTCAAATCATTTCATGGAGACCTGGATCAGTCATAGCTGATCAGCTATAGTTTCACATTTCCCAGTTTTTGGCGTTCTCTTCCATAAGAAAACTTAACTTCCTGCCCTGAGTCCCAGGAGAAGGGGGGGGCGGCATAGAAATCTGATAAATAAATAAATAAATAAATAAATAAATAAATAAATAAATAAATATTAATAAACTTGCCCTCATCTACTTTTGATGCTATTCTGCAATTGAGTTAAAGCTATGCTTATCTATTTTTGAACATTTTTCTAGAATAGGGAATTTATGTGTTGCAGAGTTCAACAGCTGATATTTGTACTTCCTTTAAATGTATCTGCACAGAACACTTGCAGTATGAAGATGGACAATTAGCTAAACTCACCAGTCTAGCCTTTTTCAAAGCACACATCTCTATTTGCATCCACATTGAAGAGGATGGTGAAGGATGTTTTCCTGTTGGCAGATAACATTTTATGGGAGAAGAGAAACAAAGAAGAAAAATCCAGCACTAAGTACATCCCTGTACTTAGTAAATTGGACCACAGCCTCTTCTGCCATCACAATTAAGGCAGAATAGGCATTTTAATATATATATATGAAAGACAAACTTTGTAAATACATTTAAAATCTCTCAGACTTTATGGACTGAAAATTTTAGAAGAACCACTGATTAAGATAAGTCATTGAACTAAAGTAAGCTAAACATGTAAGAAAAGCCTGAACATCTACTCTTTTTGTTTACAAATAGCAGAGGCAAAAGATGTGATAGAATTTTTTTTTTAATCTTTGTATAATAATAAAAAATATTTTTTTTTAAAAAAAGAAAGAAACTGAAGTACTATAGTAGACATGTTTGTAAATTTGCCCATTGCTGACCATCGCCCTGTTGGGCGAACCGAACCTGCAAAGTTCGGGTTCATACCGAACTTTGCATGGTTTGGCATATCGAATCCAAACCCGAACTCTTGCAAAAGTTCGGCAAAAGTTCGGGTCTGGGTTCGGGTGCCAAACCCGAACTTTTTTTAAAATCCGGGTGCCGAACCCGAACCTGAACTTTGTTGGGTTCCCCCAACACTACTGACTAATAGTTAAATGAAAGTAAAGGGGAGTTGTCATTAGATAATGGATGTGTAAAATGTCTTATACTATGTTAGGTATGGAAATTCCAGCAGGTCTCATCTATTTACCAAACACTGAAAAGCTGTCTAATCTCCTGATGGACAGTTTGTCAATATTCCCTCTGTTTTGTTTTCTTCTAAGATTTGCTTGATCTTTCCCTGCTTTTTAAGTGCACTAATTTCTCCAAGGCATTGGAGCTAATAACCATCACTGTTAAGATTGCTTCCAGTTATATTTTTGAGTCATCAAAGAGGCTGTATTTGCATAAAGAGAAAAACATCCCAGCATGGTATACGGGAGAGAAGATCAGTTTTAGATCAGTCAAGATAGTAAAGTTATCTATAAAGTGATTAGATAGACCAAGCTCTGTTTCATAACTAGAACCTGAACCTAGATTGAAGTAGATCAAAGGTAATTGTTCTTGTCAAGAAACCTCTAGTCTGAAGAGAATAATCTATTTGATCTCGGAGAAGATCTTTGCTGAGGACCTCATCCTCTAGAGCGGTGTTTTTCAACCAGTGTGCCGCGAGACATGGTCAGGCTAAGACTAATATGACAATTTTATCTGTTTCTTGAGATGTAATTAGAGCTTTATCATTTATTTTTTATTATAAGATATTTTAAGCACTACTAGGAGCATAAATATGATATTTAAATAAAATCAACTAATAATTTCTTTAAAACTATCACATGCCTACCTCATCCAATGTGTGCTGAATTGTTTGTGTATTTTTGGTAAAATCAGAACATTTTGAGATAAGCAGCTTTTCCATATCCCAAATCCTTACTTTACATATGAAATGGAACAGGACTAGTTCTAGCTCAGTTTTGTACTACATGTCTTTAACATTTGTTAAATAATACAGAACATAAAGAGCTAATGAGAGCATATACTTCTGGCCACTATCTTGGCCAGTCTGTGGTCTATAATATGTCAAAAACTGAATGCTTTATCCTGTTCTTATTTTACCATTAAAAAAGAATTCTCTTTCCCTACAAAATAAATAGCAGATTAAAAGACTACAAACTTCACATCTGTTTATTTTGATGATATATCTTTGAAATGCTGCTTTCTTCTTTTTGCTGTGTCTATGTCCAATGGATGGTTAATTGCTACCATGTCTGCATGTTAGAAGAGGAAATTGCTTGGAAATTCATAAGGCCATTAACACAAGGCCTTATGAATACAGCACAAGGATAAGGTGACCAGACATCCTGCTTTCCGCAGGACAGTCACACTTTTTTGCAATTTGTCCCACATCCCGGGGCATTTTTTAAAAAGTCCCAATTTTTTGAAACAAGTCACTGGGAAACCATGAAGAAGGAAGCTCAGCTTCCGGTCTCCAACTTTTTGCTCTTTGTCTCCTCAGCTTCCCCGCAGTCGTCGAGTAACACATCCGCCCCCCTTCCTGCCTTTCTCCCCCCTTTTTATTTTTCTTTCTTTTATTTTTATTTTTATTTGCTCGCTTCCCCCCTCTTCCTCTTCCACTCTTGCTCACTCCTCACCCCCGGCTCCACACCTTCCCGTGGCCACTGTCATGGGACTGAACTGCCCAGGCAGGAGGGCTCGCTGGCCGAGACAGCAAAGGTGGGGGAAGGAAAGGGAAGAGCGGCCAAAGCATTTAACCCCCTCTTCCTCTGACAGCCCATCTGCTGTGCTTGGAGGCAGGTGGGCAGAGCGGCATTTGTGCTGGGAGGAAAAACCTATCTGCTCCTTCCCAGCAGCTGGCCCGTCAAAGACAGGTGGCTCCATCCCATCCTGGCATTCACCCCGAAGCCACCACTTGAGCGACTGAACATGCTCTGCTTCTGCCTCTGGGTCGGCGTCACCTTGGAAGCAGGTGAGAGAGGCAACACAGGAGCTGCCATCAATGGAGAGAGAGAGAGAGAGAAGAAAGGAAGAGAGAGAAAGAGAGACAGCAAGAGAAAGAGAGAAAGCAAGAAAGCAAGAGCGAGAGCAAGAGACAGAAAGAGAGAGAGAGAGCAAGAGACAGAGAGAGAGAGAAAGAGAGAAAGAGAGTGATGGAGGAGAGAGAAAGAGTGAGAAAGAGAGAGAGAGTGAGAAAGAGAGAAAGAAAGAGGGGAGAGAGTGAGAAAGAGGGGAGAAAGAGAGAGAGAAAGAGAGAGAGAAAGCAAGCAAGAGAGAGAGAGACAGAAAGAAAAAGAGAGAGAGAGCAAGAGAGAGAGAAAAATAGAGAGAGGGAGAGAGAAAGAGAGAGAAAAGGAGGAAGGAAGAGAGAGAGAAAAAATGAGAGAAAGGAAGAGAGATAGAGATCGAGAGAGATAGAGAGATAGAGAGAGATATTTTTTTGGCTAAACTCACCCCCTGCTCAATGGTGCCCCTCTTTCCCAGTCTTAAAATCTGGTCACTTTACACAAGAAAGGTACATTGAAATGCAGAATAGGCTCGGGACCGCCTTCTCCTGCATGAATCACAGCGACTGATTAGGTCCCACAGAGTTGGCCTTCTCTGGGTTCTGTCGACAAAACGATGTTGTCTGGCGGGACCCAGAGGAAGAGCCTTCTCTGTGGTGGCCCCAACCCTCTGGAATTAACTCCCCCCGGAGATTAGGAGTGACCCCACCCTCCTAGCCTTTCGTAAACTCCTGAAAACCCACCTGTGTCACCAGACATTGGGTAATTGATATACCCCTCAGCTGATCCACTTTATGTATGATTTGTTTCGATTGCATGATTGTTCTTAATAAGGGTTTTAATATTGTTTTTAATATTGGATTTGTATATGTATTGTTTGTTGTATTGTTTGTTGCGAGCCACTCCAAGTCCTCGGAGGAGGGTGGCATACAAATCTTATAAATTATTATTAAATTATTATTATTATGATAATGGACATTGATTGCATTGGCTGATCTACCAGTGCATAGGGCACAGCTTGATAAATATTGTCTTGATAAAAACTTCATGACTTCATGTTTTAGGGCAGGAGGATAAATTTAATTTTGAGATCCTCTGTTTTGGTCAGTGCCAATGCAAACAGATTTTGGCCTATTAAGAGTACCAACCATGTTCAACTGATTATATTTGCATTAATATTCATCACCATCATTCTCATATTAACAGGTGCAGACTCAATAATAATAGACTTCAAAGTGTAGATCACAAGTCATGTTAGTGTTTTCCATCACAACTTTAATGGACCATCATTTTGCCTCTAGGTGATAGCTACCTAATCAGATGTTAAGCATTGATAATGACTCTGTTGTCAGGTGTGATTGTGTTAATAGTAATTGTTGCATGACAAAATATTTCAGCCAGTGAGATTATAGACAAGCTAATAAATGACTTTGGATTGGTGTCTACACAGCTCAGTACACAACATTTCAAGCAACTAATATCTGCTCTTCCAGCTGTTCCCCTCAAGATTTATCTGGATGATGGCGTCCCTCAGAAATTTTTGCCCTCCTGCCCCCAGGCATCTCCCTCCAAGTTGCTGTAATGTTATTCCCAGCCAGATTGACTGCAATCTTAATGTCATGTCACTTACTAATCATTAGCAGAATTTATCGTGAAGCAACAATAATAAATATAACAAAAATATTATGGTATCTTGGTAGCTGTTAAAGGTCTTCTATTCATTTATAGATTTAAAAAACCTCAATCTATCACAACTATCTTTAAAGTTGTAAGTCTTTAGTGATATTTAGTGTGAATTGATAGGGAAGGAGATGGCTTTGCTTTGTTGTTGTTAGCTGTGAAGTCATGTCCGACTTATCATGACCCAACGGACAACATTCCTCCAGGCCTTCCTGTCCTCTAACACCCTCCGGAGTCCATTTAAGCTCATGCGTATGGCTTCAGTGACTCCATCCAGCCACTTCATTCTCTGTCGTCCACTTCTTTTTTTGCCCTCAATCTTTCGCAGTATTAAGTTCTTCTCCAGTGAGTCCTTCCTTCTCATTAGGTGACCAAAGTATTAAGTTTTATCTTCAGAATCTTCTAAAGGGCAGTCAGGGTTGATCTTCTATAGGACTGATTGCCTTGATCACCTTACGGTCTAAGGGATTCACAGGAGTCTCTTCCAGCACCATAGTTCAAAGGCCTCAATTCTTTGGGGCTCAGCCTTCCTTATGGTCTAACTTTCACAGCCATCCATTGCAACTGGGAAAACATAGCCTTGACTATATGCACTTTTGTCAGCAGAGTGCATAGCTCTGCTTTTTAGTATGCTGTCTAGCTTTGCCATAGCTTTCCTCCCCATAGATTAATAAATGGCTAAATATTCTTTGGAAGCAGAAAAAGAATTAGATGAGACTTTCTGTTGAGGGACCAAATCAGGATAAAACCCCATTTCAATCCCCTGCACCGTCTTCACTATTGGTCCTTCTTCTATCATGAAAAGCTTATCTGTATCCAGTCCTACTATACAGACATCAGAAGAATAATGATTCATATTTCTGCAGTAGACTAAGACTGCAGGTAGTCCTTGATTTGCGACCATTTGTTTGGTGACTGTTCAAATTGACGATTGGTGCTTTAACAAGTGACTTTCTACTTGTCCTCGCATTTATGATGGTTGCAGCATTCCTGCATTCCTGCAGTCACATCACAGTGTCCCTCTTATCACACAGTTATTATTTGAGTGCCTCTTAACCGGCATTTATTTATAAGGTTTGCAATACACTGGGGTCACATGATAATAATTTCCAATTGGTTTTGACAAGCAAAGTCATGGAGAAACCACACAAATTGCTTAACAAGCATGGCAAAAAAAAATTGTAAGATCAGATGCGGTTATGCTGTACCTCTCTTAATGGTTGCATTGCTTAATGAATTTTCTGGTCCCTATTGTGGTCACAAATCAAGGATTAACTCTACTGAAGAATGATCAAATGCACACAAGTTAGAATTTTTATATTTGCATTTTTTGGAGAAATGTCAAGACATAGTCCACCTTTGTACATTTGTTTATTCCCTCCCTTCTTCCTGACTATAACCCTCCCTAATCAGGTTGCATCTCATCCTCATTTTTAAGTTTAGCTGTAAGAAACTACTATATTCTCCATGGGTCTTCACCTGGCATCTTTGCCAGTCCCTGATTGATTTCTCCCCTGCTATTTATTTGTCTGCAAGGATGTCCTGTTAAATGACTCATGCATGCCCCTTGGAGAACTGAACATCTCACACTGCTCAAAAACACATTAAGAAGATGAAGCACAAGAATAAAAAGTGTTTATGTCCACTGAATTGCTATAGGTACAATTGAGAAGGCACTGACATCCATTCAATTCAAGCCACCTATGGAAGTGCTATTATCATTGACTTTTGGCACATGTAATCTGTATGTAGGCATTCAGACTTGCAGGAGTGAAAGTCTGTGTCCCAGCCCTAAGTTTTGATATTTCCTTGCAATTGGTTCTTTTATTGAGTCTTATTAATGGGGCATTAAGTTCCAAAAATAGTTGAAAGCACAACCAGCTTAGTGAATATACTCTATGTTTAGAATTATGCCCAGAGTTTGCCAAAACAAGGCCCCTTGTATTTTAAACATTTCTCTTATTAACTGCTATCATAATTTCTTCAATCACCTTAAAATCACATTTGTCCTATCTTTTCTTTCATTACTCCATATTACTGCATTAGATGATCGTGGTATAAGGTAGATAGTTTTTTATTTTTCATATTTTTATTGTAAAAGAAAATTTATCAGGCAGTTCTGTGTTTTCCTTGGCATAATTATCTTCCATTGCAACTTATCAATTATCAGCTAAGGAAGTAGATGATAGTGGGAATGGATGAAAGTCAATGAATTGAAAAACATTTATTTTATTTATTTATATATATTTGTCATACAAGTGTAGAATTATAGTTTGTATTAACATAACAAATAACATCTTCTCCATGTCCTCTTCCATGAGAAGAAGCAAAGAAGCTTGAAAAATGATTTCTTTTAACTTACTTTCATTGATGATTGACTTTATCTTGATGGCAAAGAGAATCAGGAACAAAGTTAGCTATTACATACTCTTGTCCAAGTTTCAACAATATCACAGGTGATTCAACACCCTCTTGACAGAAAACACCTTATTTTATTAAAGAAAACATATATGCACCTATACTGGGTTCTAAAACCCTTTGGTACGGGTTTGTGCTTCTGTGCGTATGCAATGCTTCTTATATATTTCCATTGCTATCTCTCTCTCTCTCTCTCTCTCTGTGTGTCATAATAGTATTTTCTTTCTATCTTCTGATCCAGTATCCCTAGTAGAAATGCTTCTGGCTTCATAATTATCTTTTGCTTTGTAATTTCTTGAAGCCAAATTTGTATTTTTATCCAGAATTGTTTAATTACTGAGCAGGTCCACTACATATGGTAGTATGATCCATCCTCATGTTGACATTTCCAGTATTTCAGATTTAGGTTCTGATATATTTTGGGCAATCTCGCTGGTGCTAGGTGCCATCTATTATACATTTTATAAAGGTTTTCTTTATATGTGGTTAATTTAGTTGCCATATTTTTCAGAATATAAGATGCACCTTCCCCCCCGAAGTGTCGGTGCATCTTATACACCAAACACAGACATTTTTGCTGTCCTGAAGTCCCAGGACTTTTACATATTTCCTTTTGATTGTATGATGAAGTATGGACATTGACACATACCATAAGTAATTTCATTGTAAGTAAATGAAAACTGCCCTTTACTCATCATAAATTGTTCTTCACTCTTTAACACTCTTTCCAATTTTTTATAAAAAATAATAAAATCTCTGCTTTTACTTCTTTATAAACGAAAGTTAAGGTGAGATAAAAAACAAAATGTCCAAAATTCTTTTTCTCTTTGAAAGAAGGAAGCTTTTTCTATGTGCCATTCAAATATAGAAAGCCCTTCACAGCTTGGTTTATCTGCTGGAATTTTAACTAATATAAAGATGAGTATCCTCCCACCTCCCAGCTATCCAATTTCTCTTGCTCTTCCCAGCTCTTTTGCTGATTTCACTATAATTCCTTAGAATATTTTGTAATATTAGCTATAGTTTTTAGCTATAGCTTTTATTATTGGATTTGTACTGCATTGTTTATTGTTGTGATCCACTCTGAGTCTTCGGAGAGGGGCAGCATAAAAATCTAATAAATTATTAATAATAATAATTATTAATAAATGTATATAAGTCAAACTGGTAAGTAAATTCATTTATCCTATTCCCTCTGAACTAACCAGAACTAGATTGTTTCAACAGGGCACATCACAGCAGGGCCACTATATTTTTGGAGAACACTTGAAACAAAAATCTTCTCTTTATCATTTCATTGTGGTTGCCACTCGGAGAGATAAAATCATACACTGTAATCTGGGAATTACAGCCTAGTGTCAAAGAATACTATTTGATAATATTAACTGTAGCATAGGTGTAAGAGAAAATAATTTGGTTCATATTTTAATATGAAGTTCTTTTCCTATTTTCTGGACTAGTCCATAAATACCCTCACTTTTTAAAACACCAGAACAATGACTATTGGCTACATGTTTTATTTATGTTCTGCCTTCAGGAATTCATGATGTGAGTTGCATTTCTACACCCTGAACTATAGTTGAAGACATAGGTTGTTGGACCAAGAGATCAACTTGCTTAAAAGAATGGTAGTAAAAAAGTAATACTACTAGTAGAACATAGCAAGTTTCTGTGACTGAGAGGGTTGGAAGGGATTTTGGAGGTCTTCTAGTTCAACCACCTGCCCAAGGCACATGTGCTCATACTATCCAGACAAATGATTGTTCAAACTTTTCTTGAAAACCTCAAGTGATGGAGCACTTATTTCAGGCAGCAAGCTGTTTCATTAATTGAATGCTCTCATTGTCAGTAAATTCGTCCTTAGTCCCAATTCTCCCTCTGACAAGCTTCTACTCTCAGGTACTATGAAGAACTAATCGACTCCCTGTTTCCTGTAAAAGTTGTGCAATATTAGAGAACCACTATCATGTCACTCCTAAACCTTCTCTTTTTTAGGCTAGTTTTCTTAGCCATTCATTGTACGATTTATCCTCCAGACCCCTTATAATCTTTGTTGCTTTCCTCTGTACTCTTTCTAGGGTTTCTGCATCTATTTGTATCATGATGACCAGAACTGGATACAATATTCCACGTGTATGAAAGTGTACAGTATGCCTCACCAGTGAAGTACGACTCTACGACTCTCATGATCTAGATGTTATGCTGTAGCTGTAGTACACTGCTGACTCATACTTTAGAAGTGGTCCATCAGGACACATGGGTCCATCTCACAGAAGTTACTGTTGAGCCACACACTGCTTTTTAGGTACCCTGAATATTTGTTGTTTTTTTCCCTGCATAGATGCAGGAGCTTATTTTTTATCATCACTGAATTCCATGTTGTTGCATAGATGTAGTGATGGGATTCAATAGAATCACTACCTATTTTTTTGCTGAGTTTGGCGAACTGGTTATGTTCTTGAAAATCTGTGTTTTCCGGAACATGTCTGGTTTTCGTTCAACTTCCTATCAGGTGGTGGGAAAAAACCTTCCCAAAAAGTTTAAGAGGGTAGCGACAGAAACCAAATGGAGACATGGTGCCTTCAATCACATCAGTCCGTTGAAAACTGTCTTATTTTATAGCAAGTGGCGGGGACAGCTCAGGTCCTGCTCATAAGGCAGCAGCCCAGGGCCAAAGTGCTGGTGGAATAGCAGAGGATCAGGGAGGCAACTGGGCATCCTGCCTAGAGCACCCATGCCAGCTGGCCCTCCCAGCCAGAGCTGGAATGCCGGTAGATGTTGGCCTTCCCTCCAGTGGGCCTGGGCAGCTGTTTGAGAGAGAGACGTAACTATTTCAATGCCTGGATCCCAGCTGCCTCACTTCCCCCCAGCTAACCTTATTTCCAGATCCATCGCATTTTTCCATCACATTTCTCGCCATCATATGCAGGGAAAGAAAAGTATGTGAGACTAAAAAGAAGTTCAACCAATCAATTCAATTTCCTAAGATCTTTTTTTCATTGGAAGTTGGAATTGATTGATTGAACTTTTTTTAGTTCCACAAACTTTTCTTTCCCTGCACACAACAGTGAGAAACATGATGGAGGAATGTGATGGATTTGGAAATGAGGTTGGCAAAGAAATGCTTGGGGGAAATGAAGGCATCTGGGTGGTGGTAGGTGGGGCAAGCTCAGCAGTGTGGCACTGCAATGGAGAAACAGAAAATGGAGTGGCCATTGTGAAGGAAGGAAGAGAAGCAATGAGAAGAAAGAGGGAAAGCGGCTCCTCCTTCTCCAGCACTGGCTGCTCCATTTCCTATTTCTCCACTGCAGTGCAGTGACAATGGGAAGTGTGTAATTTAACAGCCAGTTTGCCCAGGATCAGATTGGCCATTGGAGGAGAGTCATCCTGAAAGTACAGCAGAGCTGGAGGATGTTTTAAGGTTAGGGTTAGAGATGAGCCACACCCCTCACAATGGACAATCTGATCCTGGGTGAACCAGTTGTTAAATTATTTGAATCCCTCCGTTGGATAGATGGATATATTTGGGGCTACTATGACACCTTAAACATGATCTAAGTATTGCCCACAAGATCATACGCTGCAATGTCATGCCTATCAAATACTACTTCAGCTTCAACCACAGCAACACAAGAGCACACAACAGATTCAAGCTTAATATTAACCGCTCCAAACTTGACTGTAAAAAATACGAGTTTAGCAATCGAGTTGTTGAAGCGTGGAACTCATTAATGGACTCCATAGTATCATCCCCTAACCCCCAACACTTTACCCTTAGACTATCCACAGTTGACCTCTCCAGATTCCTAAGAGGTCAGTAAGGGGCGTACATAAGCGCACTAGAGTGCCTTCCGTTCCCTGTCCTATAGTCTCTCCTGTATCTCATATATCTTCTCTACTATATCTCTATAAGCTTCATTGTATATTATTGTGTATTGGACAAAATAAAAAAAATAAAAAGATAATAATAATCCTAGAACAGAATCTTATATATATTGGCTCTTAGAAGAATTTTCCTGCTATCTACTTCAAGGAAAGATCCACTCTTTCTACATTATTTGTCCCTGTAGGATAGTATACTGATTTGGCAAAATGTATATCTGAATATTTTTAAAAAAACCAATTCTATTTGTAAATCTTATGAAAGCCTTGTATAATTATATAACCTGAACTTTTTGCTTTATATTTTTGATAGATATAAGATATTTCTATAACAACAAAGTTAATATAGCCATCAAAAACTAAAATCAAATTTTGATTTTTTTTTCTGTTTTGGGCATGTTGCCTAGCAGAGGTTTCTAAGTACCATGTTTCCCTGAAAATAGGACATGTCCTGATATTAAGCCCAACAGGGTACACACTGAAATAAGCTCCCCCAAAATAAGCCACCCAACTACTTTCCAGGGAAAGGGGGGGACATGCCCCACACACTTGAGCCAATTCCACTTGGGTATGACACAGGCAGCCACTCCCATACCTGGTGGCTCCCATTTGTTCCAAGCTCCCCATATTTTCCTTGGAAAGGCAGAAGCAGCAGCAGCAACAACAACTCACCTCATGAGAGGAAATGTTTAATTCAGGCCCAGTGACATGGTGCAGTGATCAGTGGTGGGAAAGAATTGAGGCAGCAGGAGGGCCCCACCTCTAAGACCAATGAGAGAGCTGCCTACCAAGACAGATGTACAAGGAGGTGGATTCTGGGATGGGCAGGTGGAAAGGGACTTTTGCATCTCTCCATGTCACTGTGGGGCTGGAGCTCTCCCCCACTCCCACCATGGAGGCTTCCAAAGCCTTGATTCCTGCCTTGCCTCCTCCTCCCAGGCAGGAGTGCATTTCAAATGCTGCTGGAGGCAGAGCTCAGAGCTTGTCTCCTGCATCCTGAAAATAATAAGACACTCCCTCTCCACTCAAGAAGAAAGCCAAGTCCATATTTCATGCGTCAAAAAAATAATAAAAAAATAAGACAGGGTCTTATTTCTGGGGAAACATAGTTGAAACAAAACTTGATAAATTCTTCAATTTAATCAATGGCAAACAGTTTTGCCATCTCTGCTAACTCCATCACTTTTTCATGTCCAAGTCTCACTTCAGAACATATATAAGTTGGATTGTTTTTGATTTCATATATTATCTCCCCAGTTGTTTCTTTTGGAAACCCACCATGTGTAGTGAAGAGCTAGTTGGGAGATTTTTCCCACTTATTTGTAATCAAAGTAGAGATTTTGCACGCACCTGCTAGAAATGATTTCTTAACTGCTATTCTATAAAGAGAAAGGAAGTATAGCAAGTCAACAGTGACATGCCTATATAGCAAAACCTTCCTTCACTTTATTTTTTAAGGGCAAAAAAGAACAGAAGGACTCCAACAGTATAATGTCACTTCTAATTGTAGAGAGGAAATGGCATCTCCCTGGGAACATCCCCTGCTGTCTAAGTTTTCTCTGCCAGTGTTTGTTTGACTTCATGATGTGTGCCAGCAGGCATGACATGTCACACTTTGCATCATCTTCAACTTACTTCCTGCTGTTTGGTGTCCAATCATATCAATGGATTCCTTTTGGAACTATTCCAGCCAGTGCTGTCTAATGAGCAGAAGGTTGGGAATAAGTTTGGAACTCTGTCCTTATGAATCTTGGAAATGGTTGCTATCATGCTGTGGTAGCAGATGTATGTCATCACGGGAGAATAGGCTGCAAAATAGGAAGCTTTAGCAAACAGTGAAGATACATGTAGGAGGGACAACAACATGCCAAATTTCAAGTTTGCTTCACATGGTAGGATTGGAACAATCTTGGCAATGCTTTGTGCAAAAAAAATAATTATTTATTTTATTTTATTTTTTTTATAATTACACATGCTGTAGAAAGACAGTGAGCATTTAAAAGGAAGCATTAGCTTTTCATTTGCTAGCTACTCCCCCATGAGAGGTGAACAACAAAGCAATAGGAAAAGATGGTGGATCTAAACTATGAGGGACAACATTGCAAGTTGTGTAATAACTTGTGGAATCAGCTCCCTCCAGAGATTCACACTACCCCCACCCTCCTCGTCTTTCGCAAGAACCTCAAGACCCATCTATGTCACCAGGCATGGGGCAGTTAGATCATGCCCCCCTTTTCTGACCATTAATGTTGTGTGTGGATGTGATTGAGTTATTGACTGCTTTTTAATGTAATGGGATTTTAACTTATAGTTTTAAATTATTAGATTTGTACACATATTGTTTTTGTATTGTGTTCAGTGAGCTGGCCCGAGTCTTCGGAGAGGGGCGACATAAAAGTCTAAATAATAATAATAACAACAACAACAATAATAATAATGGCTTACATGGCTTACAAGTGAAACACTCAAAAAGGAGACAGAAGGACTGATACTGGCGGCACAAGAACATGCCATTAGAACAAATGCTGTCAAAGCGAGAATTGAAAAATCAACAGACAATCCAAAGTGCAGACTCTGTAAAGGAACAAATGAAACAATCGATCACATACTCAGCTGCTGCAAAAAGATCGCACAGACTGACTACAAGCATAGGCATGATGCTGTGGCACAGATGATCCACTGGAACTTGTGCCGGAATTACTATTTACCAGTGGCAAAGAACTGATGGGATCATAAGCCCGAAAAAGGGATCAAAAATGAGCAAGCAAAACTACTGTGGGACTTCAGACTTCAGACTGACCGAATTCTGAAGCATAACATACCAGACATTGTGATCGTGGAGAAAAAGAAAGTATGGATCATTGACATCGCAATCCCAGGAGACAGCAGAATTGAGGAGAAGCAACTAGAGAAATTAGTGAAATACGAAGATCTAAAAATTGAGCTGCAATGACTCTGGCATAAGCCAGTGAAAGTGGTCCCAGTGGTGCTTGGCACGCTGGGCGCAGTACCAAAGGATCTCAGCAGACATTTGAAAACCATTGGAATTGACAAAATCTCCATCTGTCAATTGCAAAAGGCCACTTTCCTGGGATCGGCAAACATAATTCGCCGCTACATCATGCAGTCCTAGGTGCTTGGGAAGCGCCCGACTGGTGATTAAATACGAAATCCAGCATAGTGATCTCGTTTGCTGTGTTGTACTGACATAATAATAACAATTTTTAAAAGGTGTTTGTGTTACTTTTAATGGTTTAAATGTGTTTTAAGGCTATTTGTTTAAAAGATGAAAGTTTTAGTATGTGAATAGAACATGAACTGGCACAGATGGCCTTTTGAAATTGTTCATCCAAAGTGGAAAAAAGCTCAATTAAGCATTCTGAAATAATTTATCAAGAGAAGAACTTCTTTTTACAGAAGACAGAAGTATTGAAAAAAAAATCCAATGGTGGAGCTTCTCATGAAGTCTTATATTGAGAGTTTAAGTGCATCATGAGAAGCCAGGCAGACTGCAGGCTACTGAAGAAACAACTTTTGCGGAGGTTATTATATGCGACTTTTGCACAGGAAATCTGATCTATTAACGATCAAGTCAAATTGGTGCAAAAAAAAGGAGAAGACTTAATGGGATTCACAGGGAGATGGACTTAGGTCTTCTGTGACTGCATAAATATTCCAGATGATGATGCATTTGACTCCACCTTCAGGCTCTGTCTGTTATCTCCTAGAGAAAGATTGCTATCTATTTTTCAAAGCATGAAAGAATGTGCAGATGTTTTCACTTCCAGGCTATCTTCCTTTCTTTCAGGCAACAAGAGCAACATAATATGCATACATATATTTTCTATTGTTCCCTACATTTATTTATGATGGTACGTGTCAGATGTCCACCAACACTTACAAAGAGATGAAAATCTCAGAAAACAGTTTACAACTTACGCAAATCTTACTAATGAAAGTGTTTTTAAAATTCCCATCAGCAATCACAAATCATATCCTCATGAACCAAGCAGTACATCTTTCATTTAAAAGAGTAAGTAAGTGAGTGAGTGAGTGAGTGAGGAAGGAAGGAAGGAAAGGAGGGAGGAGGGAAGGAAGGAAGGAAGACAAACTTCTCTGACATGAGAATAATGTAATGCCAGATGAATAACCTTAAGAACATTCATAAACAGGATTTAGTGAGCAAGAAAGCACTTTCACAGGTTTGACCTGATTAATTTCAGATGGCACAGCACTGCAGAAGGATATGAACAGAATTTATTATATTTCCATATCTTCAAGATATGGAGATACAATGAAGATTCGGAGATATAATAGATTCTGTTCATACCCTTCTGCAGTGCTGTGCCATTGAAAACATTATACTGATTACTGAGCAATGTTTAGATGAAAATAACTTATTATCATGAAAGCTTGCGAGGGAGTAGATATTTTACCCTTTTGGGTTTCGCGGAGAGGTGTTGATGATTTACAATAGATCTTTTAGGCTTAAATTACCAAGTTTCTATTTACTGTCCTTCCTAATGCTCTATAACTTAGTTGATGAAACAAACTCATTCTTGGCAGATTGTTTTAGATTCCATGGAATCCAGAAAGTGATCACTTTGGCGTCCTTAGCAACCTGCCGGTATACGTGACGTCAAAGTTCCGCCCCCGGAATCTCTTCGCGGGAGGAATTCCCCAGCTCCTTCAAAGGGAGGTCTTTTCATGTAATTTTTTTTATTTTTACAAAAAAGAACGCCACAGCGGCACTGCAAGCAAAGGGAGGTCTTTTCATTTAAAAATAAAAGTTTTCATGTAAAAAGACCTCCCTTTGCTTGCGGCGCCACTGCAGTGTCCTTTTTCGTAAAAATAAAAATAAATAAAAATAAAAAATCTGTAAAAATAAAAAACGATGGGATGCCGGGGGCGGAGCTTTGGCGCCACGAACCATTCAGGTTCAGGTTCGGCCGAATTTTGTGCAAAGTTCATCCAAACATGCCGAACCCAAACACCGTTGGGTTTGCCCATCACTACACAGTAGGTTTAGCTAATTAGCAGCATATATTTTAGTGAGACATAGTTGATTTTGGAGTGCTCTTATTTTTTGAGCACATTCTTCTCAAAACACTTCTAAAATGTCCACAGTTAAGACTTTCCTTACGCATATTTGTTGTTCTGAAAGTTTCAGGAGGTTTTGGAAGAAACTGATAAACTTCTCTGAAAAACTATATTTTAGAAAATTATAATTATTATAATTTATTGGATTTGTATGCCACCTCTCTCCGTAGGCAGAAAGGAACCTGCAATACCTTATGATGCATGGGGCAGAGAATCCCTGCTTATCTATGGAAGCATAGATTTGAATTCAGAAAGATGTGTAGAAATTCTGGGTCAACCTGCACATAACTTTATCTTCTCTGTAACACTGCAATTTCAATTTCTTAGCCTCAAAAATTTATAATCAATGGATGATAGGCATCTTTTAAATTACTTTTAAAACACTGCCAAATTAACATGCAACATAATGAGTTAATTGTGATATTTGTTATTGCATTAAAATGTCTCTTTTCACACAAATATTAGATTAAGGGTGGAATGTGGAATGCTGGTAATTGTATTATAACTGTGGATATGAAGATTTTGCCTGTATAGTGGAAATATTAGTTACTGGAATGTTTTGTTTTGTTTTTTACTATTACAGTAAAATATACAATAAAGCAGTATTATATTGTTTTAAATCTAGAAGCTGCCTTTGGTGAATGGGTGCCCTTAGGCACTGATCACATAAATATGCAATGACAAATCTAATCCTATGCTATAATTCTGAGTATTTTAATATTTCATTGTTGCAAACAAACCAAGATTAAGCTCCTATGAAATAAGTTCAATGGTTGACTAAAACTTTCGTCCCGTCATATTGTTTCTTTATATTTTTTTTTACTTTTTAAATTTTTTTACTAGCATCATGTATTATTTCTAATGTTTTTCTAATCTTTTATCTCTTTACTGGTGTCATGTATATAAATACTATTATATTTTAACATACCTCCATTATGTACTAGACAAAATAAGTAAGTAAGTAAGTAAGTAAGTAAGTAAGTAAGTAAGTAAGTAAGTAAGTAAGTAAGTAAGTAAGTAAGTAAGTAAATAAAATAAAATAAAATAAAATAGAATAGAAATAGAAATACAGTGATCCCTCGATTTTCGCGATCTCGATCTTCGCGAAACGCTACACCACGGTTTTTCAAAAAATAATAAATTAAAAATACGTCCGCGGTTTTTTTGCTATACCGCGGTTTTTCCCACCTGATGACGTCACTCTCTTCCTTCCTTTCTCGTCTTCCTTTCTCTCTCTCTTTCTCTATCTTGCTTCTTCCTCTCTCACACTCTCTTCCTCCCTCTCTCATCTCTTTCTTTCCTTCTCTCTCTTTCTCTATCTCTCCCCCTCTTGCTCTCGAGCGGCGGGCGGGCGGGAGAGTGGCGGGCGGGCAGCAGCGAGGAGCCGAAGATCGGGGTTTCCCCTTTGCGTGGGCGGCGGGGAAGACCCAGGGAAGGTTTCTTCGGCTGCCCAGCAGCTGATCTGCTCGGCAGCGCTGCTGCAGGAGGACCCGTGTCCGAAAGCCGGTGAGAGGGGTGGATCGGGCGGGCGGGCGAGCGGCGAGCGGCAGGCGGGCAGTAGCGGCGAAGGCGCCGGACGCGCTGGGGGGGCGGGGGCAGCCGACATTCAAAGCAATCTTTGTCGGCTTCCGCACTTTCATCGCTCCCTGGCTCCACCATCTGTGCATGCGCGGCCATGGAAAAAGGGTGCGCATGCGCAGATAGTGTTTTTACTTCCGCACCACTATATCGTGGATAATCGATTTTCGCGGGAGGTCTTGGAACGTAACCCCCGCGAAAATCAAGGGATCACTGTACTAATCCATGAGTCCACAAACATTATGTCATATGCTTATATGAATGTTTTTGAAACAATTATGTTATATTATGTTAAACAGTTATAACATTCTTTGAAACACTTATGTTGTATTACTTCTTTAGGTCCATTTTTCTTGTTCATGGTCATATCTTCTTATTAAATCTTCTCAGCAGTTGTGTTGCTAGTCAAAGGCCCCTGATTCTCCTGACGTTGTTGAACTCCATTTATCCCCTTCCCTGCTCTGCAGAGGAATTACAGGCATGTTGGTATATATAATCTAACATCTGTATCATCTGTCACTTCTCTATCATTATATTGATAAGTTTCATTTATGTATCTCTATGTTTGGCCCTATGTAATACCTATTGAAGATCTTGTTACACTGTATTAAGAAAGAACTTGCTCTTGTCAGTTACACAGAGTTTAACTTTCCCGCATAGACTATTTGGCATGCATATTAATATAAGTATTGTTGAATATTCATAAAGTTGCTGTTTTAAAAATCAAAACAGCACTGAGATATATGACACATCTGTGAAAAAGGCATATTTATAACATATCAAATCTGAATATGCTTGTTTTAATACTTGTATAAAAGAATTTCTGAATTATTATTTCTTTACCTATTTACAAGAGATTGACTCTCATGCAGGATATTTGTAAATCTGGATTTGTGTTTGTGTGTATATGTATGTGTGTGTGAAATTCTCAAGCCCACAGAAACAGCACTCTTGCTTTTTTGAAAGGAATGGGGAGGAGAGAGAGAGAGAGAGAGAGAGAGAGAGACAGAGGAAAGAAAGACTTTGTTGGTAGAAGGGTCTATGAAATGATAATATTTTCCACTCAGAGCTATAGTCATTTTTATTGAGAGTTATAAAGAATGAAGGAATCTGAGGCAAAGGCACGTAGGGCCCAATATATTTGATTGGTTAAGGTGACAGGTGTTAAACTGTGAATAAAAGTTTGTTATTTTGAGATTATTTGGTGCAATAAGTGTCAAAAAATGGTTTATAAGTTTTATTTTTTATCATTAGAACTAATAAAATGGTTCTGTTCTTTCTGAAAATGCTTGTGGGGACAATGCAGCTGCTGTCAAACAGTTTTGTATTGCAATTTTGTTTAAAACAGTTCACCAGCAGTCTGAAGAGCCTTAGGGTTGGATTTTGTTTTGTTTTTTGTTTTTTAAAAACAGCCTCATCTGTTTCATAAACTTGCTGTTCATATAGGTCAGGAGTTTCAGTGTAGGATTTTCTCACCTTTTTATAAATATTAATATTTTTCTCAGGAGAATCTTTGAACCTAATTTTTGGGTGCACAACAAGGCATGGACCACAACCCCATGTTATTGGTGCTTTAAAGGCATTGGCAACAAGGGTTAATGTCAGCTTAATACAATGGCTATCTGTTGGCCAAGAAAAGAAATGTGGAAAACAACTATCAGAAGCAGATTTCAGACTTTTGATGTCTCTTCTATCCAAACCAGTAGTGGATTCTAAAACCCGTTGCTACCGGTTTGCATACGCGCTTATCCCAGGTGGGCAGGTGGCTTTTAAAGAAATTTTTTTGCCTTAAAATCTGAACTACTGCATAGTCCTATTAATATTTTTTTAGAAATGCTAAATCTTTGTGGTGTGTGTGTGTGTGTGTGTGTGTGTGTATGTATGTGTGTGTGTGAGAGAGACAGAGAGAGAGAGACAGAGAGAGAGAGAGAGAGAGAAAGCCAGACAGATGGATAGACAGACTTTGTGTGGTGTGTGTGCATTCATATGTGTGTGTGTGTATGTATATGTACAGTATGTGTTCATGTGTGGGTACACATATATATGTATATGTATACATATGTTCATAATATTTTACAACCTTATTAGGAAGTTTTATGATTGATTTCTGCTGCTTTTCAGTTTCTTTTGCATAATATCCAATGCAGGAACATCACATCCATACAATATATGGAGAAATCTTGGGGGTGGTTGAGTAGTATGATGCTTCTTTTACATACCTATTGTGCTAAATATGGCTAACAAGTCACAGCTTTGATGCAACTGAAGCACTGATTTAGGCAACAGTTTATCTCACTTACTGTTCTTCATCCACCTGTTTGCAATCTAAGTACAGTACTTCACCTAAGCTATTCATATGCTGTTATGCTGGGCCTTTGGGAATTAGCCCCCAGTGAGTTTGGAATGAGTTTCAAACACACACACACAGTCCCAAAGATATTAAAGCAAGTTTATCACGCAATCTTGAAAACACAAATTCAAAGAGGAGTTAAATTACTCCTACCCGAACAAGTCCTTGAATGCGGCAGCATGCCAAAAACAAAAGAGCAGATAAGATGACTGTAAATCTCCAGAGCCACCCATGCCAAAAAAATCTCAAAAGTTCTTTAACTATGAAGGTCCAAAGTTCAGTAGAAGCCCTTGAATAATATGAGCTGTAGCAATGTTTCTTCAGGAGTCTCTTTCTCAAATGGATGAACGCCCACACTCCCACTCCCCAACGCCCTTAATTTATCACAAACACATTAACGTAATTACCCCTTGAATAGGTGTGCTCACTTACCTTCTGAGATGCCTGCGCAACTGGTCCCTTCTTGCCATAAACCTGCACACATGGACATCCACAAGTGGGTCCTCCTCTGATTCTGATGACTCACTAATTGGAGCACTGACTGGTGGGCTGGCTGCACCCATCTCCCCGTCTGATTCCTCTCCCCCACTGTCTATCCTTGGCTGTGAATCAACTTCACTGTCTGATTCTGCTGGCAATAAAACAGGTCTCTGGTAACCTGAGGATTCCCCTAAACCAACATCCAAATTCCCCACTGCAGGAGCTGGCCAAGAGCCAACCACAACATATGCTAGATTCAACAGAGTCAATTTACTTCCATTTTCTTTTCTCACTCCACTATAAACTAGCTACAGTGGTATGATCTGCGTCTGCAATTAATAGTAAAGGGAAGAAAATCTCTTTTGCAGCACACAGAACCAGACTCCAATTTTACACCTGTCAGAAAGAATAAAATAAATAAAATAACATATTCTTCCAATTTAGCCCAACTGGCTATATAACATCTGTAAACTGAACCCTGTCAATTATAAGATCCTTCTGAGGTTGGGTGATCTTGAAAACCAGCTATGCTAACTCTCTTGACTATAAAATAAATAAAATAAAAATCACTTCAACATCAACAACAAAGCACATTGCCCCACAGTGGAAAGTTACGGTCATTCTAATTCTAATGATAATTTTTCAATGTTAAGCCAGGCCTGAAACTCCCTTTCCAATTTGGAAGCTGTTAATTTTCTCCTTAGTCATCCCAGCTTCTTCTATCCTAAAAGAAGTTATCAAGGAGGTATTAAAAAAATTGTAGAGTAGGAACTTAACAAGGTTAATGTCTTCTGAAACAGGGGTCTCCATCCTTGGTAACTTTAAGCCTGGTGGACTTCTGTAGATGAAATTCAAATCTTGGAGGAGCTTGAATAAGATTTGGTTGACCTTAATTCTGAATCACAAATGGAACAGATTCTGCACTTTGTGTATGTAGAAACTGTAATTCAAAATAAGGTTGATTTATACAGTTGTAATAGACATAGAGGCACAATGCATGAATTGAACTGTTCAAGTTTTCATACACTTAAACTGAGTGACAACATGCTACCTACAATGGATTTGGAGAGGGGGCTGTATTTAATCATTGCCCTCACTTCCTATGAGCAAAAAACAAAGCAAATGCTATCATTTTCATCATTATAAATTGTACCCAAAGGGCAAGAAAACATGGCTAGTTCTGTATTGAATTATGTCTCAAGAGATTTTTGGCCTATTATCTGTCTGTGCCTTAGATCTCATTTCTGACTTCCAACTGTCTCATTTCCTCAGCTGAAAATTACAGGTTATTATGGTACTTCTTTACCTTGTAGGGGCATTTTTGAGGATAAATGATTGAAGAAGTACAGATAATGACTGATGTTATATAGGTGGACAGATCCATATGTCAGTACTGCAAATGGGAATCACCGACCTTTGGAATAGACATAATTCAGTGAAAGATGGTCTCAAAAATGTTTTGTAAAAGTTGGTATATTTTTTTGGCAGCCAATGAAAGAAAATTGCCAGATAGTAAATGTATATTTTTTTTCCGGGAGGAAAATAGATTTGAATAACATGGACTAGATAAAAAGCCACATATCATGTTTGTAATTTTCTGGCATAAGATTAGAATTGTTAGGCATGATAAGCAGTAGAAACATTAGATGTTCTACTCTTCATTTAGTAATATTTCTTTAGTTAATTACAAATATTGCAAAGAATAGGTTGATCTGTTCCATTCTACCAAGTATTCAGTTTTCAAGTCATTCTGAAACTGTCTCATTTTGCCCTCAGCACCTTGGGGAACTGAAATGTATTTAGCATGCCAATGAGCTCATATGACCACTTTCAACACTGTCTTTCTCTAACTATATTATTCAATAGATGAACACTGAAATTGTTGGGCTTTTAATAGAAACCCCAGCGATGACATTTCCTTCTTCTTTTTTTGTAAAAATGGAAACAAAGAAAAAAGCTTTATTTCACCATTGTGCTTTTCAGCACTTTTTTTTTGCAAAATGTGCTTGCATAAACAGATTATGCAAGCCAACAAATGTGCTTATTTACCCTCTTTTAACTCACATTGGCCCATATTGGAGATGGATTAGTAGCTAAATTAACAAACATGCAGTCTAATCAGTTGAAATGCCCATAAAAACAATATGGTCTTGCTTTATCATCTCTAAAAAGGCCTATGAGAGCATGTTTTAAAACTGTCAGGACAAATAAGGGAAGAAGTTACTTTGGAAGAATTTTGCTGCTGGTAGGAATGTGTTTAATAGAACTGGTACAGTATATTGACTCATGTTAGGATTCATTATTGCCCATATTCTAATCTCTTTCATTGCATAATTTTGGGATCTAGAATTTTCCCAGATTCTAGCAGAGGTGAATGGCTCTCTGTTCTGACTTCTATGTAGATGCTAGTGCAAGTGGTTGACCATTTGGTCAACTGCTATCCTGATGTCAGGATTCGGGATTACCATATTTTTAGTGTATAAGATGCATCACCACCACCCCGCCAAAGAGGGTGAAAATTTGGGTGCATTTTATATTCTGAATATAGCTTTTTTGAAGCTTTCCCCCCAGTCCTAACAAGGCGCTAACGATCTTTCCTGGCTCTTCCTGTTTGCAAGCTTTTTCATTGCTACTCATTCCAAATAATATTTTTTCCAGCCCTAAGACTTTGCAGACTTTTTTTCATTGCTACTTGCTCCAAATAATATTTTTTCCAGCCTTAAGCAGGGGATAAAATAATATGCTTGTGCCATCACGGGACTCTTCCATAAACTGGGATTAGTCTGAGGCTAAAACTTATTACCTTCATGCTTAATGGGAGGGGGGGGGAAGACAGATGGTTCATGCTTGTTTTTCTTTTTTTGGGGGAATGTCCACCCTGTTCACTGCTTTAGCAGGGAAAAGGGAACACTCATAACATTGGGTAAAGAATCCATATTACCCACTTTATGATCAGATTTGGATTAAATTATTAGTTTTCCTCTTTTTGCGGAGAGACATCAGGCATATGGGGAGTATGGATCAAATAGATAACCATTGCACCTTGTCACCGCATCCTGAAATTTATTTTCTTTGGGGTTTGAACTTTCTTGCCTCTTCCCCAGTCTTTTTGCAGTTATTTTCTGCTAACAGTAAAATATCTTTGTAACAGTAACTCGCTCACACTGAAGGATTTTTAAAAAAAATGTCACATTACTCTTAATATGGCAAAACAATGGTTGGTTGGTTGTAGAATATTATAGTGGGGAAACAACTTTGTATTTAATATTTTACAACTCCATCAAAAGCTGTTCAAGTATCTGTCCCACAAGATGTGTTTTGACTAAGCTGGGACGTAGGTCTACAACTTAACAAATTCTGTACTCCAATGTTCCATCTCTAATAGCTCAGTGTGGGTGGCTGATTCCATCTTCATCAAGGGAATTGAAAACATATGTAGATCTGAATGAACAAAGCAGAATACATGGGACTTCACACTTAATCATACATGTTTCATTGCCTTTGTCTAAAAACCTCATTCCCAGTCTTTATCAACTCTAGTTCTACAAGAACTATGAAGCCACAGCAAAATTATGTTAATCAAGATACAGAGGGAAAGGAAAAAAAATCTTTGAAGGGATTTAAAGATGGAACATTTCTAACTTAGTAACCAACAATCCTAACTACTAACTGTTCTGCCTGACTGGGCTCAGGCAATGCGTACCAGTCCAAGGAAAAGAAATCAAACACACATGTGCTCTGCTAATCAGCAAACTTGTATTAAATAAACAAAAAAGGGTTACTGAAAACAGTCCTTAGTGTCCAAAAGCAATGATAGTGCAAGGCTTACTTCAGCCACATACAAAAACACAGGAAAAAACAAACAAAGACAACCTGAAATGAGCAAAGACATTTCAGGAGTCCTTTTGAATCTTTGGAGGAAACAGCAAGTCCCAGAGGTTTCACCTCCCACGTGTCTGAAAAAGCTGGGTTGAAAACTCCAAAGGCACGGAACAGAAACTTCAGAGCAGGAACCACAAAATAACACAGATAAACAGCCACAGTTTGCCTTGTGCCTTTGTTCCCTTTTATACCTTTAGCCCTCATTAAGGGAACCACACCCAGTCCTCAGTATAAGAACCACACCCAGCCCAGGTGCTACTCTGATGACTTGTAATAATCCTTCAATCGATCCCTCCTTGCATAGCTCTTCGGCTACGCAGATCAATATATTGATCTGCAGAAGAATCCAAGGACGAAAAACTGTC
This sequence comes from Erythrolamprus reginae, assembly GCF_031021105.1. Lineage (NCBI taxonomy): Eukaryota > Metazoa > Chordata > Lepidosauria > Squamata > Dipsadidae > Erythrolamprus > Erythrolamprus reginae. Next base: position 55,617,354 of record NC_091956.1, on the reverse strand, counting down.
TGAGGGACTGCCTGCCAAATCCCCTGGGCTGTCTGCTGAATCCTGCGAACCAGTGGCCTCATTCTCCTGGCTGTCTGCCACGTCTTCCTGGCTGTCTGCCACATCTTCCTGGCTGTCTGCCACATCTTCCTGGCTGTCAGCCAGGCTTTCGCACTCACATCTGTGGGAGCAATGGCTGGCCCAGGCCCAAACACAACACTAACTACTGAAGATCAGAGAAAATGTGAAAAAATAGGAATTACGGTAGTCAAAAGATTAAGCACCAGATACATAATTAGTTAACTATTTTCAAAAAAGGATTCATTCATATATGTTTGGTGTTTATATGACATATCTAACAATTTCTACATACACAAGATGAAATGGAGAGTAAAAAGGGAATGTGAATTTTAAAAAATGAAAGTAAGATACTAATGCTTAATGGTGTGAATCTTTTATTCTCAATTTTTAGTTCTAATGTTTATGTTAATGTGGTATTTCTTCTGTTCTGATAAATAACTTAATAGAAAAAATAACATCTCCTATCTGTTCATAAGCTTTCTTATCCTAGTCGTTTGTTATGCTTTTGAGATATTTTGAAATTGGAATAATTTAGGCAGATTTCCAAATCCAAAAAATTTGAACATATATGAAGTGGCTTGTGGATTGGGTGCCTTAAATCTTGGGATGGCTTAGCATCCATTTTGTTACTTAATCCTGAATAGGTTTATTTTTTTAGGTGGAGGGAAGGGGTGCCTTGCAGAGACTGAAAAAAACCCACAAGCCTCAACCAGTCTCCAAATCTGAATTAAATTATCACTTTTCCTCTTTGGAGGGACATGATGCACATGCAAAATCATTTCTTGTAGTAGGAGTTGGACATAGTGCTTGAATTTTCCAAGTTACAGTCTCAACCACAACAAAAATAAAACAATAACGGACAGAAAAAATTGGAACCATCGAATCTAGGTATTTGATTATGTCACTGATTGTTCTTCAGGAAAGGAGTGGGAGAATGGTGTTTGCTGATGACAAAAAAAATGCCCATTTTTCTTAGCACTATCGTGGAATGCCTGCTCATTTGATAAGTCTTGTATTAAACTGAATATTCCTGATGTGTGGAAAAGCCATTTTGCCACTTTTTCTTTATCTCTTCTTAAGAATGGTAAAGCCGAATAATAATAATAAAAAACCTCAAACCCACAGAGATTCATGAAAAATGATAACATAGAATAAGATAAGAAAAATGCAGGGATAGGATTTATTTTCTACAGTTGAGGAAAGCGGATTCCTGGCATATTTTTACAAGCTCTCTAGATTTACTGGAAGATGCCTCTTTAGTGGGGCTTTTTGCCCCTTAAAGTTTTCATTGTGTGGTTCTCCCAATTATAGATGCTTTATAATTTTAAATGGTGACCGTTCATTTTTTATTCTATTAGAATTTTAAAAAAAGAAGTTGTAATTTTACTTTCTATAACAGAAATGAAAAAATTAAAAAAACATGTTTAGAAGTTGTAATTTTACTTTCTATAACAGAAATTAAAAAATTAAAAAAACATGTTTAGAAAACATCTGGGAAAAATAGATAAGGAATTCAATTGATTCTCGTCACTATGGTCCCATTGTTAATTTTTGATGCTTGTCTTCTGGTAAGTATCCACCTTCATTACCTGCTCTTTTTCTAATGTGGTTACCTTTGGTGTCTACCATGCACAACTTTGTTTTCCTGTTTATATTCTCCTTGTTATAAAAGTGCCAAATAAACTACATACTCACTCTTAATACCAAATAGCTGGTTATTAGAGCCATAACCTTTCAATCTATCTTGATAACATTTCTAAGATGCATGCTCTATATGATTACTATTTGGATGAAAGGTTACAGTGTGAATGCCACTATCCCATCTTCATAGAATAATACTAGTATACTTTAAATCTTACATATGATAGTCGTAAAAGGGAATTGGTTCATGACTATGGCATCTACTAACAAAATGGGAAGGTCTTCTTGTTCCAGTTTGTGGTTTTTCTTATTTATTTACTGTCAGGTGTGGAAACTTCTCAAAATGACATAAGACATAATATAAATACTTTGGATGATCATCTTGAAAATATGATCCATGTTGATCATGCACAGATTTAATAAACATATTACTGCAAACATGCTAAAATCTGCTTCTGAAACTTGCATAATATGCAAAAGTTAGGGGTGGCTTAGTCTGGTGTACCAAAGAGTTGGGCCCAAAGTATTTATATTATGTCTTATGTCAATTTGAGAAGCTCTCACACTTGACAATGACACTTGAATAAATAAATAAAACCACAAACGGGAACAAGAAGGCTTTCCATTTTGTTAGCAGATGCCATAGTAATGAACCAATTCCCATTTATATAAGATTTAAAGTATACTAGTATTTGGTGGTGGAAAATGCAATAATGAAGAAAAATGTTCTTATAACTGGACTATGCCAATATGAGCTCAAGTGTTTTCTCATTTCATTATACAGTTGCCCCAAGTCCCATGAATTGGTCTAAGTCAGGACTGTCAAACTCCCAGCTTGTAGGCCATATGTGTTTCATGCTAATCACATCCAGGCCCAATTTAGCAAAGGGGAAAAAACTCCCGATACATTACGTGATGCTGCCATGATGCCACGAGTTTGACACCCTTGCTCTAAGTTAAGGTTGAACTGTCTGTACTCGAGGGTCACGTATGTGATATGAAATAGTAACTTTTAATATAATACATATTTGTGGTTTTATGGTATACAGTGTTCCCTCGATTTTCGTGGGTTCGAACTTCGCGGAACGTCTATACCACGGTTTTTCAAAAAATATTAATTAAAAAATACTTCGCGGTTTCCCCCCCTATACCACGGTTTTTCCCGCCCGATGACATCATATGTCATTGCCAAACTTTTGTCTGCCTTTAAAAAACATTTTTTTAATAAACTTTAATAAATAAACATGGTGAGTAATAATCTAAATGGTTGCTAAGGGAATGGGAAATTGTAATTTGGGGGTTTAAAGTGTTAAGGGAAGGCTTGTAATACTGTTCATAGCCAAAAATAGTGTATTTACTTCCGCATCTCTACTTCGCAGAAATTCAACTTTTGCGGGCGGTCTCGGAACGCATCCCCCGCGAAAATCGAGGGAACACTGTACTATACTTTATATGTAGATCTATACAATTTTTACATTTACAAAAGTCTGGTCTTTTCTGAAATCTGATTATATTTAATTGATATGTAGGTCCTAAGCAGAATTTTTAAAAATTACATAGTTAATTTCATATCTTCTTGTTATATGTGAAGAGATATAAATACAAACTTTCCTTGTCTTTGCTTTTCCATTATTTGGCAATCAAATCTGACAGAAGAACAGTCATGGAAGACAACTGTTTTATGCTGAAAATTGAAAACCTGCAATTTTGTCACTTCAAATTATATAAATATGAATTCTTTATTATAATATTTATTGTAATATTTATTGACTGCCATGAGAAACTCCACATTATTAATACATACTGTAATTTGAAGATAGATATTCAAATTGCTAACGTAGCCATCCTATACTTTTCTACCTTAGAATAAATCCCATTGGAATTACTTTGAACTAGACTTGTATAAGGCTGCACTATAAATATTAATTTTATGAAAAGAGACTTTATGACAGAATGATAGCTCACTGATTCATATAACACACACATAATCTGTGTAAAAGATGATTTTTAATATACATTTCCCTTCCTTCCCCCAGAGCTTTTATTGATGTTTTATACATTAAATACAGGAAGCATTGAATAACTAAAATAACAGCGATTTTAGCTGAAGCATTCTTCACTTGGGACTTACGATTAGGAATAGTCCTGAGGACATCCTGCTAAGTAATTAGTGCTTCCTTGTGCATTCCTATTGTAGAAGGTATTGTATCATTTCCCAGTCCTTCATCAAATGCATGCTGAGCTGTCTGGAGAACATATTAAAGAATGTCAGCAGCATACATATTCATTTTGAACTAGGTAGATTTGACAGAGTGATTATTCTCATTAAAACTGGCTGCATTTTTGCCAGCCTATAATAGAACTATATGTAAACTTCTCCTTTTCATTAGCTATTCTTTGGATTTTGCTTTCTACCAGAGTATTGTCCTATTAGAATATTTCTGTAATTGACAGGTGATAAACTTCAGTGATTTGTGCAGTGCATTTTGAGATTGAGTCATTCTAAACACTTACTGTTGTTGAATTCAGAAGGTCAAATCCAGGATTTTTGTAATTTGAGATGAGGTACATTGGACAAGGCTTTCTCAGCTGGAAAATGCAAGAAAGATCTCCTGAAACTTTTTTCCATCTTATTTCTAATCTCTAGGGGGATAATTTTTGGTTTGATGCCTTTTTAACAGTCAGAATTTTCTTTTAGGACACCTGTTACTATATGAAGTAAACTGATAATTAGAAATAGATAGATAGATATGGAAAATAAATTATAAGCTGACACTATCTATACCATATAAAGAAAATCTACATAAAATGTTTTACCGATGGAATTATGCCTCAGCACGCTTAGCCAAAATACACCCGAGTATAAGTAACAAATGCTGGAAGTGCAAAACAAACATTGGAACATATTATCACATTTGGTGGTTATGTCCGGAAGCAAGGAAATTTTGGATTAGAACTCAGACCTGGCTGGAAGAAATATTGGAATACAAATTAGAAACAAAACCTGAAATGTATTTATTAGGAATAATCAGAGACCAACACAGCAAAGAAGACTATTACCTAATAACACGCATACTAACATCAGCAAGATTGGCATTCGCACAAACCTGGAAACAAGAAAAGATATCAGATGGTGATTAAGAAAATGTTAGACTGCGCTAAATTAAGTAAATTAACGTATGAAATACAGAACAAACAAAATAAGAACTACTATAGAGTGTGGGAGAAACTGTATAACTGGATAGAAAGAAAAGAAAAGAAAGGGAATTAGTATTAAGGGAACATAAGATATTTAAAACAGAATTGTAAGATATTAGTCATTATGTATATAAATAAGTTTAAATGTTTAATGTTGTTTGTATGTTTGTCAATATAAAAAAAATAAGAAATAAATAGATAGATAGATGGAAAGATAGATATAGAAAGATAGATAGACAGACAGACAGACAGACAGACAGACAGACAGATAGATAGATAGATAGATAGATAGACGGCTAACCCCCCCTCTTTTACTAATTGCCTTTTATCTTATATAATATCTCCCAGTAGAATTATGAATAATCCTTACCTGCGCTCAATAGAGTGAATACATTTATCAACAAACCAAGAACAGGTAGTCGTATTCATTTACATTTTACACCCCTGGACCTTTGGCTGTGCCTGTCCAGCTCTGTGAAAACAATTGGGAATTAGAAATCAAATGTAAGTACCGTTGCTGCACGGGACGGGACAAGAAGCTGAGTTGGGTCTGGCTTTGTACAGATGCTTTGTGCTCTTTCAATCAGCTGGAGACTGAGGAGAGAAACTATTTTTTGCACCTGTGCAATGCTTGCTCCTCAGATGGAGCAGCTTGAGAGGTTGAAATGATGGCGTTTGAGAACATCAAATGAGGTTACATATGTCTGGCCCTCCACAACAGTCCCATTTCCCCCTCAGTCTTATTGATAGTTGGCAAAAGTATGTTTTATGGTAATTTTACATACTTAATACATTAATTTAATTTATATCTCTTCCAACTTTGCTATTCTGTTTTTTTTATTATATAGGCATATAAATAGTACATAGGCTGGCTTCTCCTGACTCAATAGGCCAATAGCCTTTCTAATGCTGAGACCCCTTAATACAGTTCCTCATCTTGTGGTAACCCCCCAACTATAAGTTTATTTATTTATTTATTTATGTATTTATTTATTTATTAAATTTGTATGCCACCCCTCTCCGTAGACTCGGGGCGGCTCACAACAGTAATAGAAAAACAATGTACAATACAAATCCAATAATTAAAACTAAAAACCCATAATTTAAAAAATATGCATACATAAACAATATAGGCATGGGGAAGTTATCTCAGTTCCCCCATGCCTGACGGCAGAGTTTGACGCCAATTCTTCCAAAAGATCTTTAAGCTGATTGGCAAGAGGTCAGAGAGACACCTCCCTGTAAACGTCTGATTGGTTGGATTGTAAAAATATGTTCCGAGATGCCGGAATAGAAGATTTGGTTGCTAACACCATTGGAAATTTGTCTTTCTTCCATGATCTCAGGCGACCCCTGTGAAATGGTCATTCGACTCCAAAAGGGGTCCTGACCCCAAGGTTGAGAACCACTGCAATAGGCTATAAGAGGGAAGAAAAGTAAAACACAAGAAGCTTTACAATATTCTGTTACTATAGTTTATCTCAATAAGGTATAGTTCTAGTTTTACTGTAGAGATTATTTCTTTGTCTGGTCTCCGATCTTAAAAGACTGTCAGCAGCCAGCTCAAGCCAGCCCAGCCTGGCTCAGTGCAGACTAAGTATATGTGGTATTTAGCATTAAAAGAAGAAATAAATCTGAAGGTCACTATGAGCAGAGTTGCCAAGTTGCCAAGGCATTTCCCTGTGTTACTGGCACCCTGCATTTCCAGCAGTAAAACTTTAATTGTGAAGCCACCTCTACATGGTGCAAGATAGCTCAGGAGATGGAAAACAGGAAAAGCAAGAATTGTTACCATGAGAAAATGACCCATTAAATCCTGCAGGGCTTTCACATTTCAAGATGCCAGCCAGGTGCAGAGAGTTTACTTTTAGTGGAAAGACAGTGGGTAGTTAAATCAGCTTATCTGCCTAACACAGATTAAAAAAAGGGGAGTTAAATACAAGTAGATATGTTCATAGTTTGCTTAGCAGAACTTGTTTTCTTATGATCTTAGTGGAAAGTGTTTTGTTGATGTGCATGACTTGTGTTATTGGTTCATCATTGGAATATTATATTTTCATGCTTCATACTATTAGGAAAAGCACAGCACACACTTCTTTGGGTAATATATGCCATCCTTTAAAAACCCCCCATCAGAACTACCCAATTGTTAGCTTGGGAAAAGTGATTTGTTACAACCCTAAATTTGAATTCAGAGTCTCTAAAAAAGCATCAATTTTCCACACGCTGGCAGAGGCTGACATGACAAAATATCTAGAGGTAGGCACTGGATTAGTTGGAGTTAGTTGGAATTTTATTGGTCTGAATGTTAATTTTAAAGTATGTATGTTAAGGGAAGTTTTAAAAAAAGATGTATTGCAATGTCTTGATATTAGAAATGTTTTAAAGAAAAGCTTAGTGTGTTAAAATGGATGAAAAAAGTATTTTTCCATTAAAGGTTAAAGAATCTGAAAGAATACAATGAATTTTATTAATATAAATGGTGATAGTTTATAAATATTTTTGTGTGTGTAATTTTTTTATTTTTTTCCACCGTGAAAAATAAAAACAATACATAATTATAAACACTAAAAACAATGCTTATAATAAAATATATAGAATTTTTTTTCTTTTTCTGTTGATCATTCAATGGAGGCTCTTGTCTCTCTTTCCTCAACTACAAATTCTACAAAACTTATATAACATTATCAATTAATATGCCTCTAAATAAAAAATCTTTTCTCTACCCTACAATAAGAGATTACATTTAATCAATATAAGCAATATAAAAATATCTTTTAATTCAAACATTAAACTCTTTTAATTCAAATCTTAATTCAAACTTTCATTTCTCCACTAAACTATTTAATCCAATATAAACTTATCCTATAATTAATAGAGATTATATATTATATGATTAGACACAAAAATATGTAACCCTTCCCTGGTGCAGAGCTGAAGGGATTGGATACTGTAGCCTAGAGGATAATTCTCTGCCTTACAAGGCAAAGGTTGCAGGTTCAAGTCCCAGTGGGTATGGCTAGCTGATGAGGCCAAAATAAGGCCAAAATAGATCTATCCTAGTCTCCCTTAATTTTCAAATTCAGCAAAAAAACATGTGACACATACAGATAGAATTGTCGGCTATCAATAAAATTAACTGCCTTGGAAATGGCTCTGGGTTGGGCCGAGAGGCAAAATAAGGAGCTGTGATGTTCCTTCAATACACCAGGGTGATTCAACACAAAAATATGTAACCCTTCCCTGGTGCAGAGCTGAAGGGATTGGATACTGTAGCCTAGAGGATAATTCTCTGCCTTACACACAAGAAAGAATGATGTTTCTTCTACATTCCCTATTTTTCCACCTAATCTCTGTCCCGTTCTATGGCCTTCCTCCAGCAAGACACAAGGGTGCTTGTTCTGGTCACAAAGCCATTTCTGCACTGTGCAAATCACCTCTTCTTTATTCTCAATGGTCTCACCCTCTGTGCCCAGAGACTAGCTGTACTTGTGTCGACTGCAGATTCTCCAGAAACTATACACAAACGTTTGTGAATGTTCCCAAGTTTCTTTCAGTGAGAAATTCAATGATGACACACTGCTTGTGACGTACATAACTTACAGACACCATTTCGAAACACTGCTGCAGCTACGCTGTCTGAAGAAACGCAAAATTTACACATGCACTCCTGACAATTCAAATAATGTATATCTAAAGTTTCACATTTGTACCATTACTGTAGACTGAGAAAAAAATGTGGTGCATTGCTTTCTGGGTGATCCTTATAACTGCTAGCTGTAGTTCAGGAATTCAAATCTCACCACCGGCTCATGGTTGACTCAGCCTTCCATCCTTTTGATGGATAAATGAGGACCCAGATTGTTGGGGAAATATGCTGATTCTGTAAACCACTTAGAGAGGGTTGTAAAAGCACTATGAAGTCTAAATGTTATTACTATTGCTATTTCAAAGAACATAGTGACTTTTATATTTTGAAATCTAATTTATCTTGGAAACTATGAATTATAATTTGACTTATGAACTTGTCCCTTATCTAAAGTTTAGGTTTTTCTTAACCTTAGGGTTTAATATATTGTATTAGCTTTTGCTTGATTGTTAAATGAGAACAGATTTTTTAAAAAGACGGTAACAACTTGTTAATTGTTCCTTGTTATTTATGTGTCGTACTGGCTATTTTTGTTAATTATGATTTTAATAATAATTCTCAGTCTGATATAAAGTACTAACCAATCTTATTTTAAACATTTTGTTCAATTTTATACAGATTGTACTGAAGTATCTATCCTCTTTGCTTTTCTTGTTCTTGTTCTTCATTTACTTTTGGTTATACTTTTAAAAATCCACTAAAACAACAAATACTTTGAGAAGAGATTTTTTCCCCACACTAATAGATTTTTCAAAGCTTCCCATTTTAAGGGCTGCCATATCAAATACTTTGTATGAGTATTTTTAGGGAACAGATTTTGCAAAAGTAAAATAAAATGGGAAGTTAAAATTTGGTGTTATTTAAGATGCAAAATATACATTTATTTTTAGTAGGTTTTTGCAAACGATATCCACCATATGAAATATTCTTTCTCTTAATATGGCATTACTTACATTTTATTTCTTTTTCTAAGAAATGTTTCTGTTTCCTAGAAAACAATGTGAATGCAACTGGAAATCATAGCAAAGTCCTAAAAAGTCTTGCTTTTCATTCACAAGTCTGTTCCAATTCTTTAGAGCGACAGAAATGGGCATTCTTTCAATAGATTTAATAATCTGAAATGTGGATTGGCCATTGAATAAAACAAATAATGAATGAATATCAGCTATATTTCAGCTTTCCTGTGTTCACCATATAAACATAACTGTCTGCAGATGCTTAGAGGAGGCAATGTGCAAAATGTAAAAAAACCCAGTTTGAATAAAAATTGAGATTTGAAATGTTATAGCTATATTATTACTTCCTGTGTGCAGTATGTTTTCAATTTATAAAAGTTATGATGATGATGATGATAGTGATAAGAATAATAACAATAAATATAGGGTAAGCTTGGAGGTGAGTAAAATCCCCAGTAATGGTTCCATTATTTGGAAGAACTACCAGTAATAGCTTTAATTTTCAGATTTAATGCCTATGAGTTCAATTTACAATAATTTGTAAATCCTTCAGGAACACTATTAAACTGCTGTTACCCTCAACAGTGATCTGACATAGATTGATTTATTTTGATTTGTAAGAGGGTGGGTTTTTTTGGTAAGTAAGACTTTTACCCCTAAGTAAATATCTATCAAAATGTAGCTTCAAAAAAGTCATAATTGTTTAGAATGTGTTTTACAATTCTGACTTTAGAAATATTGTATAAATAATCTTTAAACTTGGAAATTTTGATATTTAATTACATGTGTTTCCTTTTTGTTTATTTTATCCAAATTACAACAAGTTTATACTATCACATAGGATATTATGAGAAAGATGCAGGATTTCCTTCTCTTTTATGTGAATAGAAAGTTTCAGTACATAGATTTCAATATTATGAGTACATTTGTGCTCCATTCTGAGTTAAAAGCAAATAGGCAGCTGACTTTTCTTAATTGTGAATGAGAGAATGTGTTCGGACTGTTTTTTTGGTCTGTTTTTTGGCAATTTTGGATGTTTAGTAGTAGTAAATTTACTACTACTGAACATGTAAAATGCCCCCCAAAACAGCTGAAAAATGGGCTGAAAATGGCTGAAAAATGGGCCAAAAAACAGGTGGGAATGGGGCCAGCCAATAGTGGGATGAGCCAGTTCACCAAATTTGCCCGAAATAGTCTGAACCAGCTGAACCAGCTGAAGGCCACTTCTGCATATGGCCCTCATCAGCTAGAATGACAAACTGCAAGCATCAAATTGGAATTAATATTTTAAGTATTGTCATCGATTGTATTGCATTGTGTCTGTTTCTGTGTGATTTTTAGGCTCAATAGGAATTAAACTTTTTTTCCCTCTAGGAATATAAACAATATCTGCAGACAGAAATTTTGCTCTTCATGGCATGCTCTTCATAGCCTGCAAGATCTCAGCAGACAAATAGATTTAGTATTTGTTTTTCCTGGTGAAAGGTTTGCTAAGGGCCAATTGCACTTACTTTAAGGTTTTTTTAAACTAGTTTGGGGCTTTTTCAAGTTCTTTTTCTGTATGTAAACAGTTTGGGACCTTGTGTACAGAAAAAATATTGGCATTCTTTTGTTCACTTACTGTGGTCTGTATTTGGTAAACAGAACCAAGATGATTAACACATTCTACAAGCAAATATCCTAGGTCCCAAAGGCCAGATAAGAAAGTTTACTAAGGAAACTTCACATATGGTAGAAAGCTTGTATGCCTATGTCTTCATTCTTCTTTATGAAGGAAAAGAGGAGGCAGTTTCTATTTTTTGTAGAAAGTATATAAAGGGAAGAATGTATGTAATCTTCCTCCTAGCTTACTTAAAATCCTTTCTATCACAAACAGAAAACTAAACTGACACAGATTTCAAAGTCTCCACTACTAGTGATGGGCGAACCGAACTCGCACAATTTGGGTCCGTACCAAATTTTGCGGTGTTCAGTATGCCGCACACGAACTCGAATTTTTTTGAAACTTCGGGCAAAGTTCGGGGTCGTGTTCGGCATTCAGAGCTTTAACATCACCGGCAGGTTGCTAATCCAGGAAGTGATCACCTTGGCATCCTTAGCAACCTACCGGTATACGTGACGTCAAAGCTCCGCCCCCGAATCTCTTGGTGGGATTTCCCATTCGGGTTTGGGTTCAGTTCGGGTTCGGCCGAATTTTGCCTAAAGTTCATTGGAATTTGCTGTACCTGAACACCATTGGGTTCGCCCATCACTATCCACTACCAATGGCAATTGCATTTATTTTATCTTGCAGCTGGGGGATAGTGTTCTTGCTCCTGTAAAAAAGTCTGCTATTCTGTCTTCAACATTACCAACTGTAAGAATAGCCAGCTGCCAATTGTAACACTGCTAATAGTTGTCTTCAACCTACAGTTCAACAGTAACAGAGTTAATTTCTCCTTATCTATAGGGTTGGGGTGGTGCAGGGGTGGGCAGCAGGCAGGATGGGGTGGAACACAGTTCTACCAGCAGAAAAGAAGCTGCATGCCCAGCTCCAGCTGACCAGTGGCAGTCACTTCTGTGATTACATGTCTTGGCTGGGCTTTCCTTTCCCCCCCTGCTGCTGTGTCTGCATCTGCGCTCCTCGCTTTTTTCCTCTTTCCTCTTTCCTGGCCTCAGACGAGCTTTCCTCTATCCTGCCCGGCTCCCCTCCAGCCTCACACGGCCACCTCCCAAGGCCAGGAAGGAGGAAAGAGGAAAAAAGCAAGGAGCGTGCTGCAGCAGCAGCAGGGGAAAAAAGGAGAGCTGAACCACGCCGAGCCAAGCCCTGCCAAAGCGGTCTGGGCTGCGGTCTTTTCTCCCCTTGCGAAGCCCTCACTCTGCCTGCAGCTGAGATGAAAAGGCATTGTGTGGCAATAATAACCTTGTAACTCTCCCTCGGCTTTCCAATGTTTTTAAATCCCCCTCCCATTCTCCTCCTCCTCCTCCTCAGAAAGCGGCAGCAAGACCAGCACCGGCAGGAGTTTCAGGGGGTCCTTTTTCTCCCACCTCTTTTCTCAACAGCTAATCACTTAGCTACCCAGCCTGAGGCAGGGGGCAACCAGGAAGGAGAGCGCGGGAAATGCAAAGGAAATTGTCACCCCAGTGAGTGACACTGGTGAAGTTGTAAGTCAAGGACTTAACAGTTCACTTGAACGATGATGATCGTTCAAGCCACTCCCACCTGATCACACGGCCGGCAAGCCACTCCTACCCAGTCACATGACAATCAAACCACACCCACAAAATAAGCCACACCCGCAGTGTGGCAGTAACAATTTTGGCTTCCCATCACTGGGGTGGTATATGTGAGGCAAGGTGGGTATAATAACCTGTCTAAACTTTTTCCATTCACTTGCCATTTCTTCTGTAACTAGAGATCAGCTGCTTAGAATGAAATTGAAAGGATTTTAGCCATTATGTTCTATTCTTTTGGACCAATTTACCTTCAGCCCTGGCAGCTGCTCCATAGCCTGTAGAAGGCAGCAAGTGAAATGTTAAGCTCTCCAAAAGCTGATTGCCATGAGGAGAGGACTGCATTATGCAGTAGAACTGATTCCTTCAGAGCACAGCACAGCACAATCCCATAACGAAGGTGTTAATTTGGTTATTTTAAACATGAGTTTAATGCTAATGTGAGTTTATGAAAGGCTTGGAAAAAAGTTACAGGGCATCAAAATCTGCCAAATGCTGCCAGTTATCCCAGTTTTAAAATGGGTTTAGCATCTTATTCAAAGTGTGCTAAACTTGCCTTTAAGAAAAATCCAACTAACAGCTGGGTTTGTGTAGGGTTAACTAGTATGAAGATTGATCAACCATTAATCTTGTAGTCAGGAAAATTAGAGCAAAAACAAAGAAAGAGGAATAAAGTCCAAATTTCTTTCTTGACATTTATGTCCCTCAGTAGTCACTATATTAAAAAGTGACTCTGCAAAGCCCTTGCAGCTACTTACAACCAAGATAGTTAGATTCTTGTGGTTTTATTAACATGATCATTCTATATCTAAATTCAGTGTTCCCTCTAATTTTTTTTGGGGGTGGGCGGAAAAGTATAGTGTCTGAGCGGCAGTCCCTTCGGGACTGGGCAGCAGAGAAATATTAAACAAACAAACAAATAAAAAACCCACCCTGTTTTGCCTCAGAGAATTTCAAAATAAAATACTGTACTGTGTGTCTATAACAGTGAGCTCATAATAGGGCAACTCTATCAATATCAAAATGCCACTTAAATAGTTGAGCTAGTTTCAAACTAGATTTTGATTTTCTTTCTCTCTTCCTTACTCCCATTCTTTTTCTTTCTCTTTTTCTTCTTCTCTTTTTTCTATCTGTTTCTCTCTCTTCCTCTCTTCCTCTCTCTCTCCTTCCCTCTCACTCTTTCCCTCTCGGCTTCTGGGCAGGTTTGGAAAACTCTGAGTTGATGATGATTTTTAAGTGAGCGATTGCTCACTGCTCAGCTTAGAGGGAACTATGTCTAAATTAGTCAGATTTTTATTAATCTTCTTGCTAACTGTCAGGTATTTGGCTAATAAAATAGGAAGGTGCAAGAATTCCATATCATTCTATATTTTGCAGATAATGATTGTCTTCCTCCGGTTCTGCAAAGTCTATTATATGATGCTTCTGTAGCTGCATCTCTACTATTTTCTTCTGTTAATTGAAGGAAGATGAGTATTCCAGAAAGCAGCATTTCCTACTTACCACATTTTTTGGTGTATAAGACGCACCAGTGTATAAGACACGCCTAGATTTTAGAGGAGAAAATCAAGGAAAAAAGTATTCTGAACCAAATGGTGTAGTATTATATTGTTTAATAAAATACCAGTGTAGCAGAATATTTTTTACAACCATGTTTACTTTTTAAAACCATGTACACTTTTTACAAACTTTAAACTTGACAGCTTCAAGACTTGTTTCCTTAAACCTGCCAAGTTTGAAGACCCTTGCACTCCTAACCTCTAAATTAGGGGCCTTCAAACTTGACAGCTTTAAGACTTGTGGACTTCAACTCCCAGAATTCCTCCACCAGTCATGCCAGACTCAGCTCTCCTCCTGGTTCTCTACCCCCCCCAATACCCCCCCCCCCCACGGTTCAGATTCACACTCCCTTTTGCTCTAGCTTCTGGAGAGCTGAGTCTGCAACTGCATGACATGAAGACATAGCATCCATGAGTGGGAAACCAAGCTCAGCTGAGGAAGATCTGAGGAAGGCTAAGCGCCTGAGATCGACTGGAGTGTGAGTTCGACTGGGGGCGGCTAGCTTTCCACCAGGTTCTTTTCTTTTAGAGAGAGAGAGAGAGAGAAAGAGAAAGAAGGGGGCGAATAACCACCTTCTCTAGAGAAAGAAATGTGTATCTTCCATCAATTGCAATGTAATTCTGTCTTTCTTTCTGTCTTTCTGTCTTTACACTGCAATTGATGGGAGATACACATTTCTTCCTCTAGAGAAGCTGGTAACTCACCTGCCCCCTTTTAAAAGAAAAGAACCTGGTGGAAAGCTAGCCACTTCCATCTGAACTCATACCCCAGCCGATCCCAGGTGCATAGCCTTCCTCAGATCTTCCTTACATTACAAGTAGAGCAATGGAAAAAACCCTGCAAAGACTTAGGGCTTGGAAAACATTCTTCTTTGTAGAGAGTAACAGTGAAAGAGCTTGCAAGCAGGTAAGAGCTGGGAACATTGTTAACATCTGGTTAGGGCTAGAAAGAAAGTTCAACCCTGATGGAGTGACTGTGGGTTTTGCCTCCCAAGGATAATTTCATCTGTCCATCCATTACCCTGTGGGGGGGAATCATTGACCCCCTCAGAGAGGTCTGCAACTTGGGTATCCTTCTTGATCCACAGCTGATGTTAGAACACCATATTTTGGCTGTGGCAAGGGGGGGTGCTCGCCCAGGTTTGCCTGGGGCACCAGTTGCAGCCCTATTTGGTCAGGCAGTCCCTGCTCACAATCACTCATGCCCTTATCACCTTGAGTTCGACTACTGAAATGCTCTCTACATGGGACTACCTTTGAAGAGTGCTCAGAAACTTCAAATCGTGCAGAATGCGGCTGCGCGAGCCGTCATGGGTCTTCCCAGATACACCAATGTTTCTCGAACACTTTGCAGACTGCATTGGCTGCCGATCAGTTTCCAGTCACAATTCAAAGTGTTGGTGATAACCTATAAAGCCCTACATGGCATGGACCAGATTACTTATGGGACAGCCTTCTGCAGCGCAAATCCCAGTGGCCAATAAGGTCCCACAGAGTTGGCCTTCTCCAGGTCCCATCGACCAGGCAAAATAAGTTAGAGTAATTAAAAAAACCCTGCAAATACTTAGGGCTTGGAAAACATTCTTTGTAGAGAGAAACAATGAAAGAGCCTGCAAAGTAAGAGCTGGGAAGATTGTTAGCAGCTAGCTGGGCTGAAAAAAAACTTGCATTCAGTGTGTAAGACACACCCTAATTATCAGCCTTTTTTAGGGAGGGAAAAGGTGCGTCTTATACACCAAAAATATGGTATATCATGCAAATTCTACTGGTTTCCATGGACATTACTGTCCACAAGGCTTCCTGGAATGTCAAAGTTTTCCAATGAACCATTGATAAACACAAAGGTTCATGGAGATGAGGGAGAGAAGCCACAAGACGGCAAAAAAGCATTCAATTATGCATTTTATTGTTGCTTGCATCTATCAAAAAGAATAGTACTTGTATACTAATATTTGGTTCGCCATTTTGACAAAATCGTAATATTTTTCAGATGCCTATGTTGATGGCTTGTGAGGCCAGCGCGATTTTGCTGCTGCACCTGTGGAGGTAGCAAAATTGTGCATGGAGCCGTAGGTGCACCCATGTTTCGGCATGCTTGGAAGCAAAAATCCTGCACCAAAACACGGGTGCACCGTGCACGATTTTGCTATCTTCACAGGTGCAGCAACAAAATCGTACTGGCCCCGCAAGAAGTTACGAGCCATGGCGGCGAGTGCAATTTAGCATTCAGGCTTGTAGCCCACTGCTGTTCTGAACCAACAAATTTCATATCCACCCCCCCAAATCTCTTCTTACATTTGACTGTTTCTTAATCCTACACACATTTTTTATACTGCTGTGCAGAGTTCCACATATACTGATGATTAATAGTAGTAGCAGTGACATTTATACAAAATGGGAAATCAAAATCTGTGTCGTGTTTTCCAGTATATAGATTAAGTATGCTATTTAATACTGATTCTTAGAACAGCCGTGTAAGATAAATTAACATTATTATTTTGCACTTCGGTTATGGTAGGATGACAACTGAAGCAGAGAAAGAATAGCTTCAGAACAACTCAAGAGCCTGTGGAATAGGAAAATTTGAACCATGACTTTCTGATTCATAGATTTAGAATTTTAAAAATCCATTACACATCAACTGTGCATCATTTTCAGGAGTTTAGTTCCTAATAGATGACTGTATTGGGGAGAAAATAGTGTACAGCTTTGACATTAACTTTCGATGAAGTACAAAAAGAATGCATAGTTACTGCCATTCAATCAATATGTGCGCAAGTTTAGGGAGCAATAAAAAATTATAACATTGGAAATATATTGTAGGTTTTCTGGGACAGAAAGGGCAGCAAATAGAATTTCATCCTTAGATCCTGAATAAAAAAATTAAGCAGCTTCCTAGAGCAGGGGTCTCAAAACTTGGCAACTTTAAGACTTGTTGATTTCAACTCCCAGAATTCCTCAGCCAGTTTTGAAGTTTGTGAGGTTGAAGTCCACAAGTCTTAAAGTTGCCAAGGTTGGAGACCCCTGCTCTAGAAATCAGTTTCTTTCTTTTCTTTTCTTGCCCCAGTGCTTATTTTTACACTGTTTTTTTTTTTTTTTAGTTTGAATCAGATTGCTTACATGAACTGGTAGATACTTTCTTCTTTCATTATGTGGCTTCTGTTTGAATGAACAAAGATTTATTATAGTTGGAAGATCCCATAAATCTGAAGTACATTTCGTGGGCGTTGAAATTCTAAAGAACTCAGAAGTCTGCTGCTTTGTTTTGTTTTATGCCCAAAAGTGGTTCAGTTAATGTAGTATTTGAATTTCTTTTCTTTTACCTATAATTTTATTGGCCTTACTCTTTTATTTCCTTCCCAACATCTCTTTCACTTATTAGTGTAGTATTCCCAATTGTTCTCCTGAAACATCAACATGCCATTAAGAAATATGATTGCTGGAATTGATTAGCTAACCAGTAGAATACAGTCAGGTCACTAGCAAATCTTGGTAGCTAAGATAGCAGATGTAGAATAAAGCTGTAGTTAACACATGATTAATTGGTCACAGGTTGTAGGTACAAATTAACTAATTAAAAACAAAACCCTATCAGCAATATTATATTGGAGTAATTCCTCTCTAATGTTTCTGTTTTTGTCCATGAAAACATTGAGCAAAAACAATGGTTCACAATCCACTTAATTCTATACAAGTGCTAGGAATATTAATAGGTTTTGGAGATTATTTTTGAGTCCTTCTATTCATATATCATCTCCATATCACCAATTTCATAAATGAATTTGAAAGCTTAGCATTTCACCTTAAGGTAAAAAAATTTAAGATTTAAAACATATTTGTTTCAATGGGTCATGTTAAAAGTTATCGAATTCTTTGGGATCCTAATTTCAAAGATACTATATTCCTTTTTTTAAAGAGTGTCCTACTTCTATGTAGGTAATATAGGCAAATGCAGCCAATAAAAGAAACAGCTTGGCAACAGCTAAGATGCTATCTTTCCCTTGCATTCATTTTCTGTAACCATCTTCTTCATATAGTATGAGTCATAAATATGCACATAATCCATGGAACAGATTTTCCCCCCCTCCAGCTGTTCAAAGCAATTTATCTGCTTCAAGTATTTACATACAGACTTTCAAAACTGCAATGTTAGAATCAACTCCCAATTAAAAGCTTCCTACATAATTAACTGGCGTGTACAAGCACAATTTGTATAGCAGGAGAAGATGAAATAAAATCTGAAAGAGTCCATCAATAAGAGCTTCAGTAGCCAATATTATATTTAAAACTTCAGACAATGAAAGGAAGTCCTACATCCTTAAAAATTAGGATTACTAGAGTTATGCAGATCAGATCCAGTTCTGAATATTTGGCTGAATCTGAACCTGTGAACTTGATTGTTGAATCAAGCTCGTTTGTCTTAGAAAATCAGTATTTGTTTGGGGGAAAATTACTTTTCTGAAAATGTGAAAAAGGCTATTAAATGTTGGATTGGTACAGAAACACTAATTTGGAAAGTTCATTTGTTGCAGTGGTTACAGTGAAGGCCTGCAAAATTTTTTACTACCACACTATGGGTGTGGCTTATTTTGTGGGTGTGGCTTGCTGGCCATGTGACCGGGTGGGATTGGCTTGACAATCATGTGACCAGGGAGTAGCTTAAAGGTCATGTGACTGGCTTAGAGGTGGTAAACTTGATGCCACTCATGTCCAGGTTTAGGATGCCTACTAGTTTTTTTTCATCATTCCTATCATCCTTTTCCTACCACTTAGGACTGTATGACTGTGATTTGTTGCTTGTATCCTAAGATTTTTATTAATATTGATTGTTTCTTCATTGCTTATTTGACCTCTATGATAATCATTAAGTGTTGTACCACATGATTCTTGACAAATGTATCTTTTTCTTTTATGTACCCTGAGAGCATATGCACCAAGACAAATTCCTTGTGTGTCCAGTCACACTTGGCCAATAAAGAATTCTATTCTATTCTATTCTATTCTATTCTATGACAATGTGCATAATGATAGATGATAATGATAGTAATAGCTATCCCATGTTTCTTCTATGAAGAACCAATATATATGCTGAAAAATCTAATAAAAGAGGACAATCATGTTTGAAAACATTGATTTCAATATATTAAAAGCATATCTGCTTTTCTCCTAGAAAGACAACTTTTTCTTCTGTTAAAAGGAGTAAAAACAATGTCTGGGTGGGCTCCAATTTATTATTAGTGCATGGTATTTAAACGTTTTTTTTCTAGCAGTGAAAAGTGATTCTTATTTAAATTTTAAAAGACATATTCTATTCTATTCTATTCTTAGGCATTAAATATCAGCTCTTGAAGCAGATCAAGTTCTTTAGTTTGCTGAAAAGCATATTTCATCTCTAATTTATCTACATTTCATTTCCAAAAGGAACAGCTGATCTTTCTGGGTCAGATGAAAAAACTTCCAAATTAACAAAATACACTTAGCAATGATAGATGGAAGTGGGAACTCTTAATGCCTTTTGTAAACAATGAATTAGACAAAGTCTACAAATCTGCATTGTATCAGAAGGCTTATTTGTCAGGTTCCCTGACAGTCCCTGACTTAAGCATGGAAAAGGAAATTGGAAAAAAGGAAGAGATAATTCATAAGACCCTGGATTTTGGAAACCTGCAGTGTACTGTGATACCTACACTGAAGAGAAACGCCAGGGAGTTATTACATTTTAAAGAAATGTTTGTTCCCTCCTCTTCTACCAAAGACAACAACAGTGCTTCTCAAACAGCATGAGATAAAAGAACCAGCACATGAAGAATACATTTGGAGCCAATGAAATGAAGTCTCCATATAATAGAATAAAAATGTTACTGACTATTTAATATGATAGCCTATTACAGTGATGGCAAATCTTTTTTGGGTCGGGGGCCAAAAGGGTGCATGCATGCACAATAGCGTGTGTGTGCATGCCCACACCCATAATGCAATGCTCCCTCCGCACACATGCGCACAACCCCTGCACTGCCCCTCCACATGCGCACAACTTCCCCATGCACAGCCCCTCGTGGATGCACAGAGGCCTCACTGAAGCCTCTGGTCTTCCGGGAGGCTTGCTTGGCCATTTCCCCCTATCCTTTCAGGTTTTCCTGAAGCCTAGGGAAAGAGAATACAGCTGAAAAGAAGGCAGAAAAAAAGCTGGCCAGTGCACACAGGTGGAGCTGACATAGGGCAATGCTTTGCCTGCCCTCAGATATGGCTCTGTGTGTACCTATAGCACATATGTTTGTCATTACTGGCCTATTATACAGATAGTCCTTGATAGTTCTTCAGCATAAATTTTCTGTTGCTGAGTGAGACATTTGTTAATTTTGCCCCATTTTCCAACCTTTTCTTGCCACAATTGTTAAGTGAATCACTGCAATTGTTAAGTTAGCAACAAAAAGTTGCTTAAGTGAGTCTGGCTTCCCCATTGACTTTGCTTGACAGAAGGTCACAAAATGGGATTTATTTATTTATTTATTAGATTTGTATGCCACCCCTCTCTGTAGACTCGAGGCGGCTCACAACACAATAAAACAGTTCATGACAAATCTAATAATTTTCAATTTAACATTTAAAATATTTAAAAAACCCCATTATTAAGCAGACATACATACAAACAAACATACCACACATAAATTATATAGGCCCGGGGGAAATATCTCAGTTCCCCCATGCCTGACGACAAAGGTGGGTTTTAAGGAGTTTACGAAAGGCAAGGAGGGTAGGGGCAGTTCTAATCTCTGGGGGGAGCTGGTTCCAGAGAGTCGGGGCCGCCACAGAGAAGGCTCTTCCCCTGGGGCCCGCCAACCGACACTGTTTAGTTGACGGGACCCGGAGAAGGCCCACCCTGTGGGACCTAATCGGTCGCTGGGATTCGTGCAGCAGAAGGCGGTCTCGGAGATATTCTGGTCCGATGCCATGAAGGGCTTTATAGGTCATAACCAACACTTTGAATTGTGACCGGGATCCTGGGATCCTGGGACACTTCAATTGTCATAAAGATGAGTCAGTGGCTAAGCACCTGGATTTTGATCATGTGATCATGAGGATGCTGCAATGGTCGTAAGTGTGAAAAACAAGTCATAAGTCACTTTTTCAATCCTATTGTAACTTTGAATGGTCACTAAATTAACTGTTGTAAGTCAAGAACTATCTGTGAATTAACTATGTGTTCATCCGCTATTAAATGAATAATAATGAAACTTCTTCTGAGCAAAAAATGGGGGCTTGCTTCTCTGAGAAGATATATGTGAGGTATGACATAATTCATTAGACTCCATTGTCCTTTCAGATAATGCAAACAAATGTACAATTATTCAATGATTACCAATGCATACTTGCTCCCTTTTATAAGTCACACAGTAAAATCATTGAAACATCAAGTCATATTAAGCTGGTCCATAAATATAACTTGTTGATAGTGAGGAAGCATATACATACATTTATACAGAGAAGGAAGGCCTAGAAGACCAAATAATACATACATGTTGTGGTTAGCTCTGGCCCAGCTCCTTCCCCAAGGACTGTGGATGTGGGGGAGACATCTACATGCTTCAGGCCTGTTTTGCCCCCGGTGGAATCTGCTGATGAAGGCTCTTCTGACCAAGAAGACATGAGTGACAGGGAGGAGGAGAGTGTGGCAGACAGCTCAGAAGGAGATCAATTATCTAGCTCCTCCTTGGATTCGGAACAAGAGTTAATGATACAGCGACGCATGAGGAGAGCGATGCATAGGCAACAACAACTGAGAAATTATTATCAAAGAAAATGAGGACACCTGTGGTTGGGTGGGGCTGTGGTAATTAGTGAGGCTGCTATAAATAGCAGCCTGTGGGTTTGGCCATTGTGGAGGATTATCTGATCATTGTGTTTTGTGCCTGTCTTACTGACTTCGACCCTTGTGTACTGATTTCCCCCCGCTTTGAAACTAAACCAGAGCAAAGTGTGTTTCACTTTGTGAAAGAAGAAGGACTGTGAATTGCCTCACGACTGCAAGCTAAGTATCTCAGAACTGATAAGGGACTTGTACAAATTACCAGTTTGTTTGGAGACGAGTGCTCTTTGATATACAAAAAGAGTGCTTAGTTTATTTGGATTTTCGGTATAAAGAACATTATTTTGAATTTTCAAACGTCTGTGTGTCTGAAATTTGTATCTGTGAATTTTCGGGAGGATTCTACCAGACACCTCGACAGAACACATACATACATACATACATACATACATACATACATACATACACATACACACACACACACACACACATAATACATACATACATACATACATACATACATACATACATACATACATAAATACATGCATACATACAGTCAAAAAATTTAAAAATAACAGATAAAAAATAATCAGAGTTCAGAACTTATGAAAATCCATGTGGTGATTTGAGCTGGAAGCATCCAAAAGTTCAGCTGAATTCTGAATTGAATCATGATGCGTTGGAGAAATTATGGCGGTATATTTTTCTATGGTGAAGTAGATCAACTAACTTGGGCTATGAACAGTGAAGGGCTACCAAAATTGTTACTACCACACTGTGGGCATGGCTTATGCAGGACGCCCTGCATTTTCTTTCAACATCTTTTGGTGCAAATTGGGTGCTCTGGGGTGGAGCTCCATTTTTGCTACCCCACTGCGTTCCTCCCCATCTGGGCAGTAGCCCACTCCTGGCTCTGAACCTTCTCAGAAGATAGCACTTTCTTGACATCAGCAGGTTGTCATTTCTTTCTTCTACAAGACTTTCTGACTCTCCAGATTAGGTACAACTCTGGTTTTTCATTGCTCTGTCCCATTCAACTATTTAGTAGGTCCAAGCCTGCTTACTTTTTGCAATCAGCCAAGGTCAGCTATCTGCAGGACCCTGATGAAGTAATTCAGAGACTGAATTTCTTTTACTATCTGATTATCTAATCATGCAGTGCAGAAAAAATTTCCATTATCTTTCCATTGTTATGCATCTTAGGTTAGCTTTGACGGTAACTGCTACAAAAGCTTCTGTCTATATGTACATTTCTATAATTTGACAGATTTGAAATGATCAAATACTGTAGCACCATATCAAAGCAAGTTTCATTAGAAATTGTTCTTAAAAGAAAAAAGAAAACAGACTTTGCACATCCATATATCTGAAAGCTTGCAGGGTTTATTCCCTATGCTTGAATATGTTAAGGAAAGAGAGAGAAAATAACAGTAATAATAATTAATAACAATAATTTATTAGATTTGTATGTCGTCCCTCTCCGAGGACTTGGAGAGGCTCACAACAGCAACAATAATACAATATAATACAAATTCAATATTAAAAACTAAATTAAAAACTCTTTACTAGTAAAAAGCAATTGATTCTACACAATCACACCACTCTCAAATGCTAAAGTCAGAAGGGTAAGGGAGAAAATTAATCCCCCCATGCCTGGCGGCATTAATGGGTCTTCAACATCTTGGAGAAGGCAAGGAGGGTGGGAGCAATTCGAATATCTGGGGAGAGTTGATTTCAGAGAGCCGGGGCCACCACAGAGTAGGCTCTTCCCCTAGGTCCCACCAGATAATATTGTTTAGTCCAGTGATTTTCAACCTTCTTTGAGCCGCGGCACATTTTTTACATTTACGAAATCCTGGGGCACATTGAGCGGGGCGGGGGGGGGGGCTAAAAAAAGTTTGGACAAAAAAATTTCTCTCTCTCTCTTGTTTTCTTTCTCTCTCTCTCGCTCTTTTGCTTTTTTTCTCTCTCTCTCTTGCTTTCTTTCTCTTTCTTTCTTTCTTTCTCTCTTTCTTTCTTTCTCTCTCTGAGCTTCACGGCACACCTGACCATGTCTCACGGCACACTGGTTGAAAAACACTGGTTTAGTCGACAGGACCCGGAGAAGGCCAACTCTTTATGACCTAAAGAACCCATAACTGTACTATTTTCTAACCGTAAATAAAATCTAGCAATATTTATGTGCTTATTTTCTCTGGGATATCTTTGATTTTACCACAAGAGCCAGTATAATGTATTTATAAATTTCATCCATTCTTCTTAAAACTTAAACTAACATATGGGGATTTCCCATGAGATTCAGGGGGAATCACAATTTTCTGTGTAGAGCTACATCTCATTTTGAGATGATCAGGTAGCTCATGTACCAGTCCCAAATGTCTTTTACAGATCACTGAATTAGTATCAGAGTCACATATTTTTGTTATTATTAAGGATTGTGAGATGAGGAATATTTAAAGAATCCTGTTGCCTCTCTACCTTCACAATTGTTTTGGAAACAAGCTGCATCTTCCTGTCAAGATGCAGTTGCCCAGGACAATTCAAATAACACATGGGTAGAAAAAAATAAGAACGATGGCCTGATTATGTGAACAAAGCATGAAATGAATTAAAAACAAAACAAAACAACAACAAAAATGGGACTCCTCATATGTTTGTGGCCACCATTATGACTACTTTGGACTACAAAATATTGGTAGTTGTGCACTGCACTAGTGTGCTCAAAAGTAGCATTTGCTGACATCGACAGTTGCAGCAGCTCGGTGTCAAGTTTAATAGTTGTAAACAAGCTGTTAAAAATGGCTGTTAATAACTACATAAAATAGATGAAGCATCAAATAAACCTCCTTGCCTTAATGATTACATAATTTAATTAGTACCATTTTATTGAAATTTTAAAGGGAAAATGAGATTTTAATGTAGTCTCATTGAGGCTTATTCTAATTAGGCATATTAATTTATTATGAAACATTTTTTTTACCCATTAACTCATTCCATATGATGTTATTCTATGTGACATATTCCAAACTTGGCTTTATTCTTATGTTTCTTCAATTGAGAGTGTTCTGTTTCCTAATATACAGTAAGGTGAGGAAAAGGAAGATTAATCACCCTACTTATTTGTATTTTAATTAAAACCTATTTTAAAAATGAGCAAAGGTTAAAAAAAAAGGTAAGCTTTTTAGTGGTATAATTCAAAATAGTTAATACCGGTTCTGTGAGTGTGGCTTCATAGGTGTGGCTTGGTGGGCGTGGCAGGAGAAGGATACTGTAAAATCTCCATTTCCTCCCCATTCTAGGGAAGGTTACTGCAAAATCCCCATTTCCTCCAGATCAGCTGGGACTCAGGAGGCAGAGAATAGATGCAAGTGGGGCCAGTCAGAAGTGGTATTTACCAGTTTTCCAAACTACTTAAAATTTCCAGTACAGGTTCTCTAGACCTGGTCAGAACCTGCTGAATCCCACCTCTGGTATTTTTTCCATTAAACTCTTAAGTTTCATTATGGTGTGAACATTGATAGTATTAAGCTTTGAGGTTGTCTTCTTCTAGTAATGCTAAACACATTATTTTCTCTCTATAACTTTGAAGAAGATTTTAAAAAGATGGTAGATCCTTCGTTTTTCCATTTTTTTCACGTGACTCATAAGGGAGACAATCACGGACCATGGCTGGTTTTGTCCTGGTGTGTATTGTACCATCATGCAACACTTTTCTTTCAGCAAATTCTTGAAAGACTTTGTCTCAAATAAAATCAACGAAATTCCTTTCCTCTATTAACTTGCATTTGATCTCCTTGCAAATCACAGAGGGATTAATCATCACAGCTAAGCTCATTAATAAAGATATTTTATGAGGTGCAAATTTATTGGGACAGGTATCTGGTGAGGTCAGCTGATATAGAAAGTCTTTACAATTCATAGCATCATGTTTATATTTTGGCAATATACTCGGGCAAACACTTTTTAGTTAATTTCCCAAGGAATCTTTGCATTTTTGTATAGGAGAAACCAATGAACTGTAATCTAAAGGAACTCTGGTGCTATATGAGGCCTCCAAAGTTAATTTTTGTATGCTTAACCTTCTCAGTTAGTGACATAAATGTATAAAACTGCAACTTTGTAGTATGAATATGCAAAACTGGTGGGACAATTTATCCTCATTTTGAAGCCAGAAGCCCATTTTAAAAATATACCATGTTTTTTTTTAAAAAAAACTCTACCTGCTAACTCAGACTTCAATAATGGATATGATGTAGTGATGCACTTTGCATATTAATCCATGCACCATATCCTCTGCTTCCCCTCATATCCTTTTTTTATATCCTATGAAAAGAAGTGATTAATCATAGGGAGGAAAGCAATGACTTCTTAGACAAGATCATGGAAGATCAGGATATTTTTTATTTCAACAAAGATAATGAAGCAATATTTTCCTCCAATGGTAATATAGGACTGTTAAAAATAGACTCTTGAGAAAGAGCAAGAAATAGACACCTTAACACACTGATTTTGACATATTTTAAGAATATTGCAAAGTTAAATAGACCAAAGAAAGAATGATGGTGATGGACAAATATATAAGCATGTCAGTGTTCAAAATGACATCTAAGTTCAAATCAGAGTCCCGAGCAAAAGTTTCCTCAAAGTTCCAATTTATTCCTAGAGCAATGCTGGTACATCAGTGAGAAATCCAAATCTGATTTCCCAGGGTTTCTCCTTCCACTGTCCCACACCCACAAGTTTGTCACATGGACCATTCATCTTCTGCCAATGGGTCCATACCCTCCCCTTTTCCTCCGGGCAGATGCTGGAAAAAGGATGACCTTGAAAATCTAAAAGGAATTTGTTATGACTATCTCTACCTACTCATGCAACAGCCCCTCCCAAATTCCCACACCAAGAATACATTCCAAAAGAATATACCATAATGTGGCAGGTCAAAGTCTCTAAGCAAATCTGGCTTCGGCCTGACAACTTCCATATTTTCAAAGATGCTTGAGCGGAAGGCATTAGAAGTGAATGAGAAATTGGAAGAGAATGCCAAGTAGACGTACTTCAAATGTTCTTAGAAATTCTGCAGTGACATTGTAAGGATATCAAGCGTCTATGTTTGGATGAGGAGATCTTTCTATTGGATACTTGAAAATAAGAAGCAGCTTAATCTCTCTTTCTCCTATCCCCTACCCCAACTTCTAATATACCACCTGGTTTGTGATTCAGAACTGGGTGGCCAGCTTGTCAAACTGAATCTACAAGCTTATTTAAATACTTGCCATAGAAATAGCTCATATGGCAATGGCAGAACTCACTGTACATCATTACTAAATATACTGTTTCAATACTAACCTTCAGTTTCATGCTGAGAAATAACTTGTATTAAATTATATATTATTTGTTGCAAATTCCACATGGTTTCCAGAGACTTGTGTTTTTCCCTCCTTTTTAAAAAGTAGTTGCACATTTATGAATTTGTGAAAGTTCTTTTTGGTTAGAAACATATGTGCTGAAAAATATGTTCTCAATATGTTACTTTCTATCCTAGCCTGGCATCTTAATTAAGACCTGATTTCCACTTATTTTTGTTAAAACTTGAGAATTAGTTCACATTAGCTCTTTATTCATTTATGGATGCCTGAGCTATGCTGATCTATCTTAGTGTTACTTATAATGGATATAGCTTATAAAATATATTTCATATTGATGTATGGAGGAATCCCAATTAAAGAGAAAGCTTTAGAATTTATGGAGTAGCTAAATAGCCATAATGCTTGAAAGAAACAAATCAGGATCAAGAAAGTAAGATCTTATTTCCAGAGGAGGTTTTTCATTTCTCACTTTTGCAATCTAAGGAGAGGTGTACATGAGAAAAGACAGGGTAATATGTCTTTCTTGGTGAAATGTCCCAGTTTTGCAATAGTTTGCTCAACATAAAATTGTCACTTAGAAGCTTGGTGATATAGCCTGTTTTAAACAAACAATTCCAGTGCTTTCAAGTTATTCATTACTTTTGAAACTTATTTATTTATTATTTAGATTTGTATGCCGCCCCTCTCCGTGAACTCGGGGCGGCTCACAACAGGCATAAACAAATCGTACAAATCCAAATAGATTCAAATAAATTTAAATATTTAAAAAAGTTTTAAAAAGAACCCCGATATACTAACAAGCACACACATAAACATACCATACATAAATTGTACGTGCCCGGGGGAGATGTTTCAGTTCTCCCATGCCTGACGACAAAGGTGGGTTTTAAGAACTTTACGGAAGGCAGGGAGAGTAGGGGCAGTTCTGATCTCTGGGGGGAGTTGGTTCCAGAGAGTCGGGGCCGCCACAGAGAAGGCTCTTCCCCTGGGGCCCGCCAACCGACATTGTTTAGTTGACGGGACCCGGAGAAGGCCCACTCTGTGGGACCTAATCGGTCGCTGGGATTCGTGCGGCAGGAGGCGGTCTCGGAGGTATTCTGGTCCAATGCCATGAAGGGCTTTAAAGGTCATAACCAACACTCTGAATTGTGACCGGAAATTGATCGGAAACCAATGCAGACTGCGGAGTGATGGCGAAACATGGGCATACCTAGCTAAGCCCATGACTGCTCTCGCAGCTGCATTCTGCACGATCTGAAGTTTCCGAACACTTTTCAAAGGTAGCCCCATGTAGAGAGCGTTACAGTAGTCTAATCTTGAGGTGATGAGGGCATGAGTGACTGTGAGCAATGAGTCCCGGTCCAGATAGGGCCGCAACTGGTGCACCAGGCGAACCTGGGCAAACGCCCCCCTCGCCACAGCTGAAAGATGGTTTTCTAATGTGAGCTGTGGATCGAGGATGACGCCCAATTTGCCGACCCTCTCCGAGGGGGGTCAATAATCCCCCCCCCAGGGTAATGGACGGACAGATGGAATTGTCCTTGGGAGGCAGAACCCACAGCCACTCCATCTTAGCCGGGTTGAGTTTGAGTCTGTTGACACCCATCCTGTCTTAAGCTTGCTTTCACTTGTCAATACATTAATATTTAATATATTTATGCAATTTTATTTTAATTTTCCTGTAGAATGATCTTGAAAAAAAATATATATGAGGCAAATATAGAGGTAGAAAAAACATTAGATACCTAATGATAAAATGGTTCTGTTCTGCAGTAATTATATTTATGTAAGATACTTAAAAGGCTGCTGCTTTATTTGGGATTTCTTTCTGATTTCTATGGATAGAACTAACACTGTGGAGTGCCTTAAGGCAATACTTCATCTTTGACAAGACTTGAACTTGACAGAGACGCTAAAAGTCTCAGGATATTAAGATGAGGTATTTTTATGGAAGCCAATTGTCAAGTGATTGCTTTGATAGTTGGGATTTCTTTAAATATTTTGAATGATTTTCAAAAAGCCTACACAATTCCTTTCCCATCCTATCTAAGAAGGATTATGTTAATAGCATTTGGAAGCTGCCTTTGAAATAGAAATGCTTTTAGAAAGGTTGGGACAAAACAGTATGATTTTTTAAATAGTCCTTTTCCCTACATGCACTTGGGTTCTAGTCAGATTTTATACGTTTACAAAGAAAATGAGAAGTACTCCAAATAAACTATAATATCATTTATGATGACACAAATCATTGGTTTAATTTTTAATAAGTTTGGTGCTCAATTTCAGCAAAGTTATTGGGGTCAGCTGTTTCCTATGTCAAATTTTTTAAAATTAATTTTTTGTTGTAGAAACATAGAAACATAAAGGATTGACTGCAGAAAAAGACCTCATGGTCCATCTAGTCTGCCCTTATACTATTTCTTATATTTTATCTTAGGATGGTTGTAGTCCCCTTTAAGGAAATTTCTTCCCCAGAGTGAATTGTCTCTTCCTGGCTTCAGCATAGAATACATGTAGACTTCATTCCTGTCCTGTCCTAAAAGCACCTTTCAGTATCAGAATTCTTGATTTCCAGGATTGATAGTTCTACTTTCATCTATAATTACTGACATTCTTTTCTAATCTGTGATGGCAACAGGACTGACTAAATATGTAGAAGTCTACCTTTCTGATGGATGCACTTGCAATTACTTTCATCTTTGCAAGTTAGATAAATGTATGTATGACAAGTTGATAGGTGTGAAATAACACTATGTACTATCTCTTATTTACCTGTATGTGCTATCTATTGAAATCTGAAGTCTACCATTGCTTTGCATATTTAAATGCATTCAGGCTCCTACTCTTATCTTATTTCATTTTATTTTGGACACCCTCCATGTACATGGCTTGCATGCAAAAAGCCTCAGATTTAGTCCTCTAGGTATAGGCTTAGAAAACAAATCTTTTCTTAAAAGCCTATTGCTAATCAGTGTTGAAAGTCATGGACTACATAAATTAAATGTTTGATTTCCAGCTACCACCTTGTTAATAAAGATAAAGTCTGCTCCAAGTTGAGCTTGACTCCTGCTGACTTTATGGAGGCATCTATATTGTTTTCTTGACATAAGTATGAAATTGGTTGTCAGGGCTTTGTTCCAGCTTGTTAATAATGTTCTTTAAAAACAAAAAGTTTCAGCTAATATAACCAGAACATAACCATTCACATTATGAATCCCCAGCTACCTTATTTATTTTAACCATTTGATTACCTGCTACAATTTTATTCTACAAAGCAAAGCAAT
This sequence comes from Erythrolamprus reginae, assembly GCF_031021105.1. Classification (NCBI taxonomy): domain Eukaryota; kingdom Metazoa; phylum Chordata; class Lepidosauria; order Squamata; family Dipsadidae; genus Erythrolamprus; species Erythrolamprus reginae. The sequence continues at coordinate 55,586,618 of NC_091956.1, read as the reverse complement.
AAAATACATGCATAGATGTATCTGATTAAAATGTAAAATAATATACTAAAAAGGGTGAGAATAAGGATATTTGAATAAACAACAGCTCCAAAATTATTTGAAAATCTTTTGCTTTTGTTGACCATCTCTACCCTATTCAAATACACACCAAGAGGCTAAGCAGGTATAGATTTATCCTTCCAGTGTTGTAACATAATTATTTCAATCCTTTCTTGTGCAAATGGATCCCATTTTCTGATATTTCAGACATATGGGGATGTTGTCAGAAAAACATACGCATTCTTGATACAGAATGTCTGATTTAAAGTGATATTGACAATCTTATGAATTTCAGATCTAGATATGGAAACCTTAGGACATGCCCTAAGGACATGAGTTATTGTTTCCAACTCCTGAACTGTACCTTCATGAACAGGGCTTTTTTCCTCTATAAAAATGCTAGAGTTTATTGGTTGAAAGATGTGGAATAAATGGCATGGCCCCATGCACTTTATGGAGTTAGGATGATCCATCATACTATTCAAATCAATTTCACTACATCATAAAGAATCTGATCTAAAACAGGAAAAGAACCACTCATACAATAGGTTAATTAATTATAAGTTATTATAAGTTAAATAATCAACACAGTGCCATTTTACATAGAAATAAATTATACCGTGCCCCTGACTGATCAGCTTTTATGCTTTAAAACATATTAAAGGTGCTTACAATCCATGTTCTATCTGATTAAAATATTCCTTCCAAATAAAGGATTTAAAATATGAAGCTAAATATAGCTGTTCGTCATCAATGGGAAAAGTTCTAATATGAATATAATCTAATAAATTGCCTCCTGATTGATAAAAGCCTATGTTTGCAAGAAAGAAAAAGCTTTGGTTTTTTAAAAATCATTATTAATATCAAATTGAGATTGTTGTTTCTGAAAGTATTGGGTAAAGGTAAAAGCTTGACCTATTTGCTGGCTACTTGCTGTGTGAAGCTGGCAAACTCAGAGTCCACCCTTTGAGGTCAGGAAACACACACCATATGGATTCCAGGAAAGCTAACTAATTGTGTATGGCATAATAAATAGAATCTTGAAAGCTTGCCAGAATTTTGCACTGGGCCCCTTTATAATAAACAAGTGGGTCTATTTTGAGCTTCTCTCTCTCAAGTCTTCTCCTTTTCCAGAAGGAGAAGTCTCTTATTTTGCCTTAATTGTTCTTGCATATCTTCTTCAAGATCTTTGCATTCCTCTGCACTTAGCACACAAGATCCTTTCTAGACTTCCTGAAAAAAATATTTCTTGCTACAGTAGCAGGGTAAAGTAACAATCTTGAAAGTTTACTCCAATCATTCTTCTGCTCAATATATAGCTGGTGTAATCAAGGTGGTATAACTGATGTAATCAAGATACTCTAACTTTGTCATACTTCCCTTATACCTGGATTCAAGAATCTTTTCTTTACCAGTCCTGTTTCCTCCCTGAAATTTCTTTTTGTTGTATTTCCAAGGTCTGACAGACATTCTGTAGAATATGTGTGTACAGCTGTTTCTTTCTCCCTCTCTCCCCCCCTCTCTTTATCTGTTGTATGTTTGTGTGCATATGTGTGCTTGCATCCATGCACAGGGCCATCCATGTGTTTATGAAAAAGAAAGAAACAAAGATGGAACCAAATAACCAAAGAAAAAATTTTCTAAAAAGGGAAGATAAAGGAGAAGCCAAGAATATATGTATCTCTCTATATATTTTATTACTGTTCTGTCTGGGTTCCCCCAGACGTCAACACCAACTAAAAAGAGTAACCAGACACGCTGGTAAAAAGCAAAGTTATTTTATATCTTTGAAAACAAACACAGATAACAAAAACTGTTCTTACAAACTGGAATGCTATGAAGCTTCACAGAAGAGTCACGACGGCCAGACAATACAACAGGCTTCTTGCTGGCACACACACCACTGTAGATAATAAAACCCACACCTCCCCCAAGTTTTCAGCCTTTGAGGCCACAAGCCAGAATCAGAGACGCCAAGGATCGAAGCAAGGTCACAGGACTCCCAAAAGATAACTCTCCACAATACAGGAAGGGCGGGCCTGCCTTTTCAACCTTTCTGAGGAGAACCACACCCAAACCCAGCTGTTGCCTATTAGGGATGGAAATACCTGGCTAATTGTCCCCTTCTTTGTGCTGCCCTTCTCTGCCTCATATCTATGATGGCTTGTGCATTCTCATATCTAATGACTCTAGGCTACTCGCTGGGGAGAGCTCCCCACCGGGGGTCTCAGGCTGTTCTCCCTCCTCCTCGTCCTGACATTCCTCTTCCCCGTCTGCCTGGTCCTCCTCCTCCTCCTGTTCCTCCCCCTCCCCCTCTGAGCATGGAGCCGGCAGAGTTCCAGCCGTTCCCTGAGGAGCCTCAGACTGAATCACAGCAATTACAGAGAACTCCAAACCTTTGGGCACCAAGGACTGGTTCTGTAGAGAGAGGTTTTTCTGAAGACTAGAGTGGGGCATGGTTTTATATACTACCTGCATCCTGTAGATGAGGTTTTGCTTGCTTGCACCGCCCAGTTTCTGGCATGCCATGCACCGATGCTGATCCATCGACCTGCGGTGGGGAAACCTGTTTTATTCTATTTGCAATAGTCAGTAAACATGCTTAGACTGAATTTTCTGAGCTAGCCTATTTTCTTTTAGTACACGAAATCCTAAAATCAGCAGGATGTTAGTTTATTAGACAAATTATAATTTTTTTGTGTGTGAATTGAATCTCAGATCTTAAACAAGTGTTTCTGTGTGTATGGGTTTGAGGCTGGCTATTGCGCTTAACTCAGATTCATATGATGAATGGAGGCCAAGACATACCAATTGCTAAGAAGTGTAAGTTTTTCATGTTAATTGTATAGGAGGTTAAAATGTACAGAGATAGTAGTTTTTCCTGTACCCCCTTTTTTCTCTCTCTCTCTCTCTCTTTATTGCCTGCTTCATTTATTATAGCAAATTTATCACTCGCCAGGTAATTTTGGATTCAGGGCTTTCTGAGTGCTCAATTTATCACACACCTTGACACAGCTTCTTCTTGCATTCTATCTAAAGTATTATCGGGATATGCCAGACAAGTTTTTCTCTCATGAACTGAATTAGCTGCTAAATCATAATTCATAACTCTGATGCCTACTTTTTTCTTGAAGTAGGCTGCCACCTACGCTGTTGCTCAAAAGGGACTCAAATTTTGCTTCATCTAATTTAATCTTTAGGTGGCCTTCTGCAAACAACAGGATGATACATCATCTCAAGAAGTTTAACCTTTACCTTTTAAAGACATTTTAGCCAATAACTGTTGCTTTCAGAAATTTAGCCAAAACAAATAGGATACCAGTATTAATCAGCTTTAAGTTGAAATCATTAAAGCTGAAATTGGCTTTATTATATTTTTAAATGGGAATGAGGACCTACCTAATATATTATCATCATGCAGATGGTGTAATCATAACTTTTTCAAACTAATGTTTAAGCAAATACATTTTCCATATTCAGCCATGGAATAAATCAGCCTTGTTTTTACATTTTGCATTGGCATCTTTCGGTCTAGAAAGACCATGTTATTATATCATTCACATAGAATCCAAAGATTATAAAGCAGGGATATCAAACTGGCAGCCCGTTAGCCGGATGTGTCACGTGCCAGTTTTGCAAAGGGAAAAAGCATTGCGACGGATGCCTAATGATGCACAGACCCGAAAGCTGGGTAAAAGGGTCTCTTTATTAAAACATAAAACATAAAGACCTGCAGAGGTCGCTAAATGGGGCGGAAATCCCTATGAATAACATACCTGGGCAACTAAATGGGTGTAATTCCTTGCCTGGGCAGTGCAAGGCTATCCAAAGCCAACGCTCAGCCCTGAAAGCCACACCCAAGCATGTGGGAGGGCTCAACCCAATGACCCGGAACCAGAAGTTACATGAGTGAGCCCCAAGGCACCCCCTCTCCACCGCCCTGGTCATGTAGGCAGCTTGGGTTGTGGAAAAAAGGAGCCCATCATCTTACAAAAGATGCCCAAGGGAGAACACACAGTTGCTACTGATATCCTTTTCTTCCCCGTTACTGCCAAAACAGTGACCTAATGGGAAGATTAAACAAAATGTTAGAAATAGCCTATTTAACACATACACACACCAGTAACCCTAAACTCACTTCTCCAACACCCCCCCCCCAGGTGGAGTAGGCGAAAAAACAATTGCGAAAAATTTGTGCTGTGACTGCAAAAAATTCCTACTCGGCCCCCATTCGGGAGACCTTTTTAAACACCCTGGATTGAATGGAGGGTGGGTGGGTGTCTGCTTTCCTTGCAGCCAAGCAGGAAAAAGGGAAGAGCTGGGCAGTTGCAGGCCCTTAAAAAGGCCGCATGCCCCGTCCAGCTTACTTCCTAGTCCCGTGGCAGTGCAGGGCATGCTGGAATGTCTCACGCTTCTGCAAAGTCCTCCCAGCAAAAGCGGAAGTTGGTGCCGTGTTATCAGCACCGATGAAAATATCGGCCTGCGCTAAAAAGTGCCCGGCCTCTCAAATGTGTTATGTCACATGACAACAACATGATGCCACCAGTTTGAGTCTTCAGAGAGGGGCAGCATACAAATTCAATAAATAAATAAAGTGAAAATGCAATTGAGGGTCCTCTAATATAACCTTGTAGTCAATGTAAGATATGCAAGTATATAAGGGTAAGCTATATTATTCCTAATGGATGACTGACACATTCATTCCCCCCAAGCAGGGATTTTGTTCTTTGGCCCAAGTGATATTATCCTATGTATGCTTCTCCAACATTTCAATTTACTCTCTATGTCTAGTAATTATAGTTTGATTTGTGTTAATGGCTTAAATCATTAGCAGTGAAATGGTCAAAAAGATCCCAAAGTTTCCTGCAGAGATCAGCTATCCCGGAAACCCACATTTGAAGATGTGCTCACTAGACTTCAGCAGCTGAAAATCATAACTTTATTTACCTTTAAAGGAGAATATGTATAGTTCAGGGTTGAAATGTGAGCGGTGATGCCCTTGATACTCTCTGCAATTGATTATTCTTTACACACAATCTCAGTTTTGAACAGGAAGGAAAGTCTTCATTTGCATTTCTCCTGTGCTATGGGTCTATTCCTTTTGAGTTTATACTTTCTGTGAAAAAATAAACATATTTTGGTTACTGAAAGGAATCCTAGAATGTTACAACTTTCTTACAAAAATAGGGTCCTTATGACTCTGTTACTGGTAGTCCTTAATGTACAACCATATTTAAGTTCTGTATTACAGATGTAAATCATGGCAGTCATTAAGTGGATCAATTAGCTGACCACCCAATTTTGACACATTTTTAATAGTGGTTATTAAGCAGACATCATGGTTGTTAAGCAAACACCACGGTTGTAAAACAAAACCGTTATCTTAAAAAAAGACTATGCGATGCTACAAATGGCCATTGGATCTCAAGAACTGAGTTCTAAGTAGCTCTGGAGTGGTCCAAAAAGTCAATAAACATGTTGTGGTTGGCTCTGGGCCAGCTCCTGCCCCAAGGACTGAGGGGGTGGATGTGGGTGAATTTTCTCAGTGTCAGAGGCCAGTGTTACTGCCTTGTTCTGCTAACAGTGAACAGTCAGTATCAGGAGGTGAAGAGGAATTGGACTCAGGGGGAGGCAGTGCAGAATCCTCGTTATCATCCCTGGATTCGGATGACGAACCCTTTATTGACACACGCAGCCACAGAGCACTGAATAGAATGGAGCAGCTGCGCAGATATTATCAGAAATAAGAGAATTCACATGTGTTTGGGTGTGGTGCAACTAATTAGGGCTGCTGATAAAAAGGACAGCTTGTCAGCTGCTGCATGTGGAAGAGTATCGGTTTGTCTTTGGAGGAAGAGCCTGGCATTTCAAGAAATCTCTGTTTGTTGATTTTTCAGGACTTTGAAACCAAGCCATAGCAAAGCGTGTTTGTTTCAACTGGTGGAATAAAGAGGGCTGTGACGTTCTTCACAGCTGCTAGCTAAGTACTTCGGGACTGCTTACTGCCTACAAGTTTGTTTGGGAAAGAGTGCTCTTTGCAATACAAAAAGGGTGCTTTGTTTCTTTTGAATTTTGTGAAAAAAACCATTGTTTTTGAATTTTCAAGTGTGTGGTATGTGTCTGACTTTTTTACCCTTGAATTTTCGGGAGGCTCATGTCATAGAGCCCGGTATAACAAAACAAGGACTAACTGTATGGAATTCTGGTCTGGGAATGAAAATGGATATTTCCAGCATACTGCCAAATTTTGTTGCGCTATCAAATTAGAAATTAGCATTTTCTCATTCAAATTAATCATTTGGAAAAAAGAACAAAACCTCTTAAGAAGCTATAAGTGACATAGGAGAACCAAAACATACCAGTGCATAACTGATTTTCAAGATTCTTTCCCCAAATGTCTTACTCATTGCTATAAACATCCCTATTTGAATTTGTGAGTAACTTGCTTTTTGGAGTATGAGTTGCTATACTAGGTTTTATATATTCTTATATATAATTCTCTTGAAACATAATATTTTCCTGATGTGTTTAGCTGGAATTTGGTTCATTGCAAATTTTCACTGGAAAAATTGGTACTTGGCAGCTACAATTTACAGTTCAGCTTGTGAAAATTCTCAAAGCTGGGCTTTTGAGGATGACCTTGCAGTTTGTATAGGAACATAAAGAAAGAAGGATTTCCTCAGATTCAGTGGCCATAAGCTATAGGTTTTATATGCTTAACATATAATGGTTATAAAGAGAGAAATAATGAGTTTGTTTAGTCAAAAGTTATAAAACCAACTGTATAGCTTAGTAGGAATTTAGGATTGCCCAAGTCTTGCTTCATTAACAACTGTTATTCCTGTCTCAGAAGTAGTTTGTACAGTCACAAATTTATGTTGAAAATACTGCAAGAGTGAAATTCAATTTAATTAGGCTGCTTAAGACAGTGGGAAATATTAAGAACAAATATGGTAGATTATTGGTTGAACTGTTGGTTTTTGGCATGCCAGTAATAAAAAAGTATGTGGATTTACAGCCACAACGTTTTTGGTTGTAATAAAAAAGCAATAGAAAAATCTCCATGATAAACAAGAGAAATGTCAAAGAGATAAGCTAAGAAATGGATCTGTGATACACTTAAGGTAATCTTAGTTCAGAGGCACCATAGAAAAATCTCATAGAACCAAATCAAAATGTCCATAGAAAGAAGCAAGAATAAACGAGACAGCAAAGAAAGAACACAGTAATATTATTTGAAATCTTCATGCAGCAACAACTGAATTATTGGAAGCAGAGATAGTTACTCAACATTTTTAATGCTTGAAAAGAGATTTTTTAAAAAAATGTACGTCCTTCCTACTTTTAATTTTGGACCACACATTACATAATAATTCATGAATATTCCACTTTGGTTTCTCTGGCTAATATCTAAACTTGCAACTTGTAACCTACAAATTCTTGTTGATATCCCATATTACTTTCACAAGAGCATATATCCATTTACATTTCATGTTTGGATTTTCTCTCCAAGAAAGTCAGTGCAGTGCACATTGTGCCTTCACAACCCCAAATAACTCTACAGTATAAACCAATTTGAACAACACCTAAATGAACCAGTAAATGAATGGAGATTTTAATCTGATTCTGATTTGATGTTTTAATTTGTCCATCACCAGTTGGTGCTTTTGCTGGTACCTTCAGATTATAATTCCCTAAAATTCTATACTGAAACATTAAAAATGCCTGGAATAATAGTATAACTGGAGGTCATAATCAAACCTTTGTTTATGACTGTCTCTTGACAGAAAACCTTCCAATTAATTAAGGTCCATTATATTTATCCAGATATGTAATCTACTAATTTGGTACAGAAACGAACCTAAATCTTAATTCATTTAAGAGCTTGTCTCAGAATAAAAGGGTCAATTTTAAGATTACAAATGATTTGGAATAGCCAGTGATGTGATTGCTGCAATTGTTATGTTGGATAATACCCTCAACTTTATCTTATTTTTTCTTTGAAATGAGACAGAGAAAGATTACATAATGGTTCCGTGGCTCCCTAAAAGCTTATGCAAGTTTATCAGCATGCCCGTAAAGTCCTTAAAAGTTTGTTTCTGTGAATACAGTGGTACCTCTACCTAAGAACTTAATTCGTTCTGTGACCAGGTTCTTAAGTAGAAACGTTCTTAAGTTCTTAAGCCGGCGCGAGGCTGACTTCCATACATTGCACTAGATAGAGAAACCCAGATGGGTGACAGGGGGAACCTCCTGCTCCTTTGACTGAAAGGCGGCTGCTGCTGCTACCTGCTACTCCTTCCTTTCCATGCTGAAGGGCTCCCCTCTCCTCTCGCTTGTTTGCTTAGTAGCCAGCGCCTTTCCTTCACTGTGGTGACTTATCAGTTTGGCTGAAGACAAATTGATCTGGCCGGGGAGAAGTGCCCCCTTTTGTCTTTCTGTGCCCAAATGCTCCGGGAGGCAACCTTGCACTGGGTGTACGGGAGACGGCGCAAGGGAATTTTTTCCGGGCTCAGGTTCTTAAGTAGAAAATGTTTCTTAAGTAGAGGCAAAAAATTCTTGAACACCCGATTCTTATCTAGAAAAGTTCTTAAATAGAGGCATTCCTAAGTAGAGGTACCACTGTAATCTCCTAGAAAATTTATTTCAAATGTCCCCATTAGAAATGTCACTCACCTTCCAAAGGTGAGACTGAACAGAACATAGAAAGTGACATTGGTTGTGGAACTCTTTTACCTAGGGATATTTTGAGGCTCTAAGCCTTCTGTCTTGAAGTTTAAAGCTTTCATATTAGAGTTGCAATCTGTTGGATGTTGTCCAGATGAGCAAAGGAAATGATTCTTGTCATGTGATAGCAATGGCGATAAACATGCTTGGTTGATAAGCAGGAAGTTATATAATCTAGAAGGGATTTTTAAAATTCTTTTATTTAAAAAGAAATAGTCTAGCAATCATCTTTAAAATATTTTATTTTTATGCCACCAGAGTGTATATATTTATAACTCTTCTTGGAAGTGCAAATATATTTTCGCGCATTTGGAAAACTTGCAAGATTTGAAAATGTTAACAATTCAACAAGGTGGCTGTATGTAATTATCCCTTGGTAATTATGTTAAAGGACTATTGTAGCTAACACCATTCATGAAGTGTCTGTGTTTTTAAATTAAATCTTATGCTATGCTCTGTTCCTCTGAATCTATTCTGAAGTTATTGCAGCTGTTTTTAGTACAATTTCCCCTTCTATCTTTTACTTACCATACTCATCTAGCTTGAAGAACTGAATAGTTATCCAGCTAATACATCTAACTTCAGCACTGTCAACAGGAGACAGATAAAAAGGCAAGTTGGTGGTAATGGTTGGTGGTGATCAAAGTATTCCTTATTGTGCATTTTGATGCCCTATGATGTCTTCTTGCCTTTTTTCACCAACTCTACCTAATGCCAATTTTTATAGTCTTTACATCTTATACCCTCCATTGAAATCATTACCAAGTCCTATTGAGAAATGTTGGGTTTCCTTCATGGGAGTGAAACAAGTCAGTCACCCATTGAAAGCACTTTGATTTTCTAATAATAGATTGTTTGACAAATACGACAATATCCACAGGATTGGAAAGAAAACTGTATCCTGCATTTTAAGAGCTCATCCCTCTGGTATATGTTATTACCTAGTAAAACTTCCTTTTAAGATGAATGGCCCGAATGAAGCAAGACATTCAGCATTATCAACTCTTGGGAGCATAAAGTCACAACTTTTTCAAAGACACGACTGTCACCCAGCACATTCTTGCATCTTGTCTTCCTTTTAGAATAGGCACCATGTGTGTAATTGCAATGGCTTTGCTTGACCTGAACTGCCTGGCCATTTAGAACTGAGGCAGGTAGGCTATTATTCCTCCCTCGCCAGCATCCCATTTCTGCCATCATAGAACAATGACCTTTTCTGTTGACTTCTGTCATCCACAGATAATGTGTGTATGTTTACAAATGATGCACAGGTCTAGGAGACCAAAAGTGACAAAGATTGATGCTCTTTAAGCTAGGATGAATTTGAGATCAGCCCTCTCAAACCTGAAAATAAATCTGAAAATTGGAGGAAGATCTTAAACACATTTTTAAGGAAAGACGGAGATAGGACAAAATGTCTTTTTCATTATAAAGACTTGACAGCTCTTTTTATTCGTATTGCTGGGAGAATAAAATAGTAACACCTAAGACAATATAGTAACAATGGACAGATGGCATTCTTTTTTCTGTGATTAGGAACACCTTTGAAATTTTTCAGGAACCACATAAGCAGTCATGTTTTAAATTATTTTTCTGGTTAATGGGGCATATGCAAAATTTATTCATTCTCACTGACTGATTATTCTACTGTACAAGTTAGCATGCCCACGTTCTGAAATTCAGTCAGAAAGCAAAGCAAAAACCTCAAACAATTGGTTTAAAAGGAAATGATTTGACCATCTTAAATGCTTTTGCTAATTATCTTTCTGCAGGCATTTCTTATGTTCTCATTTTCCAGACAAGAATGTGAGGTCAACTGCAGAGTCACAATTTAAGAAGTAAAACAAAACAACAATGACAATAAAAACAACAGAAACAAGAAAGTATTTGTTATCATCAACTTTGTCAATGGAGGTGAAATTAATTTATAGCTTTGATTCCACAACATTCTAAAAAAGAAAGCATTCTATAAAATAAGCCAGCATATTTGTCATTTTCTGGAATGCCTATGCTTAATAAGTATATGATTCAGAATGATGGCCGAGGTAACTCTCATTCTGATCCAACATAATCTTTTCTTCAGAATCAGATATGAAAAAATTTCTAATGGGAAGCAAATGAAAAAGGTGGTAGATGAACTTAGTGAAACAAATGAGGTGTTTATTCTATGTTCTACTCTACAAACTAACATCATTTATGTAGGAATTATACACAGTTTTATGAACAAAGCAGTTCTGAGCTAGGAAGATCTTCTCTCTGGGCATTAGGTCTTTGATCTTCAAAGACCAGTCTTGCTCAGGACTTGCTGTTTATTCTTATAAAAACTTCTTGTGCACTCAATTACAATGATTGGCTTATCCCAAAGATAGCCAACTAGTAACAGGTTAATATAATATACAGCATACAGATAGATCATATTAAGCAAACAGGTGAGCCAGTGAAGGGCTGCCAAATATTTTACTACCACACTGTGGGTGTGGCTTATGCAGGATACTCTGCATTTTCTTTCAACATCTTTCAGTGCAAATTGGATGCTCTGGGGTAGAGCTCCATTTTCGCTACCCCACAGCCCCCCCCCCAAATCCGGGCAGTAGCTGAGGCGAGCACATGATTGCTAGTTTAACCTTTTGCTCTTAGCTAGAGCAAGTAACTTTGAAACTTAAATAGAACAGAGGAATAGGATGTTTGGTCAATATAATGACAAGATAGGCTTTCTGTATTGTTGGCAATAATTGACAATGACCTACAATTTATATTTAAAAAGTTAATTTTCCATAGTTTCTCCCCCAATGATCAATTATAGCTTGATAGATTGGAAAACTGAAAAAAATCTTTTCGAGGAAGGAAGTACTGTATATCCCGTTCTCTGTACAAGATAAATTCTTATATAATTGTTCCATCTTTTTTTGAGTACAGTATTCATTCCTCTATAACACTACTGGCTAGCCTTTTCGACACCAAGTGTTGAAATGGAAGAGCACAAGAACAAGAAATACATGCACAATTTCTGGTGCACACACATGCATAAAGATCAGCTGAATAACATGCATGCATGGGCCGGAAACCAGAAGCTCAGCTTCTTGATGTGCACATATGCTCCAGGGAACTGTTCTTCCAGTTTCTGGTGCTCCCACATGTGCAAAGACCAGCTGGCTAGCAGGCATATGTGCACCGGTATCCAGAAGAGTAACGGGCAATGGCTGGTATGCCCAGAGAGATGACTCTGTATGTTACATGTATGACATAGGTTTGCCATCATGGCTCTATAGAATTTCACTAGTGATTTTATCAGTGTTGTAAGCCATATTTATTCTCTTAAAATTATATCTTTGTATACCACAAATACATACTTGTTGTGGTTAGCTCTGGCCCGGCTCCTGCCCCAAGGAATGTGCAGGTGGATGTGGGGAAAACATCCACATGCCGCAGGCCTGTTTTGCTCCCGATGGAATCTGCCGACAAAGCCTCCTCTGACCAAGGAAGCGTGAGTGACAGGGAATAGGAGAGTTTGGCAGACAGCCCAGGAGGAGATCAATCATCTGTATCATCCTTGGATTCTGAACAAGAATTAATGACACATCCACGCATGTGTAGAGTGATGCATAGGAGACAACAACTGAAGGATTATTACAAGAGAAAATGAGGCCACCTGTGGTTAGGTGGAGCTGCTGTAATTAGTGCTACAGATAAAAGTGCAACCTGGTGTTTTAGCCTCATGGCAGTTTATCTGATTCATTGTTTCGTCAATATCATGGTTTTTGTGCTGTTCAAGATTGTGTGTGGACTGCCTGGACTTTAGAATTGGACTCAATTTCCCAGTTACTGGGTGAGAAATTGGATTGCATTTAACCTGTGCCTTGTGTGTACCAGAAAATCCCTTTGACATTTAAAACTTTGGGTTTTCCTTTTATCGTGTGGTTTGTGTCTTCCTGGACTAATTACCCTGTAATTACGGGTGGTTGAAACAGGCTGGCAGAACACATACTTAACAAAACAAACAAACAAACAAACAAACAAACAAACAAACACTGATCACTTAGGGTAACCTTGCTTCCAGACATAGTGTAAGTCAAACTCAAATAAACACATATATTAAATTACAATATAATTTCTTCCTGTCTTGTATACAAGTTAATAGTAAGAACTCTGTTATGCTTGAATATTATGGTAAAAAAAATCAATGAACAGGATACTTTTTATAAATTTTATAACGGAACTGCTAATACAAGCTGAAAAATTTGATGGCAGAATATTCCATCATGGCTCCAAGTGTAAAATGAAGTACTGTATTGTTACAAGAGACTGAAGAAATAGATGAGTTGAATTCATAAATAGTGAAGGGAAAGAAACAAAACCTTGTAAGGCTACAAAACAGACTCAGGTTGGAAAATAATAGGGATAATTTATTTGATCCTGAACTGGGGGTGGTTAGATGGCCAGAATAAAGATGAGATAGAATTTATTTCAGACTTGTAATATTTCACATGGGCTGTATATCGAGAATGTCTGTCTGAGTGATTGACATCTATTCCTGTAAGATTCTGGTCTTTCAGAAACATTGTTATCTTCTCATCCCAAGAGTGAGTAAAAATGCCTCCTGACTTGTCCACTAACGGAGCGAAACTAATAAAGGAAAATACTAACAAATTGCAAAGAGATTATTTTGTGAACAGCCTAAATACACTATCAGAAAGCCTTTGATTTTCTTCTTATGTTTATCGATTAAATTACAAGATAAGCCTCAGGACCCACAGCAATGTAGGAGTTATGGGAGGTTTTTTTTTTAAACTATGGGATTCGAGGGGGAAAAAAGCATTGCCCTCAACCCGAGTTGGGGGGGGGGATAAGGGGATGGGAGGGAAGAAAGGCTAAGAGCATATACAATTTCAAACTTGCTTAAAATCATGGATAAAATTGACATTGTTTTTGCTGTGCTGATGCTGAATATATTCCCTTGGGAATGTAAACATATTTGTTATAAAAATGACAATGTATTGCAAAACAAAAAAACAAATACATTTCTATAACAATGTGCACCAATGGTCTGGATTCTAATAGATGTCCTGAAATAATAGAGCTATCAGGGCCTGAGGAAGAGAATGCTATATTTTGAACTGAAAATAAGATATCAGGTGAGGAATACTGGATAATTAAATGTTATATCAGAAACTCTGCTGCAAAAGCTCATTGCATATGGAAGGTAGTTGATTATGCCCCAAATTACAAAATAGAAATCCTGGCTACTTATAATAGTATGTGGTGAGACAGGAGGATGACCTGTAGACTGGACTACCATTATCCAAAAGATATCACAGACCACAAAAAACGAAGGGTGCATGGGAAATATCTCAGAAGGGATCTTCCTTCTGATAAAAAGTAAAGAAGTAGTGAAATATTTTTAAACTTGCAAGATTCTGTTAAGGTAACCTTACAATAAATACAGAACAAGTAGGCATAGTCATGCTTGTCGAGAGAATGTTGAGGGCTATCACTAGCGGACGCTCACTCATGACCAAGTTCTATGATAACATTGTTAATTCTGAACCAATGTTAAAGAAATTTGCAGAACGAAGATCCAAATGCATGTGTGTTTGTGTGTGTGTGTATATACACACACACATTTGTTTTTGTAGAAAACACACACACACACACACATACATTGCTAAAAAAAAAAGGGAACACTCAAAGAACACATCCTAGATTTGAATGAATGGAATATTCTCATTGAATACTTTGTTCTGTACAAAGTTGAATGTGCACAACAGCATGTGGAATTGACTGTCAATCAATGTTGCTTCCTAAGTGGACAGTTTGATTTCACAGACGTTTGATTAATTTGGAGTTATATTATTTTATTTATCTATCTATCTATCTATCTATCTATCTATCTATCTATCTATCTATCTATCTATCTATCTATCTATCTATTTATTAGATTTGTATGCCGCCCCTCTTCATAGACTCGGGGCGGCTAACAACAATAATAAAAACAGCATATAACAAATCTAATATTTAAAATGACTAAAAAATCCTTATTAAAAACCAAACATACCCACAAACATACCATGCATAAATTGTATAGGCCTAGGGGGAAAGAATATCTCAATTCCCTCATGCCTGACGACAGAGGTGGGTTTTTAGGAGCTTGCGAAAGGCGAAGAGGGTGGGGGCAATTCTGATCTCTGGGGGGAGCTGGTTCCAGAGGGTCGGGGCCGCCACAGAGAAGGCTCTTCCCCTGGGTTCTGCCAAATGACATTGTTTAGTTGACGTGCCCCGGAGAAGGCGAACTGTGTGGGACCTAACTGGCTGCTGGGATTTGTGCGGCAGGAGGCGGTCCCGGAGGTATTCTGGTCCGATGCCATGAAGGGCTTTATAGGTCATAACCAACACTTTGAATTGTTACTGGAAACTGATCGGCAACCAATGCAGACTGCGTAGTGTTGGTGTGACATGGGCATACTTATGGAAGCCCATGATTGCTCTCGCAGCTGCATTCTGCACGATCTGAAGTTTCCGAACACTTTTCCAAGGTAGCCCCATGTAGAGAGCGTTACAGTAGTCGAGCCTCGAGATGATGAGCGCATGAGTGACTGTGAGCAGTGACTCCTGGTCCAAATAGGGCCGCAACTGGTGCACCAGGCGAACCTGGGCAAACGCCCCCTTCGCCACAGCTGAAAGATGTTTCTCTAATGTGAGCTGTGGACCGAAGAGGACATCCAAGATGCGGACCATCTCTGAGGGGGTCAATGTTCCTTCCCCCCAGGGTGATGGACGGACAGATGGAATTGTCCCTGGGAGGCAGAACCCACAGCCACTCCGTCTTATCAGGGTTGAGTTTGAGTCTGTTGACTATGTTGTTTAAGTGTTCCCTTTATTTTTTTTGAGCAGTGTCTGTCTGTCTGTCTGTCTGTCTGTAACAATCTGAGTCAGTCACCAGGACCAGAGGTTTAGTCTTCCAAGCTTTCAGACATCTTCAGGGAATTTATCTCTAGCAGAGTGTGTTCTATTGGATAACAAACTCTGCTAGAGAGGAATTCCCTGAGGATGAGCTCCAGTACGTGTCCCTAAACTCAGAAGATTAAATCTCTGGTCCCGGTGACTGACCCAGATTGGAACCTACAACATTATCCTGGAACACGTTTATTAAATTTGATTCACATATAAAATATTTTCCAGAGGCAGCAGTATATGGGAAATATTTTGCAATTTGTTTTAAGGTGAAGATATTTGAGTTTGCTGTTCTTCCCTATTAATAATGAATAATTTACTGCATGTTCAATAGTAAGTTAATTGCATAACACCATTGCATGTGCTACTAGTTTCTTTTATAAATGTTGATGCTGCCCTTAGGTGAAGCGCTTGGATCCACATCTTAAATGGAATGAACAAGAGAATAAAAGTCAAGGCACCGAGTTAAATGTGCAGGTGCTTTCCTGTACTCTCCAGGAAAGTGGACATATTTTATCCAGACGGTGATGCTAATTGTACTGAGATTCAAAAGATATCTGGCTAAAGGGAAATCAGATGTCCTTTCAGTGGAACCAATGAATCTGATAAGCTAAAGAAAAAAATACTTGGTGAGACCAGATGGTATTCATCTAAGAATTGCAAAAGAACTAAAACATAAAGTAGTACAACTACTGAGCATAAAATGCAAGCCATACATTATTCTTATATTTGAAATCTGAAGTGTATGGTGTGATGTGTGTATGTGCAGGTGCATGTGTTAAAATTCCAGATTAGTTTTTTGAAATTAAGTTTAACTAATTTCTTCTGCAAATTGATATTCATTGAAATAGAGCATAAAATTCTTAGTCTTGCTGATAAACATGGTAAGACTTTAAAAAAACCATTTTTTAATAGAGGAAAAAAATCAGAACAGTCATTTCAAACTATGGTGAAGACCTCTGAGCTCAACAGAAGTTAAATACCAAGGAACAGTGGAAGCTTTAAGAATGAAAGAAATCCTCATCACATCATAGAATCATAGGGCTAGATGTACCTTGGAGGTCTTCCAGTCCAACCCCCTGCACAAAACAGAAGTCCTTATACATCCTGGACAATATACAAATCTGTTCCTGAAAACCTCCAGTGATGGAGCACTGACAACTCTGGGAGTCACGATTAATGTCACTGTTAGGACATTTTGATTGTTTACGTTGTCAGGAAATTTCTCCTTGCTTCCAGATTGAATCTTCCTCTGACAAGCTTCCACCCATTGCTTCTTATCCCAATCTCAGGTAATATGGATAATAAATCAATCACTTCTTCCTTATGACAGACTTTCAAATTTTGGAAGATAGCTGTTATGTCTTCTCTTAGTTAGACTAAGCATTATTGCAAGTCTTAGCTTATTCTAAGCCTTAGCGTTCCTGACTCCAAGCTTATAGAGTCAGACTATTTGCTGGTATTATTTTCCTTGTTTCATTTTTCATACTTGTCCTTTTTGTCCCTCAGTTTGTCAGACAGGCTTTTGTGCAATCAGACACATTTCATAGGAGTCTCTTATTTTTATTTCTTGGGTGGTATTCAGGGGTGGGCTGCTGCCCAGACCGGGGGGGGGGGGATACAGTAGGATAGCGAAAATGGAGCTCCACTCCAGAGCACCCAATTTGCCCTGAAAGATATTGAAAGAAAATGTAGGGTGTCCTGCATAAGCCACGCTCACAGTGTGGTAGTAAACATTTTGGTAGCCCTTCACTGGTGGTATTGTTTTTGTTTGGGCATTTATCATCTCAGTTTCCCAAGCACCCAGCACTGTTTGTCTCTCTATACATGGGATACTTTCTAATACTATCCATGAAATTCTATCCATGGAATACTTTCTATTATCTCAGTTTATTAAAGTCTGTTTCCCTAAAATTTCAAACTATCTGATTTTTACCTGTACCTGCATTATGGTTCAGTCTGTATTAATATGGTTACTTTACACCAGAGGTCTTCAAACTTGGCAAGTTTAAACTTGTGGACTTCAACTCCCAGAATTCTCCAGCCAGTATAGCTGGCTAGAGAATTCTGGGAGTTGAAGTCCACAAGTCTTAAACTTGCCAAGTTTGGGGACCCCTGCTTTACACCAAAGTTTCTATAACTTCCACTCTCTCAACCATTTCATACCTATTAGTAAGAATTTAGTCCAGAGAGCTGATCATTTAATTCCTTCCTCCACCTTTTGGATGACAAAGTTGTCAGTTAGGCATGTCAAGAAACTGTTTGATCTTCCATTTACTGCAGTTTGTTTCCTAGTAGATGTCAGGATAGTTAAAGTTCTTCAACACCAATGTCTATTGATTTATTTCCAAAGTATATTCCACACTTTAATGGTTAGAAAAAATTAAGGTGTTCTTTTCACTTGGACTGAAGTCTATTCATTTATCATTTCTTGAGCTCCAGAAGATTTTGTTCCAGTACAAAACTGTGAGGAGGTTGAAAACTTTGGTGCCCTGAAAGAAAGAACGTAAATATATTTTGATGGGATTTCCTTTCCCTAAATTACTCCCTCAAATAAGAACAGCACCTTCACTTTGGATGTTCAGGAAACTAGTAAGACTTCTCTTATCCAGAGAGCATTTGAAGACTAAAGTTGTCGAAGCGTGGAACTCATTACCGGACTCCATAGTGTCATCCCCAAACCCCCAACACTTTACCCTTAGATTATCTACAGTTGACCTATCCAGATTCCTAAGAGGTCAGTAAGGGGCGAGTACAAGTGCACTAGAGTGCCTTCCGTCCCCTGTCCTATTGCTCTCCTATATCTCCTATACCTTTCTTCTATTCCTATATCTCTTCTTCTATTCTTTCATTAATATGTTCTATTACTATATCTTCTTTTCTATTATTTCTTAGATATATTTTACTATGAGTATCTCCTCTATAACCTTCATCATGTATTTTACTATGTGTATATTGATATATACCCACTAAAACCCTCATTGTGTATTGGACAAAATAAATAAATAAATAAATAAATTAATTAATTAATTAAGCTTTCGGTTTTCTACATCAGCTTCTGCAGAAATCAAGATATATCTCTCTCATATATTTCTCTTATTTTTTACTTACTATCTTTATATATATTACTTAATGTCTATTCTCTTCCATTTGTATTGTATATTGGACAAAGAATAAATAAAATAAATAAAATAAAAATAATCTATCTGAAGAACAGAATATATGAATGGAGCTGATCCACACACACAGTATACCTTATTGTACTATAGATTTGATTATATTTTGCATTATTCTCCATTCTTCCCATATGTTTAGTGGCATATTTTGATGATATGGGTTTATACGGTATGCTTTAGTAAACTGGTTAGATATAGTTGACAGAAGTAGCATAGAAATATCTGAAATAAGTAACAGTTGATAAATAGGAACCTCACACGTTCTGCTCAAGTTCTCATTTTTCTCTCTAGGAGAAAAGTAAAAAAACCCCAACACACCTGTTTTTTATTAACTTAATTCTTCATGTTGTGGTTGGCTCTGGCCCAGCTCCTGCCCCAAGGAATATGGAGGTGGATGCAGGGGAAGCATCAACATGTCATAGGCCTGTTTTATTGCCGACAGAGTCAGGTAGTAAAGTTTCTTCGGAAGAAGAAGAAGGTGGGGGTGGCTTGGAAGAGGGGAGTTTGGCAGACAGCCCAGGAGGAGATCAATCATCCTTATCATCCCTGGATTCTGAACAAGAATGTATGACACATCCATGCATGTGTAGAGTGATGCATAGGAGACAACAACTGAAGGATTATTACAGGAGATAAATGAGGCCACCTTTGGTTGGGTGGGGCTGCTGTAATTAGTGCTACAGATAAAAGAGCAGCCTGCTGTTTTAGCCTCATGGCAGTTTATCTGATTCATAGTTTCGTCAAGATCGTGGTTTTTGCTGTTCCAGATTGTGTGTGGACTTTCTGGACTTTAGAATTGGACTCAATTTCCCAGTTGTTGGGTGAGCATTTGGATTGCATTTAACCTGTGCCTTGTGTGTACCAGAAAATCCCTTTGACATTTAAAAAGGGAGCTGTTTCTGTTTTTCTGTTGATAAAGACTTTTGGGTTTTCCTTCTATCGTGTGGTGTGTGTCTTCATGGACTAATTACCCTGTAATTACGGGCGGTTGAAACACGCCGGCAGAACACTTTGATAGTGTCCTTTATACTTTTCTTGGGGGAAAAAGGATTTTGTTAACATTGCATTCAGATAGCAGCATTGTCTGTACTAAACTGTTCATATTTCATGCACTGAAAAGGCAGAATATTACTTCAGTGGCAAGAACTGTTGACTAAACTCCCCCAGAAAATGTGTATACAGTCAATGATTAATAATACTTCTGGATCACAATTCTCCCAAATCCTCAAAAACATTTGCTTCAATATATCTAAAGTGGTGAAACAGAATGAAATATTTATTTATCAAGAAAATAATTCTCCACATTTTTTGGTGAAGATTGTTATGGAGTAAATGTAATGGTGATGTTCTCTGCTTTGTGCACGTATTTTTACCTGATGGATTTATTTGATTTAAATAAAACCAAAAGTGAGAAAAACTCTGCTACCTGATCATTTTAAGTCGAATGCTTAATGGAAAGTGCATTATCAAGTGCCCAGGATTACTTGATATTTGTGGATGGATGGATGGATCTGGTCTAGATTGAAAACAAACAAGCAAACAACTAAATAAAAAAGTAATTATACCAAAGACAAAAATGTTATCATTCCTAAAGTCTTTTCATACTTGACAGTCTATCATCAATATGACATTTTATTCAATTCTCCTGTTCTTTCTTTTGATTTGCCTGCCAATTTTTTCTCATTTTCCCTTGCTTATATCTTTTTACATTTTTTATATTTCCTCTCATTCCTTGATTATTATTATTAGTTTAATAGTGATAAAAAAATCTCATAAGGCAAACAGACTCTGAAGCTTTTGGATTTCTCATAAAAAAGCAAGTAAACATTGTTTTTTTAAAAAATACCCTCTGATTTATAGTATACTGCACTAGCCTAGCTGGTTGCAGCAGATGTAATTTGATTTCTTATGTCAGGATTAGGATATTATTCCCCCCCCCCAGTTAGACTGTTTCTACTTAAACTCCAGTGTAAAAGAGTCTTTTTCAACTTCTCACCCAACGCCTGCTCACATTTGAACTGACAGCGTTTGAGCGTTTGCATTATCTTGCCTCGCTTCGGTGTCTTATGCTAGTGACAGATGATAAGGATTTATATGAAGAAAAACCTGCAGAGAAAATGCTCTGCATTCTGTGATTGTTTTTCTTTACCACAAAAGGCTGGGAAGAATAAAGAAATGCCTCAGAAGAAATAGTTTGATATCCCTGCCCTCGATAATTGTATTTTTTCCAGAATGATGTGTGAGTGCACTGAAGACTGCCCCCTCCTTTGTGTGGTTTATACACAAGCGTGATTGATGCTAATTTCAGAAAGTAAAGAAATTGTTGTGGTTAGCTCTGGCCCAGCTCCTGCCCCAAGGACTGTGGATGTGGGGGAGACATCCACATGCCGCAGGCCTGTTTTGCTCCTGGTGGAATCTGCTGATGAAGGCTCCTCCTCTGACCAAGAAGACAGGAGTGACAGGGAGGAGGAGAGCGTGGCAGACAGCTCAGAAGTAGATCATTTATCTAGCTCCTCCTTGGATTCGGAACAAGAGTTAATGATACAGCCACGCATGCGGAGAGCAATGCATAGGTAGCAACAACTGAGAGATTATTATCAAAGAAAATAAGGCCATTAGTGAGGCAGCTATAAAGAGCAGCCTGTGGGTTAGGCCATTGTGGAGGTTTATCTGATCATTGTGTTTCGTGCCTGCCTTGCTGACTTCGACCTTTGCGGGCTGCTTTTTCCCCGCTTTGAAACTGAACCAGAGGCAAGTGTGTTTTCCTTTGTGCAAGAAGAAGGACTGTGAATTGCCTCACAGCTGCAAGATAAGTATCTCAGAACTGATAAGGGACTTGTACAAATTACAAGTTTGTTTGGAGACAAGTGCTCTTTGCTATACAAAAAGAGTGCTTAGTTTATTTGAATTTTCGGTATAAAGAACATTGTTTTGAATTTTTAAACTTGTGTGTGTCTGAAATTTGTATCTGAATTTTCGGGAGGATTCTGCCAGAGAGCTCGACAGAACAGAAATTAAACCCCATTTTAGATTGTTATATTTTTTTGAAGTGCAACTTTGGCAATATCACCACTGTAGGAAATGTTAAAAGAAATATCAGAAGAAATTTCTCCTTCTTTACATTTGGTATACCTTGCACAATTGGGAGGTCTGATTGCTCACATGTGTGCCCTTGTCATGTCATGCAAATGACCCTCAGAAGGGGGCATGGATAGCTGGCCATTGCTGCTGGTTGGGCAAGCAAGTGGAAATTTCCGTCGTAAGTGCAGCAACCTACCACTGGTCTGAATGCATTAAACTACATGTAGGTCTGAATGTATTAACCTACATTACAATCAGTTTCAATAAAATGCCCTCGGGAATATTGTCCCAGATTAAACCTCCACCTCTTCCAGTAAACAAACCATCTGGAGTGCAATTATTAAGAACCAGAAAGAAAATAGCTTTTCCAACACTGCTGAATCACAATCACAATAGATTTTTTAAAATAGGAATTATACTCTGAAAAGGGCTATGTTATCATGGCACTAATTTTTTTTCTTTGCCTAATAAAGACAGGCATAGATTCATAAATTTTAGCATAAAATATAATCATAGGCAAGGGTTTGGTCTGAGACTAGCATGTAGGAAGCTATTCTTAAAATAAATGTGGTTCATCTATCTTTATAGTTGTTAATATAACCATGGAAAATAGTAAGTATGTAATCATGTAATCTTAAAAGGGCATAACAATTTCCTTTTACAATAGAACTGATGAAGTAAGCCCATTTTCTTACTTTCACTGATAGACACCAATGATTAAGGTCTGCAATTACTGGCTCTGCTGGTGCTGCAATTTGATAAAAGAAAAAGAAAATCCAACCTCTAAGCAACTTAAGTTTTTTTTTCACTCATTCCTGTCTTTTATGATTGCCATATATAATTTTGCAACAAAAACTAGCTTGCAACATACATTATAGTTTGTGTTTCAGAAAACTTTGAAAAGTCATATTCTTCAATGATTTGTTTCAAAGTTTATGCTAACAGTTCACATATCAAAATTTCTATTGTCATTATTGAGGTGCAGCTGCATAAATGTAAAAATAACTGAAGGTAGGAACATGTTATGTCTTGGTTTATCTATCTCTTGGAAGCAATTCAGATGACACAAACTCAATAAACCCTGATCAGATGATAAATTGAGGATGCATGGGTGAGGTGTGTTTTGAGCTCCAAGTTTGTGCACAATGTACATTATACAATCTGCAGCTTTTATATACGTAGCTACTGTTTAAGCAGTAATGGGCAGCCAAAATTTTTACTGCCACAGTGTGGGTGTGGCTTGATGGTCATGTGACTGGCTAAGAGTGGCTTGCTGGCCATGTGACCAGGTGGGAGTGGCTTGAAAAATGAACTGTGAACGGTTATTGCTGCACAATGCCTTTTCATCTTAGCTGTGGGCAGAGTGAGGGCTTCGCGAGGGAAAAAGACTACAGACCAGACTACTTCGGCATGGCACAGCTCTCCTGGCATTGGGAGGTGGCCATGTGAGGCTGGAGGGGAGCCGGGCAGGAGAGAAGGAAGCTCGTCTGAGGCCAGAAAGGAGGAAAGAGTAAAAAAGCAAGGAACACACAGCAGCAGCAGCAGGGGAAAAAAGGAGAGCCGAGCTGAGACCAGTAATCCAGAAAATTACTGCCGCCGGTCAGCTGGAGCTGTGCAGGCTGCTTCATTTACGCTGGTGAAACTGCATTCCACCCCTCCTGCCTGCTGCCCACCCCTGTTTTTTAAGACAAAGAGCCAGTTTGACATTATAGTTAAGGCCTGGAAACTAACAAACCATGGGAAAACAAGTTCTTCTGTTTGCTGTAGTGTTCTTCAGTGAGCTTTCTGTGTAGCCAAGTTAGCTAGCTTTTTCTGCTGTTCTGCATGCATATATTGGACTTATTTGCATTCATCTTGATCTCCTTTCCCGTCCTTTAGCTTCCCATTTCATGGAATCCTCCTTGTGCTTCCATTCTCAGTAGGAAAAACTTCTCATCAAGAAACTCAGGAATTTTCTGAAAGAACCATGCTTGATAGGATTTATCACCTGACAGATGTTTGGATAATTAAAATCTGCATCCATTATTACTTTATGCTTCATGAAAAGATTTGCAATTTGCTTTTGGAAGGCATTATGCACATTTTCTTCTTGGGTGGGAAGTGAAAGTAGACACTAACAACAATATTGCTCCTCTGCTTGTTTTAGCCCAGGTGCTCTCTACAACCCCAAGCCAAGTTCATTCACATAGATTTCTGAACAGGAACAAATATTTTAACACACAATAAAATTCTTCTTCATTTTTATAGTTTCTATTCATTTAGAACAAATTGTATCTTTCGACTAAAATATTCTAGTCATGGGAACCATCTTGCAAAATTTTGTTCCAATTATTAAATCACATTTGCTTTCTAAGAGCTCAAGATTATCTCATTCATATTTCATACTCTGAACATTAGTGTATAGATAATGAACACTATGAAGTTTATGGGGAAATATTTTTTCATTTTTCAATGATTTAATAAGTTTCAGTGACATTTCTACTTTCTAAAGTGCTCATGTCTTTATGAAAGGTCCATATTTCATGGTTTCTATTTCCAATTGCCCACAACCAAGATTTGAGTTAAATATGTACTAAATAAGATCAGCATGCTTTAACACAGTGGTTTTCAACCTGGGGGGGTCAAACGACTGTTTCACAGGGGTCGCCTAAGACCATAGGAAAAGACAAATTATTACAATCCGACCAATCAGGCGTTTACAGTGGGGGCTGTCCCTCCGACCTTCTTGCCAGTCTAGACCAGTGATGGCAAACCTTTTTTCTTCTGGTGCCAAAAGCGGATGCGCATGTACATGCGTGCCCACGTGCCCATACCCATAATTCAATACCCCACATGCCCCTCCCTCTGTGAATGTGCACACATGACCCGGCCTGCACTGCCTCCCCCCTCCCTTACATGTGTGTATAAACCACCCTACTTTTCCATTTCCCAACTTCCAGTGGTCCTGGTAGGCCCATTTTTCACCCCTCTCAGGATCCAGAGACTTTCTTGTAGGCCCTCCAGAGGCAGAAAATGCCATCCTACAGCCTTTGCATGAGCCGAGAATCAGCTGATCAGCATGTATGCATAATGGAGCTGCATGCTGAAGCTAAGCTAGGGCAATGCTCGTGTGCCAGCAAATATGGTTCTGCATGAAACCTGTGGCACTCATGCCATAGCTTCGCCTTCATGGATCTTGACTACAATCCCAGACACCAAATGTCTGTTAATACCACAGCTTTCATTTTCTGGTTCTTTTCCATCAGTTGGATGAAACACTAATCTTTTTTCTACCATTTTGTAGAAAACTGTACACACATTCAAATGTGTGAATGATACAAATGAATTATTTATCTACATATCCATAATGTTAATCCTTTCAAGTAGGCCAGATCAAGAAACAGATCCATCCATAAAGAGTGGAGCTCTGCTTTATTATTGTTTACTGTTTTACCTCAGGAAATTAAGACAATGTCAATATGAATTTATTTTTATTATTTTCTATGTCCTATAAGGTCTTTTCTATGGCTTGCTACAGAAACATATAAAATATCTAACACATACAGTAGTCCCTCGCTATATCGCGCTTCACCCACCACGGCTTCACTTCATCGCAGGTTTTGAAGTCAGCATTGGCACAGATATGGCGCTTAGAAGTTTGGAAGGGCAGGACAAGCCAACCAGCCCACGGCTGGGCGAATGATGAGCGGGGCGGGGACTGAGCTCCGGCGGAGGCCTGTCCCCTCATTCAACCCGCCTCGCCAGTGCTGAGAAGGCAGTCTTTGGAGGCGCACTTAGTGGTTGGCGTCGGCGTCGGCGTCGTGCTTGGGGTTGTAGAAAGAGCTGGGAAGGAGGAGAAATTCCCCATCGCGGATTTCACCTATCGCGGCCAGGTCTGGAACGTAACACCAGCGATAGGTGAGGGACTACTGTATATTATACATATATATTTTAATCGTTTTCTGTCATCTAGTAGCGGTCATTAGTTACCATGATTTTGTTGTCTTGTAGGGCCTAGCTACATACACTCTTCCTTTTATGCAAGATGTATATGTTGAGTGACAGCTGTTCATAAGCATTAGTTACAAATAATGTAAGCACTTGACTGTTTTTCAGCTTCAAGGTCAACAAGACACATGAAAATATTTATTTGATATGGAAAGAGTAAGATGAAAAATGTGTGCGTTTGAACCACTCAAGATAAAAGAGGCACTTATTTCTATATATTGTCAGTGGCTCTTTATTCCATTAGTTTTATTTTTGGAACATCAAGAGAACTTGGATTTATTCCAAATTCTGGCCAGTCAGGAACCTTATGAATCCATTATGTTTCATTCTTCATGACTTTTTATTGTCTTCTGGAACATCAGAACCCGTTTCACCTACAAGAGGTTTAAAAAAATGTTTGAATTCCAGTAATGGAGATATTTTCTATGTTTTATACAGATGGTTGTGATTCTCATCCATCAGTCTTGCTTCTGTGTTTGATTACCTTCATATGGATAGTTGCCCACATCAGTTTCTGCTTCTTTGAACTGATAAATCCTTCTCTTCTATCAGTAGAAGTGTGATCATTTGCTGCTCCAGTCCTTTCTATTGTTCATCAAATTTGTCCCAAGCATTGAAAGTCACAACTGCATTTCACTTTTTAAAATTCTCCCAACAGCACCTGTAAAAAGACTGCTTTTTGATATTCCCTTTGAATGTTGTCAGGTTTGCCAACTACAAACTCTTCAATTACCTGGGAAATAAATATTTAAAAGGAGAGTTAGTTTAAGAGTTTATCTTATAGTTTTAAGAATTCAATTGTTTTTCATTTATGAAATTAGTGCATTTAGAAGCTTTTAATTTATTCTTTTTACAGCTTCCTCATACAATCTTTGGGCATGTAGTAATGATTCTGTAGGTAAATTTTCTTATTTCTTTGTTTCATCATGTGTCCGTGAGCTGGTTAGCATATTTAAAGACCTAATTTTAGAATTATTCTGGAAACAACTAGATGTGTCTCACAATACAATGATTTGTATTTTGCTGTTTGAAATTACAATCAGGAGTCCACTTCTTATGACATTATGTAGAATTAGGGTTTTGGATGCAGGTTCATGATAAAAAATTCTAGAATGAAAAAAAAAGATTGAATATTTGGTGCTAAAGGTTTGACTGGAAGAAATTGTATTTCAGGTCTTTTTGGACTTTGGGAGACAATAAGCAACCTGGCACCAATAATAATTATCCTCAAAGGAAACTGGAATGGGAAAATAAAACATGGAAGAAAAGAATCTGCAGCTGGGTTCATGATAGTTTATGTACTGATGCATAATAGCAAGAAACAATTCAGCAGATCAGAGAGGGACTGGAGCTGCAGATAAAAATATTAATAAATTCAGGTAGTAAGTGTTGTGATTCAGCCTGAGGCTGCTCAGGGACCAGCTGTGTCTCTGCTGGCTCCATGCCCGGAGGAGGATGACAGCGCAGAGGAGGGGGCTGAACAGTCGGACGGGGGAGAGGAGAGTCAGGAATGGGATGAAGGAGAACAGCATGAGAGCCCTGGGGGGGGGGGGCTCTCCCCAGCCAGTAGCTTGGAGTCATTAGGTGATGACGCACAAGCTGTCATTGACATGAGACAGAGACGTTCAGAGCAACGAAAGGAGCAGTTAAAGAAATATTATCACCATTGAATTAGAAACAGCTGGGTTTGGGTGTGGTCCTCATCAGCAGGGTTTAAAAAGCGGGCAAGGCCTTGAAGCCATGTGGAGTGTTATCAATTGGAATTGCGGTGACCTTTTTTTGATTCTCAGCGTCTCTGATCTTGGCTTGTGGCCTCGTAGTCTGGAAGACTCGTGGGAGGCGTCTGTTTGCTATCTACAGCTCCGTCTTGGCAGCAAGAATCTGGTATTGCTTCATGGACTATTCCCTTCGTGTATATATTTGAAGTTCCAGCGTTTTTCCTGTTTGTAAGGACATTTTCTGTTACCTGTGTTTTCCTTGAATTATATAAACTGCCTTTGCCTTTTACCAGTGTGTCTGGCTTCTCTTTTTGGGTTGGTATTGGCTTCTGGAGTGACCCAGACAGAACAGTAAGTCAGTCACATTTGACTCTGAAACTTTAAAGGCTAAGGTGATATGGCAAAGAATGTATGGCAGATGCTGCTGATTGGCAAAGAATAAAAAGAACAAGCTTTAGAGATTTCTATTATAAAATCCCTCCAGCCAGATCCTCACCTGTGCCATTTGGCTCACTCTCCCAAACCCAAGTTGAGCTTGCCCAAACTCATTTGTGGGCTATATAAGTGGATAAGAGTGAAATTAATGTCAAAGTTTTGCAAACATTATAAAGAACAAAACTTTAATTGTCTTTATCAACTTTTAATTTTGCTTATCATGTAATATTAGGCTGCTTCTCTGCAGCTTAGCAGTGACTCCATCTTTTTTTTGTTTATTATAAAACAAAAATGTTTAATTCATACAAATATTTCTTTCTAGTAAGATTGCGGTATCTGCATGAAATTCATAAAAAATATAATGGAAAAAATTGGCAGTATTTAAACATAAAAATTACCGAACAAATGATTTAACTAAGCAAAGCAATCCATATAAAAATTAAGAAATTGTAGAAAATAATAAAATGAAATTTGACAAGGATAAATTTAAATATTAATGAAACAGATTAAACTGAATATATTTAAAGTTATCATTATCTCACAGATTTTTGATAGATTTGGGTTTTAGTATGCATGAACATTGCTTAATATAATTTGATGATGTTCATTTTATTTGTAATTAATTATTTTATTAATTATATACAGAGCAAAAGTCAGCATATACTTATCTTATTTCTATAAATAAACTGCAAGAAAGCTAGAACAATCAGCAACCACACTGAAAAGGATTTATTTCTAGCAAAGCACAATCAGTTGACTCTATGGTGGAAAAGATTAATGATATTCTCTATTCTACTCTTTTCTAATGCACAATATTTCATTCAATCAAAGATATTTCAGTTGACTGATCATATAGCAAATTTGATTAAAGTTGCATAAATATGCTTACCAATAAAATGCAACTTTTAAAGATCAAGCATGCCTTGTTTTAAAACTGAATATACATTTTCATATGCTATTAACCATTCCCTCTAAAGGTGAGAGAAGAAGAGATGCAGTTTTTATAAATTTTTTAATGTAGTTAATATTTTAAAATGCCTTAACCTCCAGCCAGATATGCTTTAATTTACTGAAAGGTTGGTTTTATAAAAGTACCATATCCAGTCTTCAGAAATAGCATTTTGAAATTTATAAATACTATAAGATGAATGCTAGAATTATGCTTATTTTAAGCTATTCAGTGAAGGCAAACATTTGGTTATTTTTATCATTTTTATGTTAGGAAGTCTTAAAGGATAATTTTCAGTCTGTCATATGTATTCATATGTATAATATTTAATACGTTTACAATTGACTGTGAACTGTATATAACAATATAACCTTCAAAGAACATCCAAAGTACAAATTAAACCACACACACAAAGACCACGAGGTAGAAAAAACAGAAAATAAAATAGCTTTTGAAGGAGCCTACTGTGACATTGCACACCTGATTTCTTTAAGGTCTAGGCAGGTTGCACATTTCCCAAATAGGCCCATAAAAATTCCTCAGAAAATAGTGAAAATAAATTCCATAGGCTTCTGCCAGTAACATACAATTGTTTGCCATGCAGTGTAATTTCCAATTCCCCCTTTAAAATCTAATGGCTGACAGTTCTGACAGAAACAAATAGAAGGTACCACAACAGATACTTAATTCATTTTGAGGTTTTGTTTTGTTTTAACTTATTCCTCTCTCCCATTTCTTTTATCTAGATGCAGCAGCTGTTTCTTACATAATAATCTGATTCAGACCTTCAGTTCACATAAGATAGTTGTGGGTCATTGTGCTGCTGTTAACACAGCTGGAATTGTATTTACATCTCCCTTCCTCTGAACAACACCCAATCTTTCCTTTTATAACCATACTTAACAGATATTTAATGAATTATCAAAAAGAAGGAGTTTTTTTCTTTATTACTATAGTGGGCAAAAACAATGGAACATGGCATATTGTGCCGAATGCGGAATAACAATGCAGACACAAGGGTGAAAAATGGCTTAGGGTATCGGTTACCTTCTCTCTGGTGCACGTTTCCTCGTCGCCAGATGTTAAATCCTTGGCGGAATGAAGGACTACAATCTGGAATAACAACGGTTCCTTATTAACAGAAATAACGGTTACAGAACTGGAAATGAGACAAGAAAATGGCCATGCCTGGCAGCTATATATATGCCGGGCTGTCAGGCTGAGCCAACCAATCGCCTTGCAGTATTTTCCTGCCCAAGGAATGTGGGGCGGGTACAAGGCCTAACTGTCCTCTGGACACAACAACTTTATTGAAGTTAAAACAATTTAACTGATTATTAACTAATAACCAAGGACCTGCAGAGGCCACTAAAACAAATGGAACGGAAATTATAATATAAACCTTCCTGGGCAACTATGGGCATAGCTCTTTGCTGAACAAGGTGAAGGTACCTACCTTCACCTGGTTCCTGGCCATGCCCTTAAAGCGTGGAGGGGGGAGCTCACTGTACAATCCCCTTCCAGTTATTGGATTAGGTGAGTCCCAAGGGCACCCCCTTTCCAATCACCCAGGTCATGCAGGAGAGGCCGCAAAAAATTCCTATTCGGCCCTCTAGGGCGACCCCATTAAGGCACACTGCAAGATAGAGGAAGGCGGGCAGGTATTTGCGGGTAGGGCGAAAAGGAGGAGGCCCAGGGTGCAACCCTATTTATAGGGCATGCCTGGGACCACCCTCACCTCCCATGAGGCTGTGTGCAATGGCACATGGCCAACAGCGGTGGTCTTGCGATGTCCATGAGACCGCCAGCCTCTTAAATGGCACAAGCGCTAGAGCTGCTTATTCCTGGCTCCGGCGCAAGTTTTGGCCAGCGAGTAAGTGTGCCGGCTGTGCAAGTATATCTAATTATCTTTCGCCTAACTATATTTAATTAATTTTGGTATTTGCATTCTTTTGTTATATTAAGATACATTTCCACAATTGTAACAGCAAAGGGAGTCAGACTAAATGTTTAATGGTGCAGGATCCAATCAGAATATTGAATAGCAAAATTGT
The DNA here is from genome assembly GCF_031021105.1 of Erythrolamprus reginae. Classification (NCBI taxonomy): domain Eukaryota; kingdom Metazoa; phylum Chordata; class Lepidosauria; order Squamata; family Dipsadidae; genus Erythrolamprus; species Erythrolamprus reginae. The sequence goes on along the minus strand of NC_091956.1, from coordinate 55,555,504 downwards.
TATCTTGGAGTAGACGTATTCTATTGGCCAAATTCATGGGTTGATTTGTTTCTGTTTATGAAAGAAGTTATAGAGAGATCTTCCTAGAAGACATCTTGGATTATATAAGTAAGGTCTTTTGGGGAAGTAGAACAAAGAAGATATTGGGACCAAAATAAATAAGGATGGTTTAAAACAGAGGTCCCCAACCTTTTTTGCACCAGGGACCGGCTTTAAGCTAGACCAGTTTTCTATGGCCCGGTGGGGGGGGGAGCTAGCTGTCAGCCGCGCCGTAAAAGGGGCGATCAAGAGAGGAATGGGTGAATGAATGGACGGAGGGTGGGAAGGAAGGAAGGAAAGAGGGAAGGGACAGGAACAGAAGAAGGGTGCAAAGAAAGCAAGGAAAGGTGTGAAAGGGGAGAGTAAGAGAGGAAGGAGTGAAAGAAGGGAATGAGGGAGGAAAGAAGGGAGCAAGGAAAAGGAAAGCAAGAAATGGAGGGAGGAAAGGAAGGAAGGAAAGAAAGAAAGAAAGAAAGAAAGGGGGAAGGGACAGGAACAGAGGAAGGAAGCAAGGAAACTTATAAAAGGGGAGAGTAAGAGAGGAAGGACTGAAGGGAGGGAGGGAGGGAAGAAGGTAGGAAGGAGAAAGAAAAGAAGAAATAGAGGAAGGGAAGGTAAAAGAGAGAAAGAAAAAGAGCAAGAAAGAAAGCAAGAAAGAGAAAGAAAGAAAGGCAACTTCAAAGAAAGGCTCACTGAGCATCTCTCACTCTCTCTCTCTTTCTATCCCTCTTTCTTTCTTTCTCTTCCTTTCTCTCTCTCCTCTTCCTTTATCTCCTTTCTCTCTCTCCCTCTCTCTTTCTCTCCCCCCTCTCTCCCCCTTTCCCTCTCTCTTTCTCTCTCTCCCTCTCTTGCTATCTCTCCCCCCTCTCCCTCTCTCTTTCTCTCTCTCCCTCTCTTGCTATCTCTCCCCCCTTTCCCTCTCTCTTTCTCTCTCTCCCTCTCTTTCTCTCTCTCCCCCCTCTCCCTCTCTCTTTCTCCCTCTCCCTCTCTTTCTCTCTCTCCCCTCTCTCCCTCTCTCTTTCTCTCTCTCCCTCTCTTGCTATCTCTCCCCCTTTCCCTCTCTCTTTCTCTCTCTCCCTCTCTTTCTCTCTCTCCCCCCTCTCCCTCTCTCTTTCTCCCTCTCCCTCTCTTTCTCTCTCTCCCCCCCCCCTCTCTCTCTCTCTCCCCCTCTTTCTCTCTCCCCCCTCTTTCTCTCTCTTCTCACTTTCTCTCTCTTGTTTTCTTTCTGTCTCTTTTGCTTTCTCTCTCTCTCACTCTTTCTCTCTTGTTTTCTTTCTCACGCTCTTTCTCTCTCTTGTTCTCTCTCTCTTGCTATCTTTTTCTCTCCCCCCTTTCTCTCAGTCTCTCTTTCTCACTTTCTCTCTATCTTGCTGTCTGTTGCTCTCACTCACTCTCGTTCTCTCTCCGTTCTTCTCAGCGGTGACGCGCGCACGCCCTGCCTGTCTCACCTTTGCCGAGAGCACTTTTGTCCCGGGGTCTCAGCAAGGGGGTTGCAGGAGAGGCGGGCCCGGCGAAGGTGATATTCAATGTCGGGGGCGCTCGGGCGGTTGCGCGCGCTCCCTATCTCCCTGCTAGCCCACTCGGAATATTCAAAATAAGAAAAGCCTTTGCTGGCGAAGGTTTTTCTTATTTTGAATATTCCGAGTGGGCTAGCAGGGAGATAGGGAGCGCGTGCAACCGCCCGAGCGCCCCCGACATTGAATATCACCTTCGCTGGGCCCGCCTCTCCTGCAACCCCCTTGCTGAGACGCCGGGACGAAAGTGCTCTCGGCAAAGGTGAGGCGGGCAGGGCATGCGTTCCGGGTGCGGGAGGAGCTGCGGTGAAAGGCAGGAGGTGGAGGAGGAGCAGAGGGGGCAGATCGGCTGGCGGTGTGCAGCGCGGAAAGGTCGAGGGGGCCCTGGCGCCGCAGACCAGCTGAAAAACCCCAACGGCCCGGTCCTGGTCCGCGGACCGGCGGTTGGAGACCTCTGGTTTAAAAGATGGGAAGTCATTTTTGGACTGCTCCTTATTAAAAAGAATTTATCCTGTTATGGTGTAGAAATGGCTGCTTTTTGGCTTTTCCTCATTTTATTTTTTTAAAGAAAAAAATATGTTGTAAGCTGCCCCGAGTCTTATAAATTTTAATAATAATAATAATAATAATAATAATAATAATACCAAATATTCAGGACTCTACAAAGACATTTAGCCTCTAAAGTAGAATGATTCCTTACTCTTCCATCTATGCAGAGAAACTAAAGCCAGGGAAATTATTTTAGTATTTTAAGCAGAAAATCCGAGTCAGTTTTTCTATTCCCATATTTGAAATATGGATAAGTAAGCAACTTACTGAAATGAGTAAGCAAGGATTTGCTTCACTTTTATGACAGCAAAAAACTATAATCTATTTGAGTTGATTTAACTGATTAGGCTGAAGTTGATTTAACTGATTAGGCTGAATGGTAGTTCTCTAGGATTATCAATATAAACCATATAATTTTCCATTGATTAGCCCAGTGTTTCCCAACCTTTTTTGAGCCGCGGCACATTATTCATATTTTCAAAATTCTGGGGAACACTGAACGGGGGGGCGGGGGGGCTAAAGAAAAGTTTGGACAAAAAAAAAATCTCTTCCTCCATTTCACTCTATTTCTCCCTCCCTCTTTCTCTCTCTTCCTTCCTTCCCTTCTTTCTCTTTCTCTATCCCTCTTTCTTTCTTCCTCTCTTTTTTGCTCTCTTTCTCTCTCCCTCCTTCCCTCCCTCTATGTCTTTCCCTCTCCCTCCTTCCCCCCTCTCTTTCTCTCTCTCTCTTGCTTTCTTTCCCTCTCTTTCTCTTGCTTTCTTTCTCTCTCATTCTCTCTCCCCTCCTTTTTTTCTCTCTCTCTTTCTCTCTCATTCACCATGCCAGCAACAGAGAGAAAAAGAAAGAGAGAGAGAGAGCTGGAGAGAGAATGGAGGGCGCCGTTGTCTTTGCCTCCGCCCGCCGGCTCTGCAGCTAAGAAGCAGCAGCCATCAGCCCCCTTGCCCTCCCAGATGTCCCCAGCGCCCGGCCACGTGCCGCCTCCCGTTAGCCCGGCCGACTTTTCCCTGCTGCCTTTTCTCTTCATGGCTCAAAGCCACACAGTCCCGGACTCCCGTATCGCTCACTTCTCCGGCCAGCAAGCCGGCTGCCCGGCGCGGCGCTTTCCTGGGCAGATGGCTTTGCTGACCGGAGAAGCGAGTGATCCGGGAGTCCGGGACTGTGTGGCTTTGCGCCATGAAGAGAAAACGGCAGCAGGAAAAGTTGGCCGGGCTAACGGGAGGCGGCACGTGGCTGGGCGCTGGGGACGTCTGGGAGGGCAAGGGGGTTGATGGTTGCTGCCTCTTAGTTGCAGAGCCGGCGGGCGGAGGCGAAGACAACGGCGCCCTACATTCTCTCTCTGGCGGCGGAGGAGAGGGGGCAGATAGCGCCCCAAGACAGGAGGCGGCGGCGGCGAGTGGGCAGATCAGGCGGGCAATGGGGCAGGGCAGAGAAGCCAGGGGCGTGTTTGGCCGGAGGCACCGTGGGGAGGCAGTGGCGGCGGCGGCTCCCTTTACTCCTACTGCCGCACCTCCCCGCCCCTGCCTCCTTTTCCCCGCCTTCCTTCTTTGGGGCCCAGCAGGAGAGCGCCAGAAACAGCTGCATCGCGCAGCAGCCGGGGGACAGCTGCAAGTGGGAGCTCCAGGTCGGAGGCACTGGCGGTCTGGCACTGGCAGCGCCCCACCCAGCTGGAGCTTCCAAAGACTTCGCGGCACACCTGGCCGTGTCTCGCGGCACACTAGTGTGCTGCGGCACACCGGTTGGGAAACGCTGGATTAGCCCTTCAAAGAAAATCAGGGAAAAAAAGAGACTTTGGGCAGGACTTTGGGATGGGTTTTATTTTTATTCTGGGTTTTTTTTGTTTTTGTTTTTGGCCTGTCAGTATTCAGTCTCTTCATAAAACAGTTTTAAAGAATTTATTACCTTTTAAACCAAGGTGAACCTTGCATCAAATCAAGCAGTTAATCTAATAATTATAGCAAAACTTTATAGCAAACATTTCTAGACTCCAGACACGAACCAATCTTTGTTGTATATGTATAAATGTATCTTTCTTGGCTTAAAAAACATATAGTGTATGCACTTAGTAATGACCAGAATTTATGAATATATCTTACAAATTGTGCTAATGTTAATTATAGATACACCATCTATGAAAATTAATTCAATTATTTATGTAAATGTTTATAAATTCATAGCTTTTGGCTTAGAATTACAAAATAGGTACAAATATATCAATGGAATGATGGCAAAATGTATCACCTTGGTCTTGTTGATCATATATGAGAATGAATCCTGAAGCTACTTTTTTATTTGCCCCAAAATGATAAACGAAGAGATCAAATCACAAAAGTGAGGTGCAATAAATTTATTGGGGCAGTGTTCTCAATCTATTGAAAACTAGTTTTATGATTATTGTTGAATGTATCTTGTCTTTTTTGAATGTAGACTGAAAGCATATTCACCAAAGAAAATTCCTTGTGTGTCCAATCACACTTGGACCAATAATGAATTCTATTCTATTCTATTCTATTCTATTCTATTCTATTCTATTCTATTCTACTCTACTCTACTCTACTCTACTCTACTCTACTCTACACAATTGTGGAACAAACTTTGGATTTAAGACAGGGAAACAAATTCATATCTCCTGAACAAGATCTGGGAAAGTGCTCAAATTAAGCTGGTTTTATTACAACTTAAAATCTGGAACATTTATTGCAGCACACATTTTTTGTTGAGATGTGCAGTGTGTTATCACGGGTTGCAAGTACAGCTGCGAAAGGCATGTAATATGAGTAGTATGAAATGAAATTGAGAAAAAAACAAGACAGTGATAATTAGATAATTAAAAGTGACTCTAAAAAGTTTTGGGCACAAGTATTTTTCTAGTGGTACATTAATTTACATTTACAAGAAAAGAAATTGCTTTTCATGTACATGCCCCAGGAAACAATCTTTGATTAACAATATTAACTTATTTCGTTTTAAAATTCATCTTTATCAAATTGATGTCCCTATTTATTTTGAAGTGGACATGTTTGGGCAAATAATGGCATTTATCATTTTGGAAGATAAGCAGAGATATAAATCTCTGTTAATGTATTAAATGACTTGAATGGCAGGGCAAAGTATTTAGATAAATATCAATCTTTAGAATGATTTCCATACATGTGATATTTTTGAAGTTCAGGGAAAGTTTACTATAATATATAATTATGCCACATTCTCATCAATCCTTTATTTGTATGGAAGCAACATCAGGCAATAAAATTCCATTAGCAATTTTACTTAGTTCTTCTGTTTTCCCTACGCCAAAACAATTTTGTGAGAATTTGTGCGCTGTCATACTTTCTTTTTGTAAATTGTTAATCATTGCTAAGAAGTGTCTCTTCTGTCTGGGCTCAACAGACAGGAAATGAAGTTCACACACCCAGAAGACAAAGAGGGAACATATAAAAAGATCATATTAATAATAATAGTTCATAGCATTTAAAAATTTCAAAGTGAAAGGAAACTTCTCGGGAACTGGACAGCGGTCCATGATTAATTAGTTGTCCAGGCTGGATTCTAGCAGCTATCAAGTCTCTTGATAGCTATTGAATCATTCCAACCTTATAACATTCTGACAGAGTTTCCGGATAAGCAGTATGCCTTTTCCAAAGCAGGCAAGAAACAAAAGCTGGATTTTCTTCAGCATGAACTAAAACTCCTTGGCATGATTATGAATGGTTGTTTGTCACAAGAATCTCATGAGATTGTCCCTTAAATACCCACAAGGTGTGGCAAAGTGTTCCATAGAACTACTAACACACAGACCCTTTTTTTCTAAGATACTCCTGTCTGCTGAAACTCCTTCTCACTCTTGCGTCCAACCAAGGCTCCGCCTCTGATTCATCATCACCATCCTCTGACTCACTCAACACCAACTCTGCAGGTGCCCCAGTCTCTGGTTGGTGTCCAGTCTCTAACTCCTCATTCTCCTCATTCAGCAGTCAAGAACCCTGGCCTAGGATACCAAGATAGACTTGACTCTGGATCCTCAAAATCCATGATCAGCTGAGTAGGACATGGACCAGCAACAATAGTGGCAATGGCTAAATAAACTTTTAAAATTGCTATAAGTTTATACTTAAAACAGAACTCTAATGAAGAATTCAATTCTAATTGGATTATAATTATATTGTGGGAAGCTTCCCTCCTAGAATATATATATATAGAATATATAGAATACAATATAATACAATATAGAAGAAGTCAATATTTAATATTAAAACTAGACATTAAGTTAATAAAACAATAAAATCCCATTAAAAAATTCACAACAATCCAATCAATCAACATACAAACCTAACCTATTGACACAGCTTGGCTGTGATAGTTGATTGTATTCATGGCCCCCAGGCCTGCCGGCAAAGCCAGGTCTTCACTGCCTTTTGGAAGGCCAGTAGGATGGGAGCAGTACGGACACTGGGGTGGGGGGAGTTGGTTCCATAGAACCAAGGCAGTCACAGGGAAGGCTCTTCCCCATGGCCCTGCCAACCTGCATTGCTTGATGGGACCTGAAGAAGGACAATCCTTTGAGATCTTATTGGTCTCTGGGAGGTATGCGGCAGGAGATGGTCCCGAAAATAATCTGGTCCTAAGCCATGTAGGGCTTTATAGGTAATAATCAACACCTTGAATTGTGCCTGGAGAATAATCAGTGTAGCTCACGGAGCCAGTGTAGCTCACGGAACATTGGTGTTATATGGGTGTATCGAGGTACACCCATAACAGCTCACGCGGCTTCATTCTGGACTATCTGCAGTCTCTGAACACTGTTCAAGGGTAGCTCCATGTTGTTTCCAGCATTTTTCCTCCAACTTGAAACTAAACCAGATGGATTTTCTTTCCTACAATTTGGCACCCTGTTGGAATTGAACTCATGACCCCCAGTTTAGGAACTGATTCATACAGATTTTCCTTCCTACAGTATACATGGACAAACCCCCCAATACTGAGATTTATTTTTAGCTTCAACATTTTAATTTTATAGAAAAATACATCTCTTCTATGGTCTTAATGTATTTGGCACCCCATTTGGGTGCCAAATGGCTTTGAATAGGTATTTATACTAAGTTAATCAGATATTTTAGTTTAAGATTCAATAAAAGTTGTTGATTTCTGTTTTAGTATTTTACAATATTACAAGTGATTAATAGTATTGAAAAGATACATTTTGCAATATTACAAGTATTAATAGTATTTGAGATAAAAGCAGAATTTATATTTTAAACTATTTTAAACTTTCATTATTTGAAATTTGCCCTTATATTTCCTTTTCAAAACTTTGCATTTTTCTTTGCTTATATTATCATCTAATATGTTCAATTAAAAAAAATCAACTAGCTGTATATGTTACTTTAGTTAAAAATGGAAATCAATTGACTCGGCATGTCCTAGTCAATTTATTTACATGCCACATTTTCTACTTGTAGACTGTGGGAACCACTTTTGAGTAGAATAGGCAATTTAAATTCCAGCAAAACAAATCCATCAGATTGTATTAACTCTCCTGCAGTTCATTTAAAACACCTTGTAATTCAAATGAACAGAAAGCAATTGTGTAACAATATGCACTACCAACAATATCCACACGACATCACTAAACATTTCCTTCAATTTTTAATAATACAACAGTTCCAACAAAAAAATTCTTTGTCCTAGTCAAATAAAAAATAGTTGCTAGAAAGATGAAGCAGTAATCACAAGGTATTTTATACAGCCTATCAGAAGAAAATCTTTTTCTGCAAGTCCTATATACTGAACTAACTGGTCACTCTCATTCTCATTGTAATTTCTCTAGACAGCTGAACAGCTGGAAGAACAAGATTAAACACAACATTCTTCCTGACATGGGCAAACGGGACAGCTGGTAGAAGCAACAAAATCTTGTTCTCAAGCGCCTAATTAGTCCTTCTACCATTAACATTTTCCCCAGAGGTATCTTCCTTAAGTTACTGAACATCAACTCCCAGTGTCTCAACCAATATGGCCAATGGTTAGATATGCATCGATGTAGTTCATCAACATATGGCTGGCTGGATATTTTTATTCAATTGTATTCATACAATATATTAAAATGTGTTCAGAAATCCTGACTACTATCACACTATCTACATTCAAGATAATGAATGTTGGCTGCATATTTGAAATAGGGCAGCACACCGAGGTCACCAAACTTGAGTCAGAGGACTCTTGATTTATGAATATATAAATTTAAATTTTATCGAATATATTAATTTCTGACATATAGTAAACTAGTACATTACGGGAAAGGGATAATATAATTCTTATTGTGATAGCTACATACAGAGTGTTTTGACATGAAAAAAATCGCTGATCTATTGTATGCATGCATGTGCGTGCGCATACACACAAACACACTAAGTGATTACATATTTTATTTTTTTAAATAAAACTCAGGCAATATTTATTTCATTAATTATAAGACATTAGTGATTTTAAGAACAGTTACAAGATCAGGCACAAGAAATACTTAGGTTTCATTTATAAGGATAGCCTATTAAAAGAAATAGTTTTCAATAGGCTCATCTGATATTTCTACGTATTAGCATCTGGCTTTCAATCAGTGGGGAGTTGGGGAGCCCTTGCAGAGTAGTGCTGAGGCATTTAACAAGTTTTTTGCAAATAAAATCGCTCAGATCCGGACTGGTCTTGACTCCAATTGGAATGCAGAGTCGGCTGACAAGGAGTCAGTCGAGGTGACAGGGACTCATCTTGGTCCACCTTGGGCCCATCCTTGTCCATCTGTCTGGGAGCAAGTTTGACCTGGTGACACCTGATGAAATGGACAAGGCCATTGGAGCTGTGAGTTCCGCCACCTGCTTGTTGGACCCGTGTCCCTCCTGGCTGGTCTCGGCCAGCAGGGAAGTGACACGGAGCTGGGTCCAGGAGATTACCAATGCTTCTTTGAGAGAGGGGTCCTTTCCAGCTCTGTATAAGGAGGAACTTGTGTGCCCCCTGCTCAAGAAACCTTCCCTGGACCCAGCCATATTTAACAACTATCGTTTATCTCCAACCTTCCCTTTATGGGGAAAGTTGTTGAGAAGGTGGTATCACTCCAGCTCCAGCAATCCTTGGAAGAAGCCGATTATCTAGGCCCTCGGCAGTCAGAAATCAGACCTGGCTACAGCATGGAAACTGCTTTGGTTGCAGTGATGGATGATCTCTGGCGGGTCCAGGACAGGGGTTTATCCTCTGTCTTTGTGTTTCTTGACCTCTCAGCGGCTTTAGATACCATTGATCATAATATCCTTCTGTGCCGACTGGAGGGGCTGGGAGTGGGAGGCACCATCTTATGGTGGTTTTCCTCCTACCTCTCTGGTTGGTCACAGTTGGTGTTAGTATGGGGGAGTCAGAGGTCAACTCCTAAGTCCCTACTCAGCTGTACATCTCCACCCCGTGTCCATTCAGTGAAGCAGTGGAAGTGATGTGCCATCTTTGGAGGCTGTCAGGGTCTGGATGGATGCCAATAGGCTCAAGCTCAATTCAGACAAGACAGAGTGGCTTTAGGTACTTTCTCCCAAGGACACTTCCATCTGTCCAGATTATTATCCCCCTCAGAGAGGGTCCACAACTTGGGTATCCTCCTAGATCTCAGCTGACTTTAGAACACCAACTTTCGGCTGTTGCAAAGGGGGTGTTTGCCTAGGTTTGCCTGGTGCATCAGTTGCGGCTCTATTTCGACAGGGAGTCTTTGCTCACGGTCACTCATGCCCTTATCACCTCGAGGTTTGATTACTGCAATGCTCTCTACATGCTTTATCATTCTTTGAAGAGTGTTCAGAAACTTAAAATCATCCAAAATGCAGCTGCGTGAGCGGTATTGGGCCTCCTGAGGCATGCCCATATCTCAACATCACTCCACGGACTGCACTGGCTGCCAATTGGTTTCCGGGCACAATTCACAGTGTTGGTTATGACCTCTAAAGCCGTACATGGCATAGGACCAGATTCTCTCCGAGACCACCTTCTGCCACGCAAATCCCACAGAGTGGGTCTTCTCAGGGTGCCATCAGCCAGACAATACCGGCTGGTGGAGCCTAGGGAAAGGGCCTTCTCTGTGGGGGCCCTGGCCTTCTGGAACCAGCTCCCCCCAGAGATTTACACTGCCCCCACCCTCGTTGCTTTCCAAAAAAGGTTTGAAAACTCTTTTCCGCCAGGCCTGGGGCCACTAGATCTCCCCCACCAGACTAATGAATGTGTTTAGAGTGACCTATTGAGTGAATGATAAATTGAAAGTTTTAAAGTTTTTAGGATCTTTTAAAGTCTTTTAATTGTAATTAATTGGATCAAATTGTTTTACTATTTATTCTATGTTTATTGTGAGTCGTCCCGAGTCCACTATAAATATAAATAAATAAATAAATAAATAAATAAATTTTCCAAAAATGGTTTTAAAAACCATTTTAAAACAACTTAATATTGCCATCAATCTGAACAAAACCTCTTTGCCTGATATACTTGGAATCATGTTCCTTTTCTTCATTCAGTGTAGAGAAATATTTAGTTATTCTGGTGTTTTAGACTAGTAATGCTTCAAGACAGCCTATTAAATAAGATGAGAATCAATTGTCTTCTTTATTAAGTATTTGTTTTAATTTGTGTGCTCTTTCTACTGACAGAGAGTAATTTTTGCATGGCAGGAAAACTCATTAGAGATCTTTATTGTGGTTTCTACAGATCTTCTTTATTAAACTGTCTAAAACAAATTCCACTAAATGTGATTTGAATTTGATTGAATGTGTGATGTGTGTGTGTGGGGGGGAGCCCTTAGTTCTGCACATTAATATGTGAGAAATCATGTATTTGAATATATTATCATTGTTAATTACTGCAAAAATTAAAAGCTTGATAAAAATTGAATTGGCATTTATTTCAACTGGAAAGATACCATATCCAATAATCAGCCTTATCCATCATATAAAATTGGTGGGATTATTAAGTAGCATAATCTTATTCATGTTAAAAAGCAGGAAAGACATCAAGGGTCTAGCTTCTTGATGAGCGTTGATGGCGCAGTGGTTAGAGTGCAGTACTGCAAGATGGTTCTGCAGACTGCTGGCTGTAGTTCACCAGTTCAAATCTCACCAGGCTCAAGGTTGACACAGCTTTCCATCCTTCTGAAGTGGGTAAAACAAGGACCCAAGTTGTTGGGGGTGATATGCTGACTTGTAAACCATTTAGAGAGAGCTGTAAAACACTGTGAAGCAGTATATAAGTCTAAATGCTATTGTTATTCTTTTTGGCATCTGGCCTTTATTTTCCATTCTGCACAACTGTATTCTGTGCTACAGAATGTGTAGGAGCATACAATTTTGTATAGCACACTTTATTTTGGGACAGATATCTTCAAACTTGACAACTTTAAGACTTGTGGACTTCAACTCCCAGAATAGCTGGCTGGAGAATTCTTGGAATTAAAGTCCACAAGTCTTAAAGATTTAAGATTAAGATTTATTATATTTGTATGCCAAGTTTGGGGACTCCTGTTAGGACAATAAATTTTAGTTTTGAAACACCTAAGTAATGTTAATAAAATCTGTCCAAATGCATAAACCAAACCTTCTGTCTTTCTTCTCCCATTGTTGCTAACCTATTGTAACATGTTGCAGGTATTGCAGCAGAGGCGGAGTAACGACACGGACACAAGAGCTGGATTTAAACTGGGTCATTTTTATTAATTAAATTTGCATAATTTATTTAAATAAATTTGCATAAATTAACTATAACCCTAAACAAGGACCCGCAGGGTCAAACAATTGCTTCCGGAGCGGAAAATGACGTAATAAAAACTTCTGGGGCAACTATGGGCGTAGCTCCATGCTGATCCAGGTGAGGGGCCATGCCCTCACCTGACTCACTGCCATGCGCTTGCATATGGGAGGTCCCGCCGTCTATCCCATACAAGGGGAAAGCAATGGGCGGGACCCAAAGACAGGTTCCCCCCAATTGCTCAGGTCGCTTCCACCACAAGCCTTTGGAGAGAACCTGTCAATCATTCCCAAAGATGCCCAACGGAGAACACGCAGTTGCTAAACCACCACCCAGTTTTGCGCCCCTAACCTGCTTACCCAAATGACCAAAGGTATGCCAATTAGCCTGAACTTAAGCGAAGCATCCCCTAACCGCATATCCGTCACCGCAGTGTGGAATAGGCAAAAAAACGGTCGCAGAAAATACCGCGACCGCCAAAAATTCCTATTCGGCCCCCCGAGGGGCGACCCCCACTGGCACACTGAAAGATAGGGAGGGCGGGTGGGTGTTCGCCTCTTGTCATCCAGGGCGAAAAGGAGGCCCTGGAGCCTGTCCAGACCTTTTATAGGGCTGCAGGCTCCACCCTCGATGACATCACTGGGAAGGCCAGGAGGTGGCCGAGATCTCATGAAATCTCACGAGATCTCGGCCGAAGAGACAAGATGGCTGCCTTACCGAAGGTCAGTGTCTCCCTGGCCCTGCAGCAAAATGGGCCGGGGATAAGTCACCGGCCTTGTATTATAAGAGGCATTTAGGGACTGGATACAAGGATTCAAAGCTCAGATGGATAGCAGTTGTGATGGCCATAGGTCTGACAATTTTTCTTAGTTGATGCAGTTCATTCTGATGTCTCTGTATCTCTGATCTTGTGTGAACCTTAAGGAGAAATGCCCCCATTCCCCATGCTTGATTTCTGTTCCAAACTGCCCATCCCTACACTGCTTCTAATTCAACAGGGGAATTTTCCCTTCACTCCTTTTTAAATAGATGAACTAACAGGAATTGAGGTTTTCTCAGAAAAGGGCTGGTGCTTCTTTCCTGGCATGGATGGGAGAGATAAACAGGGAGTAGGGAGTGAATATGGAAATTTATCAACTCTGGAATTATTGTAAGACAGAGAGAACATCTGACCAAAGAGGTAGAAGAGATTGAAATTTAGGAATATCTTAAAACAGCATTTCAAATTGAAGCATGTATAGAAGACAAGCAATTAAAGACTTCAATTGAAATTGGTTTCCTGATGGAAGAGGAACGGAATAAGAAACATATTCTAGTAACAATACTATCAGTGTGTACAGTATTAAGCTTACATTTTAAATATAAGCAATTTATGCATTTTATCTTATCTTAATTATCTTATTATATTAATTATTAATTTTAAAATGCCTCCTGTGTCATAGATATGCATCAGCATGATGTAATTAGATACTAATGCCTGGACTCCCCATTTCTAAGAAGCAGTTGGATTAAAGACTGTCTCTGTGTTTTGATTTTTTTAGCCCATTAGTGAAGTGTTGCATTGTGGAGTACTACAATTTCAAAACAGGTCATTCTATAGCCTCTTCAATTTAGATTAAGCTATTTAAAGTTTAAAGATAACCAAGCATATAAAGAACAGTTTAAACAGAAAAGAAATACTTTGCTTAATTTGTTCATAAACCTTATATTCATTTCTGGGCAAGTCATTCACAATCCATACATTTTCGTATAATTATTGCAATAATAACGCCGGCTGACTTACCGGCCCCACGGCGATGTTGCTGAAGGGCCGGGCAGACTCGGACCCTTCAGATGGCGGCCGCCATCTTGTTTTCGGCCGAAATCTCGCGAGACGAGATTTCGGCCGGGAATGCCCTGCCCACGTGGCCGGGCATGACGTCGGGTCCGGGCGGGGCCTGCTGGCCCTATTTAAGGGGCAGCAGGCCGGGAAACAGCCTTTTCGCCCGGACCTGGTTGCCTGAGCAGACACTTGTTTGGTGCTGCTCGGCCGCCATTTTGTGTCTCCCTCGTGTTGCGGCCGCCATTTTGTGGCCTACCGAGGGGGCGAAAAGTGCTGTTTGCTAATTACTTCTCTTGCTGCAAGACGACGTTGAGGCCTTACTCCTTTCACTCGGAGCTGTCTTCAGCGATCCCCCTCGGGCCCGAGGGGGACTGGTAACCTCCTCCCGGCTGGGAGGAGGGCGCGGTGGGGGGTGTTGGGTCTGGGCCCCCGGTCTTGGGCGGTTGTTGTTTGCAGGCCTTTTTAAGGCCTGCCTGCGCAGGGGCTTGCCAATAGCAACATTATACAACAATACTAAATACTGTATCAATATAGATATAATTATAAACATTTATAATACAATAAAGGGGTCGAGGGGGTAGCAGGGGCTTCCCCTCCCCTTTTTTTTCTGGAACCAGGCCCTAGGTAGGGCCCTGTGGTGGGGGATTTGTGCCTGCCACCTGTTCAGTGGGTTTGGTCCTAGGCTGTTTTGGTGGCTCATTGCATTCTAGGGGAAAACCTGTGATGGCTCCTAAGAAGAGGCCTGCCACTGCTCCTATGGCTCCGCCAGCGGCGCGCCCCAGGAGGGCCCTTAGGCCTTCTGCCCGGGCTCGGGCCAGTAGGGAGGGGACTGCGGGGGTGGTCCCTGACCAGGGGGGGGCGGTCGCGTTGCCTCCTGCCCCTCAACCTGATCTTTCTCCTGCTATGTCTTGGGCCAGGGTGTTGGAGAGGCTCGACGAGCTCGAGCAGTGGAGGAGCGGTGCGGTCCCCGGAGCGTCCAGCGATCCAGTACCCGCGGCGTTGGGGAGAGATCCGGCGGCGGCCCAGGCTGGGCAGATGGCTCCGTTTGGACGACAGGCCCCGGCAGGGCCTATGGCGGCTTTCCCGGGCCCTGCAGCATTGGGTCCCCCGTGGATGTCTTCAACCCCGTACGGGGCAGGTGAGGCTGCACCACACACTACATCACTGTCCTTTCTTCCTCCCCCCGCCCCGGGTTTCCCCCCGGCGGGGGTCGGGAGTGGGTCCAGCTTTTTGGGGGCCACCGCGGGCACCTGCGGGCAGGTATGGGCCCCGCCGGTTCCCCCTCCGGGGCCGCAGACGGCCGGTGCTGCCCAGCTGTCCGGGACGGGCCCTGCGGGGACACCTGCGGTGCCAGGTACAGGGGGGTGGGTTCCCCCGGCCCCTCCTGTCATGCCCCCGCTCCCGGTTTTCCCTTATCCTCACGGGGCGGGAGTTTTTGGTGTGGCGGCCAACTCGATATGGGACCCGTTCGCTTGTATTAAAGCGGGGGCCATACCGTGCGGGTTGCCGTCCACCCCTCTAGGATGCCACCTTCACCCGTCGGTCAAGGAGGCTATTTGGCGGGGTGAATACGTGGATCTTTTTTCGCTTTTGAACCGTGAGGTTCCCAAGCAGGAGAAAGAGATTGTCCCGGGGGAGAAAACGAAGAAGACCAAGGTAACGAAATGCTTCAGCTCCTGGCTGTATGCTTTTCTTACCTATGGGTCGGTGGTGATCCAAAGGCAGCCGGCCATGGCCTCTGCCATGTTTAAGTATATAGACTTAATTGCCAGGGCCCATTTTGAATATAAGGGCACCATCTGGCACCATTATGATAAGGGTTTCCGTATGAGGATGTCGGTGGAGCCTAACTTGCCATGGGATATGGTGGTCCCGGACCTGTGGTTCCGGGCCACGCATATGTCTGGGAAGGAAGGGTGTGAGCGCACGGATAGTGGGCACTTTATGGAGGAGGAGCCTGGCGCGGCTTCGCCGGCCAAGGCGACTCCGGGTGTGGCTGGCAAGGGGGCCTCGCCCGCTTGTCATGAGTTTGCTGCAAAAGGGGCGTGTTTTCGTCCCTTTTGTAAGTACAAGCATGCCTGCGGGAATTGTGGGGGGTCCCATGCAGCTTCAGTCTGTCCCCGCCCCAAGAAAGGGGGGGAAAAGAAGGGCGGGGGTCCAGGAAAACCTCCCCCACCAGCTGGGGGAAAAGGGGCCCAGTCCAATTAGGGTGTCTGTGCTCGAGGGTTGGTTGTTCGACTACCACCCTCGCCCGAGAGCCGAGTTGCTCTTGAGGGGCTTCTCCGAGGGATTTAGGATCCCTTATGTGGGTATTAGGAGGGCCTTCATGTCCGACAACCTCAGGTCGGTTGTCGGACATGAAGACATTGTACGGGCTAAGATTCGGAAGGAGGTGGCTGAGGGCAGGGTCCTTGGGCCCTTCCCGGAGCCGCCCTTTCCGAATCTTCGTGTGTCCCCCTTAGGTGTGGTCCCCAAAAAGGCGAGTGGTGAATTTAGGTTGATTCACCATTTGTCTTTTCCGAAAGGGGAGTCAGTGAATGACTTCATTCCTGACGAGCTTTGTTCTGTCCGGTACGCATCCTTTGATGCGGCCGTGGCTATGGTTAGGGAGTGTGGGGTGGGAGCCCTTATGGGTAAATGCGACATTAAGTCGGCATTTCGGCTCCTCCCCATTCACCCAGGCGACTTCGAGCTGCTGGGCTTCCATTTCGAAGGTGGGTTTTACGTAGATAGGGCATTGCCTATGGGCTGCTCTATTTCCTGCTCCCTGTTTGAGAGCTTTAGTACCTTCCTGGAGTGGGTGCTCAGGAGGCGGAGTGGCCTGGGGTCCGTCGTTCATTACCTTGATGATTTCTTGATGGCCGGGCCTGCGCAATCGGAGCAATGCTTTGCTTTGATGCGGGACTTCGAAGCCCTTTGTGCTCAATTGGGGGTGCCTTTAGCCTCCGAGAAGACCGAAGGCCCTGCCACCAGGATTACCTTCCTTGGTATTGAATTGGATTCAGTGGAGCAATCTTCCAGATTGCCCCTGGATAAGTTGATTAAAATCAGGTCCAAGCTTGAGGCGGTCTTGGGCTGCAGGAAGGTTACTCTTCGGCAGCTCCAGGAGTTGGCTGGGATTCTTAATTTTGCCTGTCGGGTAGTGGTGCCTGGTAGGGCTTTTTCTCGCCGGTTGTATGATGCGATGAAGGGGCTAAGTTTGCCCCACCATCGTACCCGCTTATGTGCAGGGGTCAGGGCTGACCTCTGCGTGTGGCGGGAGTTTTTGGAACGTTTTAACGGGTTGTCGTTTTGGCGGCAGGAGCTTCTTTTGGAAGCGGAGCTGCAGCTGTGTTCCGACGCCGCAGGGACTTGCGGTTTTGGGGTAGTGTTAGGTGACCAGTGGTGCTGGTCGGCATGGCCTCCGGAATGGAGTGCCTGTTCATTGGTTAAGGACTTAACTTTTTTGGAGCTTTTCCCCTTAATAGTGGCCTTAGAGCTCTGGGGGGAGCAGTTCAGGGATAAGACTGTGCATTTTTGGTGTGACAATCTAGCGGTTGTCCATGTTGTGAACGCCCTGTCCTCTAAGAGTGATAGGGTGATGCGGCTTGTCCGCCATTTTGTGCACAGGTCCTTGTCTTTGAACGCCTTGTTTTTGGCTAGGCACGTCCCTGGTTTAGATAACGGGGTGGCTGACGCCTTGTCCCGTGGTCAGTTGTCCAGGTTTCGGACCCTGGCCCCGTGGGCCCGAGAGTCGCCGGAGGTGTTTCCAGCCCACCTGTGGAGCCTGGGCGGGCTCTCGAGAGCTGGAGAGACGAGGCCTCCAGGGCGATCGCCTTATCGGTAGCTCCTAGTACCCTGCGAGCTTATCAGCGTGCAGGTAAGGAGTTTGGGGATTTCAGGCTGGGTAAGGGTTACCCCCATTGCTGGCCTGCCCCGGTTGAGCACCTAGCTGAATTCTGTGTCCTGCTGAAGGGGCGTGGCCTTTCAGTGAGGACTATCAGGGCTAGGTT
The DNA here is from genome assembly GCF_031021105.1 of Erythrolamprus reginae. Classification (NCBI taxonomy): domain Eukaryota; kingdom Metazoa; phylum Chordata; class Lepidosauria; order Squamata; family Dipsadidae; genus Erythrolamprus; species Erythrolamprus reginae. Next base: position 55,537,832 of record NC_091956.1, on the reverse strand, counting down.
AGCCGGCCTCGCCTTTCTGTCCAAGGCGGGGGGGTTTGGTGATTTTACGGGTGATTTTCGCATCCGGAGGATGCTGGAAGGTTGGGTGAGGGAGCGACAGGGGTTTCCCTCTGACACTCGTCGGGCCCTGACGGTTCAGCAGCTGTCTCTGATTAATCAGACACTTGGCAGTCTGTGTGCCTCTCTTTACGAGGCTCGGCTGTTCAGGGCAGCGACTTGCGTTATGTTTTTTGGGGCCCTCAGGGTCAGCGAGGCAATGGCCTCCTCACAGTCTGACTTGTCGCTCCGCGCCTTCCAGCTCGCTGATCTGACCTTTAGACAGGGGGGTGTCTCTCTTCTGGTGAGACACTCCAAGACAGATCAGTTACACAGAGGGGTTAGACTTGAACTTAGCGCAGCCACCGATAAGTCTGTTTGCCCGGTGGCTGCTTTGCAGCAATTTTGTGTTTTGCGTGGGTCAGGGCGTGGGTATCTTTTTATACACCAGGATGGTTCCCCCCTGACCCGGTATCAATTCTGGGCAATAGTGTCTCAGGCAATGTCTCAGGTAGGCATGGATCCCGCCGGCTACGGAACGCATTCGTTCCGTATCGGCGCCGCCACTAGCGCGGCACTTTCTGGTTTCCCGGCCCAACGGATTCAGGAGATCGGCCGCTGGCGGTCAGCGGCATATTTGGGTTATGTTAGGCCCGCTGAGGATTCTGGGCAGGGTTTAGGCTAGGTAACCTCTCTGTGTGTGTCCTCTTCCAGGTTCCCAGTCCAGGCAGAAACCGACGGCGCTGCTGTGTGGCCACAGCATGGTCTTCTGGGCCGGCCGCTCCGCAGCCAGAAGCGCCATCGGGACCCAGCTGTCGTTGGGACGGTGGGTCAATGTTGTTTGGATGGGCCGGAGGGGTATGCGGTGGGAGGGGCTCCTACCGACGTTGCTGGGTACTCAGCATCTCAGGGCGGTACCCGGCGCTGCTGGGCGGGCGGCTACCCAGGGTCGCGCCCAGATGGGACTGGGTGGTCGGCAGCCCATAGCCGCACCCAGATGGCTGGTCTTGCACCTCGGTGGCAATGACCTATGCCTGCTTGGCGGTCTACCGTTGATCGTCCAGGCGCGCGAAGACCTGCGGCGGCTTCGCACGGTATGGCCCACCACGCAAGTGGTGTGGTCAGAGATCCTTCCAAGGATCGTTTGGAGGGACGCCATTTCCCTTAGGCCCATCCACCGGGTTAGACGTAGGGTGAATAAGGCCGTGGGAAAAACTGTCAAAGAATTAGGGGGGATTGTAGTGGCCCATCCCCTCATCACTGTAGATCGGCCGTGGCTTTACCGGGCCGATGGCGTTCACCTGTCAGAACAGGGGAACGCCATTTTCTTACAGGACCTGCAGAGGTCTCTGCGTGAGCTGGCGCAGATAGAGGGGGGAGTCGGGGGGCCAAGATAGAGATCTGACCCCCGCTCCGTGGCAGGTTAGGGGCGGAAATCTGGGTGGTTTCAGCAACTGCGCGTTCTCCCTTGGGCATCTTTGGGGATGATTGACAGGTTCTCTCCAAGCCCATGGTGGGTGCTACCTGCGCACTTGGGGGGAACCTGTCTTTGGGTCCCGCTATTGAAGTCCCAGGGTAGGGGTGAGCCGGCGGGACCCCCCTCATGCGAGTGTATGGCAGGGTCTCAGGTGAGGGAGAGGTCCCTCACCTGGACCAGCATCGATTACGCCCATAGTTGCCCAGGAATGTTGACCTTTTACGTCATTTCCGCCCCGGAAGTGTTTGTTTGACCCTGCAGGTCCATTGTTTCCGGGTCATAGTTGAGTATGTTGATTATGCAAATTTATGCTAATGCATGCTAATTTAATTAATAAATTATGCAAATTTATTATAATAAAAATGACCCAAGTTTAAATCCAGCTCTTGTGTCCGAGTCGTTACTCCGTCTCTTCTGCAATAACGCCGGCTGACTTACCGGCCCCACGGCGATGTTGCTGAAGGGCCGGGCAGACTCGGACCCTTCAGATGGCGGCCGCCATCTTGTTTTCGGCCGAAATCTCGCGAGACGAGATTTCGGCCGGGAATGCCCTGCCCACGTGGCCGGGCATGACGTCGGGTCCGGGCGGGGCCTGCTGGCCCTATTTAAGGGGCAGCAGGCCGGGAAACAGCCTTTTCGCCCGGACCTGGTTGCCTGAGCAGACACCCACCCGCCCTTCCCTATTTTACAGTGTGCCTAGGGGTCGCCTGCGGGGGCCGAATGGGAATTTTTTGCAGCCTCGCCCATTAGGCCAGGCTGTTTTTTCGCCCATTCCACACTGGGGAGATGGATGTGCGGTTAGGGGGTGTTTGCAGTTAATTAGGTTAATTGGCTTACCTCTGGTCATTGGGTAGGCAGGTTAGGGGCGGAAATCTGGGTGGTTTCAGCAACTGCGCGTTCTCCCTTGGGCATCTTTGGGGATGATTGACAGGTTCTCTCCAAGCCCATGGTGGGTGCTACCTGCGCACTTGGGGGGAACCTGTCTTTGGGTCCCGCTATTGAAGTCCCAGGGTAGGGGTGAGCCGGCGGGACCCCCCTCATGCGAGTGTATGGCAGGGTCTCAGGTGAGGGAGAGGTCCCTCACCTGGACCAGCATCGATTACGCCCATAGTTGCCCAGGAATGTTGACCTTTTACGTCATTTCCGCCCCGGAAGTGTTTGTTTGACCCTGCAGGTCCATTGTTTCCGGGTCATAGTTGAGTATGTTGATTATGCAAATTTATGCTAATTCATGCTAATTTAATTAATAAATTATGCAAATTTATTATAATAAAAATGACCCAAGTTTAAATCCAGCTCTTGTGTCCGAGTCGTTACTCCGTCTCTTCTGCAACATTAGCACAGGGAAATGAGGTTTTTAATTCCATGGCAGGTTTGGCTTACTTATTTTTTCCCCTTAGTGCCTCTAACATTAATTTTGTTAAAAGGTAAAAATAATTTAGCTTTCATTAAATTATAAAAGCATCTGGAAAGAATCTGTAAACCATAAGAAGAATGTTTCAAACTTTATTTCTAGCTTTAAAAATATACCAGTCATGAATTTGTCCACCATCTGTCAGTTCTTTCACTTCACCAGGGAACTAAGCTTTGTGATATCCCACTTATAGACAGAGAAGAAATGACTTCTCATTCTCAAGGTGGAGTTCAAGGATTTATTCAGTGTTTCTGCAAACTTCAAGACTTACTCTACAGCATGTTTGTTTTGGAGTTCCATCACATTTTATGATTTTATGAATATTCCAGTTTTCTCCACAAAAAATGTTGATACTTTTTTCTTTATTAAAAAAAGGTAGAACATATATATTTCCAAGAAATCTGACTGAAGATATCATCTTCTTTTGAGTTTGATTATTCATCTATACTCTCATATTATTTCTTTCTTGGTATCTCATCTCTTTGGACAGTTTCTAATACTGCCAGTTTCTTAGAATATGAGAAAATCTACTTTTCCCTGAACAATCATCATCAAGAATACCAGGCTGGTGACTTATCCCGGCCCATTTTGCTGCAGGGCCAGGGAGACACTGACCTTTGGCATGGCCTCCATCTTGTTCCTACCTCCTGGGAAGGCTTTGGCATTCCCAGTGATGTCATCCAGGGCGGAGCCTGCAGCCCTATAAAAGGGCTGGACAGGCTCCAGGGCCTTCTTTTCGCCCTGGATGACAAGAGGTGAACACCCACCCGTCCTCCCTATCTTTCAGTGTGCCAGTGGGGGTCGCCCCTCAGGGGGCCGAATAGGAATTTTTGGTGGTCGCGGTATTTTTTGCAACCGTTTTTTTGCCTATTCCACACTGTGGTGACGGATACGCAGTTAGGGGGTGCTTCGCTCATGCTCAGGCTAATTGGCATACCTTTTGGTCATTTGGGTAGGCAGGTTAGGGGCGGAAAACTGGGTGGTGGTTTAGCAACTGAGTGTTCTCCGTTGGGCATCTTTGGGGATGATTGACAGGTTCTCTCCAAAGGCTTGTGCGGAAGCGACCTGAGCAATTGGGGGGAACCTGTCTTTGGGTCCCGCCCATTGCTTTCCCCTTGCATGGGTAGACGGCGGGACCTCCCACATGCAAGTGCATGGCAGTGAGTCAGGTGAGGGCGTGGCCCCTCACCTGGATCAGCATGGAGCTACGCCCATATGTTGCCCCGGAAGTTTTTATGACATCATTTTCCGCCCCGGAAGCAATTGCTTGACCCTGCGGGTCCTTGTTTAGGGTTATAGTTAATTTATGCAAATTTATTTAAATAAATTATGCAAATTTAATTAATAAAAATGACCCAGTTTAAATCCAGCTCTTGTGTCCGTGTCGTTACTCTGCCTCTGCTGCAAAAGAGGGAACACAAATTAATAATTCATCTGAAAGACTACCATCATTATCACCTGATGGCTAGTGTAATAGATTGGGGTGAGAAGCTGATAGAGAACTTGTGAAAAGATATAAGCCCTGAATGACAAAATATTGATTTAAAAGTATTGGAGAAATATATTTGTGTATGTGTGTTTCAGAGAACTGGAATTTAGTTGGATAAATATCAGTGAAGCAAGTTTAGACCAATGCTGTCTTTAAAAAAAACACACGAAGAGTCTAAAGCCTACAATTTATCATGCAGAATTGGGGCGTGAATATAATTGGAGAGAAAATGACAAAAAGGAAATATCCTGAGATTAGCACCCACATGGATAAGAAACAGAATAAAATCAAAAAAGGACATGAAGCAAATCCCTGATGCTCTATTGAGATGCCCTATTGAATGTTGTGGTCAGTAGGTTGTTAATTGCTAAGGAGTTGGTGACACTAAAGTTACATTTTGAGCAAAAGGCATCTCCTGATTATATTCAGTCAATCCACAGAGCATTAATTTATCACTTTTCAGTTAACATTTTTACTCTAATTATGTTATTCCACGAAGAGATTATTATTTGATGACACTGAAATTTGTTTTAAGAAACATCTTGAGGCGTATTTCTCCCCTGAGAAGACTCATACATTTTAGCTTCTCTTTTATTTAATGACCTTTGAAACTGCTGCTCTGTGAGTTTTATATTAATGTATCTACACTTGTATTCAGAATGCCAGGAAAACCAAACAAAAAGCAGGACTGGTTATTTGACTAATTAATAAAAGCTTTCGGTCAATTCAAGCCATAACATGTTTCCCTGAAAAGAATATTTTTGCATTTCTTGCAGATTTCTTCTTGTAGGCACATTTTTAGCAATCGTCTTCTATTCAGCTTTCCTTGAAGAATTAAAACATATATTTCATGTGTACATGGTCTGTCTGTTGTGCAACACAGTGTTAATTGTCCGATTATGTGCCATCTTTACTTCTGTTTCATTAACTGGGAAAATAAACTGTTAATTGCACTAGGTTGAAGTGGGGTGGGAATGTTATTCTGACACCCTTTTACTATTTGGTTACATTATCCTACTAGCAATCTCTGCATAAATCCAAGTGGTTCTTGTTACCTGAGTTTGCCAGCCTTTCAGGGATTAACAAGGGGAGAGATAGCATTCCTTCTGTCAAAGATGCATTTACCATCAGCCATGCTCAGCCTTTTAGCCTATCTGCCAGATATAACAGGAATCATATCTACAGGTGGCAGACAGTGTGATATACTTTCCAAAGATTAGCACAGTGATTTTGGATATCTCTGCAATATATAACATATGACATCTCAGCTGCATTTGAATATGAAACAACTCAGAAAATAAGTTTCCAGCTTGGTTTTCTGTAATAAGCACTGGTTTCATTGTTCTTACTGTTATTTTATTTATTTATTTATTTATTTATTTATTTATTTATTTATTTATTTATTTATTTATTTATTTATTTATTTATTTATTTATTTATTTATTTATGGTATTCACTCAAGCATCACAGTTCTTATCAGGGATATCTAAAGGAAGGCATGGTGTGTTGTGTTTTAAAAAGATATGGTTAGACACAACCATGATACTAAAGTCCTGCTTCTTTTGTTTTGGCATTGATGTTATGGGCATATATAGAAAATAGGAGGTGGATCATATGTTTCTTCATAACCATCAACTTGACTATTGTGATTCCTGTTATCAATACTGCTACCTTTACCTGTGTTTGGTCATTCATTCATATTCAGAGGGAGATTGTGTATAGAGCGTTGGTGAGACCATATTTGGAATACTGTGTTCAGTTCTGGAGACCTCACCTACAAAAAGATATTGATAAAATTGAACGGGTCCAAAGATGGACTACAAAAATGGTGGAAGGTCTTAAGCATAAAACTTATCAGGAAAGACTTAATGAACTCAATCTGTATAGTCTGGAGGACAGAAGGGAAAGTGGGGACATGATCTAAACATTTAAATATGTTAAAGGATTAAATAAGATTCAGGAGGGAAGTTTTTTTAATAGGAAAGTGAACACAAGAACAAGGGGGCACAATCTGAGGTTAGCTGGGGGAAAGATCAGAAGCAATGTGAGAAAATATTATTTTACTGAAAGAGTAGTAGAAGCTTGGAACAAACGTCCAACAGACGTGCTTGGTAAATCCACTGTAACGGAATTTAAACATGCCTGGGATAAACATATATCCATCCTAAGATAAAATCCAGGAAATAGTATAAGGGCAGACTATGAGGTCTTTTTCTGCTGTCAATCTTCTATTTTTCTTCATCATGCTTCAAACATGGAAATGACATTTCATTTATTCATTGATTAATTATTTAGATAATTTAGATAATTCATAATTTTGATAATTTAGAAATTAATAATATATTATGTATACCACTTAAATCAATTTTAAATCTATTTTATTTATTTATTTATCTTTTCTTTTATGTACATTTAGAGCATGTGCATCAAGACAAATTCCATGTGTGTCCAATCACACTTGGCCAATAAAATTTATTCTATTCTGTTCTGTTCTGTTCTATTTTATTCTATTCTATTCTCATTTGAAAACTTACTTTTAGCATTTTAAAGGTTAAAACAAGATCTGTCTTAACTCTTCTCTTAAACTATCACTAGTATGAGAATAATTCATAAGACTAAAATAAAGTTTAAACTCATAATTGAAATGCTATGTGAAAATTGCAGCCATTGGTACATGGACTGAAGTCAAGCAAATCCAGAAGTTGCATCCAGAGATTGCACTTCTATTCCTGGTGAAGATTGGAGAACAATCCTAGGTAATTCATGAAGCTAGAACAACTTTCTGATTCAAAAGCTTGTTGTTCCACCCCCAATGAAAATGATTTGAGTACATTAAGTCTGGCAGTTGGGCTTGAGGATCTACTTTGAATAGTGGTGTCCTCCCTCTTCAGTAGAAAAGATTAAGTAGAAAGAGAGGTAGATCCAGAAACTAGAATCTCAGCAGTAATAGGTCTATGAGAGATCCATACGCACACATAGAATTAACTGTTAAATTATTTTATTGTTGTGTTATCACAGTTATTGCAGCTTGCAAAAGAGTAGCAACTTTATGTTTTTTCCCCTGATTTGTACATCGAAGGAATTCCATTTTATCTTTTTTTTTGGCAATGTAATAAATCTTGGTATATTTAATTATTTCAATGTAGATTTCAATGGAGCAATATTTATGTTGTATGATTAAAATTATGAACTATTAATTCATAATTATGCTTTTATGTAGAAAGCTTAATATTATGAAGATAAAAATACAAAAGTAAATGCTTTATCAGCATTGTTAACAGTTTAGGTTATCAATAGTATCCCATTCAAGTATTTTGTGAATTCTAAGACATCATTCTAAAGGCTTCTGATTTGGAGTCCTTCCCATGATACAGGGGTCGTGGCAGCTTGACCAGCCAAATAGAAAGCAGAAAATTAATGGCTTAATTTTTTAAAATTAATGTTGGTATTATAAATGACAGTCCTAAGTAGGTAGTACATATTGTCATAGTTAAGCATCACAAAGAATGAATAAATACTATATATATAAATAAAGGTTTGGGATATAAATGTTTCATGCCAAAGCATTCTATGTGACCTCTACAGAGAGGGGCGGAATACAAATCTAATAAATGTTGTGGTTGGCTCTGGCCCAGCTCCTGCCCCAGGGAATGTGGAGGTGGAGGCAGGGGAAACATCAACATGTCCTAGGCCTGTTTTGTTGCCGGCAGAGTCAGGGAGTGCAGTTTCCTCAGACGAAGAAGAAGCTGGGGGTGACTTGGAAGAGGGGGGGCTTGGCACACAGCCCAGGAAGCCAATCACCATTATCTTCGGTCGATTCGGATGACGAAGTGTTAGACCCATGCAGGCACAGACTTATGCATCGAAGAGACCAATTGAGGAAATATTACAGGAGATAAGAGAGGCCACCTGTGTTTGGGTGGGGCTCCAGCAATTAGAGCTGCTGCTATAAATAGCAGCATGCTAGTTTGGCCGTTGTGGAAGATTATCTGATCACAGTTCTTCAGGATCGTGCCTCGCTGTTTCTGAACTTTGTTTGTGGATTTTTCATGCCTTTGACACCAAAGCAGAGTAAAGTGTGTGTGTGTTTCACTTCGTGGGAAGAAGGAGAGCTGTGACGCTTCTTCACAGCTACTAGCTAAGTACTTAAGGACTGATTAAGGGACTTGTACAGCCTACAAGGTTGTTTTGGGGAAGAGTGCTCTTTGTAATACAAAAAGGGTGCTTTGTTTCTTTTGAGTTTTGTGATAAAGGACATTGTTTTGAACTTTCAAACGTGTGTGTGTCTGAAATTTGTACCTGTGAATTTTCGGGAGGCTTCTATCAGAGAGCCTGGCAGAACAATAAATAAATAAATAAAAATAAATAAATTGGCATTTGCTTCTAAACACTGTACCATCAATACAGCTATATCTATTCATTAGCATAGTGCAGAGGGGAATGAATTCCAACTCTAAATTGATCTGAACTTCACTGCTGCAAGAGGTTAGCCCCTTTGTATGATGACCAAAAGTTGGACTTCAGAAGTTATGATTAACTCATGCAAGTAACTAACATACTTGTCTTGAACAGGAGGACAGTGGAAATATCATGGAGATACTGAAAGTAATTTAATTACAAATGGAATTTTTATGACCATGTTAATGGTTCTATCTCCACTAACCTGACAATAAAGGTTCCACCAGCTACAATGACATCTGGCACAGAATCACATTTAGGAATTATGCGGAGGCAATAACAGGCACTTCATTAGCATTGGAAATAGAGTTTCACCATTTATGGGAAGTCGGTGAATTTGCATACAGATACATAATTACATAATTTGCAGCTGTTGTGCTTGTTCTATAAAACCTTGCCATGATATTGATAAAACATGTAAACAAGGCATTAATTTTCTATATTGCTCATATTCTTAGTAGTCTATAAATAAGTAGCAATTTATGGTAACACTGTATGTCTTTTTTATTTAAAGTTTATCTCCTTGTCTCAAAATGATTTGAAAAAAAATAAATATTTAATGACTTAATAGAAAAAGAGGCCTATTAAAATGTTTAGATCCATTCGCCAGTTATTGAGAAGCATTCATTAGCATTTTTAAAATTTTATGTTCTCCATTTTTCTAAAAGTAGCCCATCAATTCCTTTTTTATTTAGTAAATTAGTAATGATAAGGAAAAGGGTTGGCTTTATCTAATGAAATGGTCATCATTTCTGTGGGAAGTCTAAGCAAATGTATCTCTGAGTTCCTCAGAGAATGATAGAACATATGTTACTTTTTAAGGCAAATGACTGAATCAGGAAAGAGAAACTTGCTCTGAAACCCAAGTCATGAAATCACTAATCAGTACACATCAACCTCTCTTAAGTCTATTCAAACTTACAATAGCAATAGCACTTAGTCTTATATACTACTTCACAGTGCTTTACAGCCCTCTCTAAGCGGTTTACAGAGTCAGCATATCTCCCCCAACAATCTGGATGGAAGGCTGAGTCAACCTTGAGCCTGGTGAGATCTGAACTGGTGAACTACAGCCAGCAGTCAGAGAAGCAGCTTGCAGTACTGTACTCTAACCACTGCACCACCAAGGCTCTTGGAAGGGAAAATCATATGGGAAAAGATTGTTGAGCTATGAACATGAGCCATGCCTCATCTCCACCTTTGCTGTTCTATAGTTTATGCCAGGATAACAATAACAATGACAACAGAGTTGGAAGGGACCTTGGAGGTCTTCTAATCCAACTCCCTGTTTAGGCAGGAAACTCTACACTACTTCTGACAGAAGGTTATCCAACATTTTCTTAAAAACTTCCCATGTTGGAGCATTCCCAACTTCTGGAGGCAAGCTGTTCCACTGATGAATTGTTCTAACCGTAAGGAAATTTCTCCTTAGTTCAAAGTTGCTTCTTTCCTTGTTCAGCTTCCACCCATTGCTTCTTGTTCTACCCTTAGGTGCTTTGGAGGATAGGTTGACTCCTTCTTTTTGTGGCAACCTCTGAGATATTGGAACACTGCTATCATGTTCCCCCTGGTCCTTCTTTTCATTAGACTAGCCATACCCAGTTCTTGAAACCATTCTTCAAATGTTTATTCAATGATAATTACCCAAGGGTTGAAACATACTTTAAAGTTAGTTTAGCAATTTCAGAATCCTCATTGTGACTGAAAAGTTAGAATTATGAGTAGGAAAAAAATAAGTCTGGATAATTAAATTGATATTGGAAGGAACATTATTCTTAATAATTTTTCTTAAGTACATTAACTTCTGAAGTGTTGGTGAGTTTTAGAGTGAATCTTATCTTTGCCTAAGATGTTCATATGAGATCATTCTCTTACAGACTATTCTGCTTTGAGATTATCTGCAGGAAAGAAGATTTTATGTTTATATGGTAAGCATTTTGGATTTAAGAGTGCTAGAATGGACTTCTTAAAACTGAGCTTGCTATTTAATGATGATGATGGAACTAGCATTAAACCTAAAATGTATTGAGATTGTTCTTGTAGACTGCTCGGTAGTTGAATTATGTATATACTAAATCAGTGATGGCGAACCTATGGCACTGGTGCCACAGATGGCATGTGGAGCCATACCTGCTGGCACGCGAGCCGTTACCCTAGCTCAGCCGTGTATGTGTGTGTCGGCCAGCTGGTTTTTTTGCTTGCACAGAGGTTCTGGGAAGGTGTTTTTGGCTTCCAGAGAGCATTTTACGCTCCCCTGGCTCCAAGGAAGCCTTTGGAGCTTGGAAAGGGCAAAACATGTGCCTACTGGGCCCACCAGAAGTTGGGAAACATGTAATTTCTGGCCTCCAGAGAGGTTGGGGAAGCTGTTTTAACCCACCCCAGGCATTGAATTATTTTTTACCTGAGATAAAAAAGGTTTGTCATCACTGTACTACACCATGGACAGAAATATTCAATGGCACCTTTGCCATGTTAAGATTTGATAAAACAACTGTATTGGTGAAATTACACCAAGCTATTTTCACTAATGTGAAACTCATATGACTTTAATGAAATATCCAAAGAAAATATTTTCCCAATATATTATATTTACGTGTTGAGAATACAAATTGAGACCATTCTTGGAAGATTCACAGGTTCAGGAAATACATTTCAGCAATAGGTCCACAATTTTTTTAAAAAAAATTATATTATAAAAGACTTTATAAGCACTTGACTCTTACAAGCAGGAATATACAAATGGATAATATGTATGAAAGCTAGCACCAGCTAAAGAATTGGTAGCTGTGACTTCATGTTGTTTTGAGCAGAGAATAAATTACCAACATATCCAGCATAAAATATACCCAGCAAATATAATCATAATGCTGTGGTCATATCAGAAAAGTCCCAAAATTGATGGCAAAATTAGATACCTTTGTCTACTCATTTCCTTGAGAAAGGCTTTCCATTATTCACATGAAGATAAAGTAAAGGATTTGGAAGACTCTCTTTCTATCGCTGTTCTAATTAAAATAGATTTGGAGCCATAGGGCATTGATTTCTTAGACATATAGAACTAACAACCCAAAGAATGTCCATAAAGAGCCATACCACTGCATTCTGAACCAACTACAGCTTCTGAGTATCCATCAACGGCAGCTACATCCAGTTTCAAGGTAACAGAGGCATAAATTATTCTAAGTAGGGTCTTTTGATTTGAAAGACGATACAGTTGGAGCTCTGCAAAGATCTTTGTTGAAGCAGTCCTAGAGCAAGGGTCCCTGCTGCTCCCTGAGCTTGATTTGTTTCTTGCAGATATTTTATTCCTAACTGTGAAAGAGAAGGAAATCATAATTATATATTATTTTCTCTTACACATCCAGAACAAGAAGGAAGAAATAAAACGAAGGAGGAAGTAATCTACTAGCATTGCTAAAATCCTTTCAGGAAGATGCTTTGGAATGTGTAGCTGTGTGAAAAAAAAGCATCTTTTTCCAGGTTAGGTGACCATATCATTCTCTAGGTAAACATATAGAAAAACACAAGAGAGATTCATTGGTATAGAAAAGGGCACTGAGTTTTTAATAATTCAAAAAGCATACAGTGCTTTCTGATTCAAAGGGAAAAGGCAGCCTCTTTTCTGGGGTCATATGTCAGTTGCTGTTTATAGCACAATCTGAGAAAGTGACATATTTGGTTTAGGGAACTGCAGATAGATGTACTTACATTCATGCTGAAATACATTTTGTAGTGCCACACAGTTTAATTATCTGGTGTAGTGGCCTTTTACAAAACAGTTGTTGCATAGCATACAGGGTGTGTTCCAAAAGTAATGCAATTATTTTTTTAAAAAGTAATTTATTGAACAGATTTGCACAAACACTTAAAATTCTTCAAAGTACCGTCCTTGGGCCTCTACACATTTTTTTCCAGTGACTCTGCCATGACCGGTACGCGCCCTGGATGGCGTCTTCGGGGACCTCTCGCAAGGTCTTCGTCACTGCTGATTGGATCTCTTCTATGGATGAAAACTGGGTTCCTTTCAGGGCTGCCTTAATCCGAGGGAACAAAAAGAAGTCTGCTGGAGCAACGTCAGGACTATAGGGGTGGGTGGGCAGCATTGGCACCTGGTGTTTGACCAGGAACCTGCAGATTCATAGCACATTGTAGCAAGGCACGTTGTCACGATGGAGTTGCCAGGTAGCGGAGATGTCTTTTCTCATCCTGATGACCCTTTTTTGGAGTCTTTCCAGCGCATCCATGTAGTAGGCAGCGTTAAATGTCTGTTCTTGAGGAACAAACTCCTTATAGACCACTCCTTTACTGCCCAAAAAGACAATGAGCATTGTTTTCACTTTTCATTTGCTCATTCTTGCCTTTTTGGGCTTGGGGGACTGGTTGGTGTGCCACTCAGAGCTTTGGTGTTTTGTTTCTGGGACATATTCAAAAACCCAAGTTCATCACCAGTGATGATGTCCAAATAATCAGATTCAATTTCTATACATTGCAAAAGTTCACTTGAAATTTCTGCCCAGTTGGTCTTTTGGTCATCTGATAACACCTTGGGCACAAGCTTGCCACACACTTTCCTCATCTCTAAATCTTCAGTAAAAATGCGAAACATAACAGGAAACTTCAGTTCATTGGCAACCATCTTGATACTCAATCGACGGTCAGAGTCCAACAATTGTCGAACACAAGCCACATTGTTGTCGGTTTTGCTGGTTGATGGCCGCCCAGACCGTTGTTTATCATGAACCTCTTTCCGACCCTCCTTAAAAGCCTTTAACCACCTTGAAACTTGTGAGTAGGACAGAGCAGAGTCCCCGTAAGCCTCACGAATCATTTTGTTAGTCTCCTCAAGATATTTTTTCAGTTTAGCACAAAACTTAATCACATAATGTTGCTCGATCATCGATTCCATTTTTTTCGTGACACGGTCAGCGTGCAGAGGTTTATAATAACTGACATCCTGCAGCTTCCACAGCTCGGAGAGCACTGAGACCGGTTTCGCGGCAAAGCTCAGCATCCCCCCCCACCTACACAAAGTCCTACTCCGACCAATAGGAACGGGGCGGGAAATTCAATTGCATTACTTTGGGAATGCAGCCTGTAGATCACAGATAATCTTTACTCGGGAGCTGATCAATGTATGCAATAAGCTTTCCTTGTCTGATATGTATGGATAATTCTTCAAACTCTTAAAAAAACACTTTTAAAGATATCTAAGGAATACATAAGTGATGTTACCAAAATGTTTAATAGTACTGTATCTGTTTTTATGAATTAAAATGATAATCAGGGCAAAATATACTGCAATCTGCTCTAATATCTGCTAAATTTTGAAGCTAAGCACTTCTGACAGATGAAATGCAAAATGGGTGTTAAATTTACAGTCCAATTAAATGCAGTACCATTATATAAAAATGTAAATTAGATACTAAACTCTCATAACAAAGGGCAGGGGGAAAGATTAATTCATCTGGGTAGCATAAAATTCCTTATATTTATGTTTTTATAGGAAAGAATATAGAATAATATTTATTTCTTTCCCCTTTGCCTTCTATGACTTTAGAAAAAATAACTTTTTTTTACTATAATGATGGTGTTTTATATCTAAATTTTATGATATAAGGATAAAATCTTGTATTTTTGCCCAAGAACTTCCAGTACCATGGACAAACAGCTCTCAAACAATTGCTCTATATCAGCTCCATTGCCTAGCTAATTTTCAGCTTTCTTTTTGGCCATTTTTACCCTCCCCAGGTTTTAGGAGGCTTTCCTGAAGCCTGGGGATGCCGAAAAATGGCCCAATAGCCCTCTGGGGGCTTCCTATGTGCATGGGCAGGGGGAGCAGCACAGAGGGATTATTGTGCACATATGCAGGGACAGTGCAGGAGTTGTGTGCATGTGTGTGTGTGTGGGGGGAAAGGCATTGCATTATGGGTGCGGACACACAGACACATATTATCACGACTGGAGACCCAATAAAAACCCAAGCCAGAAAACTCCAATATACCTGTTCTAGTGCATTCCTTAAAATTGAATTTCCATAGCACCAGAGCCACAGAATGTGTCCTTTTTGTATGTATTATATAGATAGCCAAGATTCTGGCAGTGAGAATGTTTGAAAAACATTTAAAAGACAGATCTAAGGAATAATTTGAAGAATGTTATTCTTTCGTTGATGAGAAAAACTGTCAGCTTCAGAGGCAGTCTAAGAAGCACACCCAAAACTGCTTGTTCTAACTTTACTGTAAGATTATCTTAAGAAAATATAGCAATTCTGAAAGTTCATCTTTTACCCCTCACCTCTAGAGACCAAGAAATTAGGGAGTGTCCCTTCTGAGACCTTTGTCATATCCCCATTCCTTCTGTAATTCCCACTTGTCTGACCATTGCCTAATAGTGACTTTTTCTCCTGTCCCCCACTAGCATTGCATAATTAATCAAAGTTTGGGGTAGTTTTGTTTTGCATGTGTTTTTTCCCCTGACTCATGTTTTTACTTTATTGTTCTAGCTTTTTATTTTTATTTTTGCTCTTTTTTTTACTAACTATTCATAGCGCACTATTTGCAGCAGAGGTGGAATAACAACGTGGACACAGAGCTGGATTTAAACTGGGTCATTGTATTAATTAAATTAATTAATTTAATTCAATTCAACCTAACATGGACCTGCAGAGGTCAACTGAAATACTTCCGGGCCAGAAATGACGTAATAAAAACTTCCGGGGCAACTTAGGGCGCAGCTCCATGCTGATCCGGGTGAAGGGGCCATGCCCTCACCTGGA
The DNA here is from genome assembly GCF_031021105.1 of Erythrolamprus reginae. Classification (NCBI taxonomy): domain Eukaryota; kingdom Metazoa; phylum Chordata; class Lepidosauria; order Squamata; family Dipsadidae; genus Erythrolamprus; species Erythrolamprus reginae. Next base: position 55,522,183 of record NC_091956.1, on the reverse strand, counting down.
TCCCAGCCATGCCATGCATGTGGGAGGTCTCGCCGTCCAATCCCTGGAAGGGAATTGAAATGTGCGAGACCCAGAGGCAGGTTCTCCCCAATTGCTCAGGCCGATTTAAAAGCCACCATGAGCCCTTGGAGAGAGTCTGCCAATCATTCCCAAAGATGCACAACGGAGAACATGCAGTTGCTAAACCCCTCCCAATTTCCGCCCCTAACCTGCCAACCCAATGACCAGAGGTAAGCCAATTAGAACTAATCAGGGAGTGAAAAAACACCCCCTAACCATCCGTCCCGCACCACAGTGTGGAATAGGCGAAAAAACGGTCTCAGAAAAATACCGAGACCGCCAAAAATTCCTATTCGGCCCCATAAGGGCGACCCCTGTAGCACACTGAAATATAGGGAGGGCATGCGGGTGTTTGCCTGCTCGTTGTCCGGGGCGAAAAGGAAGCGCCCCGCCCCGGCAACGTCATTGGTTGGCGCCGATGACAAGGCATGGCCTGGATCTCGTGAAATCTTGTGAGATCCCGGCCCTTCAAGATGGCGGCTATGCCGAGGGCCGCGTTTCCCTGGCCCTGCCACAAATCCTGGCCGGGGGTAAGTCGCCGGCTGGGCAATTCATTTGCATTGTATTCAAACAAAGCTTTGATCAAATTCTACAATTCAAAGTTCCAATCTTCCAACTTGTTTCTCTGGGTTCACAACAAAACATCACATTTCACTCTTAATTCCTAGTTAAAATGAGTTTTCAGTATGGCCTTTGAAATGTTTTCAAGGTCTTAGAAACATTTATAGCCAATATTTAAATAGTATTCATTTTACAACTTATTATCTTACAACCAACACACACAAAGCAACATTTCATCTTTTGCCAAATTATTTGAAATTAAAGTCCTAGATACAATACTTTTCTTCTTCCTTCTCCTAGTACTTTATTTTGTCCCTTCTTTCATTGTGTAGAATTTGTTTTAAATGGCAATTTCCCACTCTTAGGTCTTTTTTCCAAAATGATTAAATTCCCCATATTTTTAATCTTTTCTGTGACGCTTGAATTTCATGGTAAATACTATACTCGCTGCAAGATTTCTTAGGTTCTGTTCCCAATTGGGGCATTTGAGATTGTTTATCAGTTTATTTTGATAACATTTATCATTTATAATAACTAGATATTTTTTAAAGTCCCAAGCCACTTCTTTTGATTTACTGTTATGTCTTCTGGTTGGCAAGTAACTATCACTTTTCCAGAATGAAATCACACATATTCAGTAACCTTGTTGGTATATTTTCCAACCCACATGTAATTCCACAAACAATTTAATTCTTGATAACAGAATATTTCAATCATCGAAATCCATAAGACTCTGATAACAATTTAAAAACTGTCATATAAGAACCATCTTTTTCTTCCTCCAACTGCATTCTTCTAAAATATATATATGCCTCTAATAAGTAACATTTATTAAAGCAATAAGTTGCAAGTAATGCCAAACAAAGCTGATAGCTTTTGTTTATCTGATTAACTCAGAAGGTATTGGTGTTGAATATTGCTGGGGCTGCAATTTTCAGGAATAAAGCTTCTTGAATTTTTTTCAACAAAAGGAATAAAAAGGGGCAGGGAAGGGAAAGTTGTTTCACATCTTCAAAAATTAGGATCATAGAATGCTTTTTATTTAAATGCAAAATAGTGCATTGGAACACATGGATTGAAATGAAATTCAATGCAGAGAAAAGAAAAATACTACACTTAGGAAAGAAAAACAAAAGACATACAAATAAACTGGGTGAACCACACTCAATAGCAGCAACAGAGAGAGGGATCTTGGAGTCTTGGTGGACAACTAACTAAATATGAGCCAGCAATGTGTAGCGGCAGCCAATAAAGCCAATACAATTCTGAGTTGCATTACTAGAAGGATACAATCTCTCATCACAATAAAAATAAATAAATAAATAAATAAATAAAATAAATCTCTAGAGAAAGTTCAGAAGAGATAAACCAGGATGATAAGGGGACAGGAAATTAAAACATAAGAAGAGAGGTTGCAGGAACTGGGCATGGCTAGTCTAGCAAACAAAAGGACCAGGAGAGATGTGATAGCAATGTACCAATACTTAAGGTGATGCCACAGAGAGGGGATAAGGTTGTTTTCCAAAGTATCAGAAGGCCAGACAAGGAGTAACAGATGGAAGCTCACCAGAGATTCAACCTGGAAATAGGGAGGAACTTTCAGATGGTGAAAGTGATCAACCAGTGGAACAGCTTGTCTGCAGAGGTTGTGAGTGCTCCAACACTTGAGATTTTCAAGGGGAGATTGGACTGCCATTTGTCTGAAATGGTATAGGGATTTCTGCTTGAGTTGGATTAGATGACCTACAAGATCCCTTCCAACACAAACAAACAAACAAACAAACAAACAAACAAACAAACTCAATACAATACAATGCAATACCTACCTACGATTGTGGAAGCTCTCTTTTTCTGGGGTATGCTTAAACTGCAGAAATAACTGCACAATACTGAGAAAAGATGCATATCTAAGTCTTGAAAATAGATGTGATATAGATGATGCTACAGTATGTATCATTTTTTGCCTTTAAATCTGAAATGCTGCACTTTCTTCCTAAGTAATAAGTTTTGCTGAGGCTGAAAAAGAAATGCTTGTTAAAGAAATGAATTCTGTCTTGCAGAAATTCTGAGAAAAAAGTGATTCAGAAGAGTCAGATAGACCTTCCTTAATGAACTCACAATAAACCAGGGGTCTCCAAACTCAGTAGCTCTAAGAGTTGTGGACTTCAACTCTTAAAGTTGAAGTCCAGAATTCTTAAAGTTGCTGAGGTTGGAAACCACTGCTATAAAAGAGGTCTATTTCAGTTCTCAAGAATTTGTTCTTTGATTCATAGTTTGGAGATTTAAAAATCATTAAAGAATTTGGTATGAATCTTGTTTTCTTCCCTGTATTCAGCAGTTATAGGGCTTGACACAAACACTGATTTGGTTTCAGTCAATAATGTATGGTTTTGTGTAATCTATTCCTTTGATATGCAGACTTTATGAGAGATACACATTGCTGGAGAGACGGAGTAACGACACGGACACCAGAGCTGGATTTAAAATTGGGTCATTTTTATTAACATAAATTTGCATAATTTATTCAAATACTTTGCATAAATTAGCATAAACAACTATGACCCGGAAATGGACCTGCAGGGTCAAACAACTACTTCCGGGGCGGAAATGACGTTATGCCAACAAAACCTTCCTGGGCAACTCATGGGCGTATCTCGATGCAAGGTCCAGGTGAGGGCCAGGCCGTCACCTGCGACCTTTTCTGCCATGCTGTGCATGAGGGGGGTCCCACCGGCTAACCCGAATCGGGGAATTAAAGGTGCAGGACCCAAAGACAGGTTCCCCCCAGCTGCTCAGGCAGAAACTCCCTCCATGAGCTTGCGGAGAACCTGTCAATCATCCCCAAAGATGCCCAAGGGAGAACGCGTGGTTGCTAAACCACCCCAGTTTTCCGCCCCTAACCTGCCACAGGAGTGGGGGTCAGATCTCTATCTTGGCCCCCGACTCCCCCCTCTAGCTGCGCCAGCTCACGCAGAGACCGCTGCAGGTCCTGTAAGAAAATGGCGTTCCCCCGCTCAGACAGGTGAACGCCATCATCTCGGTAAAGCCATGGCCGGCCTATTGAGATAAGGGGATGGAGTGCTACCACTCCACCCAATTCCCTAACCGTTTTACCCATAGCCCTATTCACCCGTCGCCTAGCCCGGTGAATGGCCCTAAGGGGAGAGGCGTCCCTCCAAACAAGCCTAGGCAATATTTCTGACCACACCACTAGCGTGGTGGGCCAAACCTCACGAAGCCTTCGCAGGTCTTCGCGTGCCTGGATGATCAGCGCCAGGCCTCCCAGTATGCACAGGTCATTGCCACCTAAGTGCAATACCAGCCACCTGGGTGCGGCCACAGGACACTGCCCACCCAAACCCACTTGGGCGCGACTCCAGGAGCCGCCCCCCCATACTGCCGGGTGCAGCCACAAAATGCTGACCGCCCAGCCACGCCGGTAGGAGACCCTCCCACCGCACACCTCTCCGGCCCATCCAGGCAACCCTGACCCACCGCCCCAGGGACTGCTGGGTCCCGACGGCGCTCCTGGCCGCCAGGCGGCCGGCCCAGCAAATCATGCTGTGGCCACACAGCAGCGCCGTCGGTGTCACATCAGCCTGGGGACCTGCAAGAGGAAACACACGCAGAGAGGTCACCTAGCCTAAGCCCTGCCTAGGATCCTCAGCGGGCCTAACATAACCCAAATATGCCGCTGACCGCCAGCGGCCGATCTCCTGAATCCAGTGGGCCGGGAAACCAGAAAGTGCCGTGCTAGTGGCGCCGCCGATACGGAACGAACGCGTTCCATAACCGGCGGGATCCGTGCCCACCTGGGCCATTGCCCTGGGTACTAACGCACAAAATTGTAAACGTGTCAGAAGGGGTACCGTCCCAATGCCTAGACGGGTACCCCGGACCTGACCCCCGCAGAAAACACCAAAGCTGTAGGGCGGCCACCGTACACACCGATTGGTCGGCGGCCGCACTAAGGTAGATGGTAACCCCTCTGCGTAGCTGATCTGACTTAGACCGCCTTACCACAAGGGACCCCCCCCTTGTCTGACGGCCAGATCAGCGTGCTGGAAGGCACGGAGCGAATTGCCAGCCTGAGATGAGGCCAGGCCTCGCTGACCCCAAGGGCCCCACAAGCATGACACCAGTCGCAGCCCCAAAAAGACGGGCCTCTTACAATGAGGAACACAGACTGCCAAAAACCACGTTGATTAAAGACAGCTGCTCCACCGTCAGAGCCTGACGAGTGTCACCAGGGGCCCCCGCTCGCTCCCTCATACAGCCCTCCAGCACCTGCCGGATGCAAAGTCACCCGAAACAAGCAGCAAACCCCCCCGCCTTGGACAGAAAGGCGAGGCCGGCTAACCAGGACCGGATCGTCCCAACTGACAGGCCACGCTGCCCAAGCTGGACGCAGAACCCGGCCAGGCGCTATACAGGGACGGGCCAGCTAAGCTGGTAACCCCTGTCCTGCCTGAAATCCCCAAACTCCTTACCCGCACGCTGGTATGCCCCAAGGGTGCCGGGCGTTACAGACAAGGGGATTGCCCGGGATGCCTCGTCTCTCCACCACTCTGGATCCCTCCCAGACTCCAGAGGTGGCTGGGGAACGCTTCTGGCAACTCTCGGGCCCACGGGGCCAGGGTCCGAAACCTGGACAACTGACCACGGGACAAGGCATCAGCGACCCCGTTATCCAACCCGGGGACATGCCTAGCCAAAAACAATGCGTTTAGGGACAAGGACCTGTGCACAAAATGGCGGACAAGCCGCATGACCCTGTCGCTCTTGGAGGACAGGGCATTCACCACATGGACAACCGCTAGGTTGTCACACCAAAAGTGCACGGTCTTGTCCCTAAACTGCTCCCCCCAAAGCTCTAAGGCCACTATTAAGGGGAAGAGCTCCAAGAACGTCAGGTCCTTAACCAACGAAGAGGCACTCCATTCCGGAGGCCATGCCGACCAGCACCACTGGTCACCTAACACTACCCCGAAACCACAAGTCCCCGCGGCATCAGAGCAGAGCTGCAACTCAGCTTCCAAGAGAAGCTCGTGCCTCCAGAAAGACAAACCATTAAACCTGACCAAAAATTCCCGCCACACGCCGAGGTCAGCCCTGACCCCAGCGCAAAGGCGGGTACGATGATGGGGCAAACGGAGCCCCTTCATCGCATCATACAACCTCCTGGAAAAAGCCCTTCCAGGAACAACTACCCGACAGGCAAAATTAAGAATGCCTGCCAGTTCCTGGAGCTGCCGTAGGGTCACCTTCCGGCAGCCCAGCACCTCATCAAGCTTCCGCTGAATCTTTACCAACTTCTCTAGGGGCAATCTAGAAGATTGCTCCTCTGAGTCCAATTCAATACCCAGAAAGGTAATCCTGGTGGTGGGGCCTTCGGTCTTCTCAGAGGCTAAAGGCACCCCTAATTGAGCACAAAGGGCTTCGAAGTCCCGCATCAAAGCAAAACATTGCTCTGAATGCGCAGGCCCCGCCAACAGGAAATCATCAAGGTAGTGAACGACCGTACCCAGACCACTTTGCCTCCTGAGCGCCCACTCCAAGAAGGTGCTAAAACTCTCGAAAAGCGAGCACGAGACAGAGCACCCCATGGGCAAAGCTCTGTCCACGTAATAACCCCCCTCAAAATGGAAGCCCAACAGCTCAAAGTCATCTGGGTGTATGGGGAGGAGCCGGAATGCCGACTTAATGTCGCATTTACCCATAAGGGCTCCCACCCCACACATCCTAACCATAGTCACGGCTGCATCAAAGGATGCATACCGGACTGAACACAGCTCGTCAGGAATGAAGTCATTCACTGACTCCCCTTTTGGAAAAGACAAATGGTGAATCAACCGAAATTCACCACTCGCCTTTTTGGGGACCACACCTAAGGGAGACACACGAAGATTCGGGAAGGGCGGTTCCGGGAAGGGCCCGAGGACCCTACCCTCGGCCACCTCCTTCCGAATCTTCTCCCTAACAATGTCTTCATGTCCAACAACTGACCTAAGGTTGTCAGACATGAAGGCCCTCCTAACACCCATGTAAGGGATCCTAAATCCCTCCGAAAAACCTAGCAAGAGAGCGGCCGCTCTCGAGCGAGGGTGGTAGTCACCCAACCAACCCTCAAGCACACTCAAATTAATTGGGCTGGGCCCCTTTTCCCCCAGCAGTCGGGGGGGGGGGGCTTTGGGAGACCCGAGCCTTTCTTTTCAACCCCCTTCTTGGGGCGGGGGCACACTGCTGCGGAATGGTTCCCCCCACAACTTCCGCAGGCGTGACGAAACCTGCAAAGGGGACGGAAACACGCCCCCTTTGCAGCGAACTCGTGACACACTAAAGAGGCCCCTTTTCCAACGGCACCCGCCACGACCTTGGCCGGCGCGGGCGTCGCGGGCTCCTCTTCCATAAAGTGACCGCTATCGGTCCTATCGCAGCCCTCCTTCCCTGACATATGCGTGGCCCGGAACCACAGGTCCGGAACCACCATATCCCAAGGCAAGTAGGGGTCATGGGCAATACGCATCCTGACCCCTTGTCGTAATGCCTCCATATGGTGCCCCCATATTCAAAATGGGCCCTCGCTATAAGGTCGATGTACTTCAGCAAGGCAGCGGCCCTACCCGGCTGCCTCTGAATTACCACCGACGCAAAGGTCAGAAAGGCGTACAGCCACGAGCTGAAGCATTTCGTGACCTTTGTCTTTTTAACCTTCTCCCCAGGGACCACCTCCTTGTCCTGCTTATTGACCTCCCTGTTCAAAATGGAGAAAAGATCAACGTACTCCCCCCGCCAGATTGCCTCCTTAACCGACGGGTGAAGATGGTACCCTAAAGGCGTCGCGGGCAACCCACAAGGGATGGCCCCAGGCTTGATGCTGGCGAACGGGTCCCACACCGTGGTGGCCCCCGAGCCCAGCACCCCAAGCCCCGGTGGATACATGAACGGGACCGGTGGCATGATGGCCGGTGGAGGAGGGATCCAACCCCCCACCCCGCCCCGGGTGGGACAGGTACCCCCGCCGCCCCCACTGGCGGAGCCGGCGGGGACCAGACCTGTCCACAGGTGCCTGCAGCAGTCCCCACAAAGCTGCTGCCACCCCCCAAAGCGGGCGGGATGAACCCGGGACCCTGGACGGGCAAGAGCGGTGATGTGCCTACATGTGGTGCAACCTCACCTGTCCCGTAAGGGGTAGAAGCCCCCCACGGTGGGCCCATCCTGGTTGGGCCCTGGAACGATGACCACTGCCCCGACTGGGCCATCTGCCCGGTGTGGGCAGTCTGCCCGGCGTGGCCCGTCTGCCCGGTGCCCGCCATCTGCACGTTGTGGGCCACTTGCCCCTCTGGGGTCGACTCCTCTTCGGGGTCTGCGCCCCATGCTGCTGTGGCAGTCGAGGAAAGCCCCTCCGGGCCTGCCCCCGACCGCCACCTCTCCAAGTCGTCAAGTCGCTCCAAGACCCTGGCCCAGGAGAGAGAAGGGGACATCTCGGGTTGAGGGACTGTGGGCATAAACCCTACAACCCCCCCCGCCAGGATCCCCCCGGGGGGCCCACTGCCGCAGCCCGAGCCCGGGCAGACGGCCTGGCAGCCCTCCTAGGCCGCACCACTGATTGGGCCGGGAGGGCCTTAGCTTGCCGCTTTTTAGGGGCCATAACAGCAACTACCAATCTAATGTTAAACAATAAGGGATAGGGCGGGACCAAGCCCTCTCCCCAAGGACCCTGGACCACTTGGGCAAGGCCTGCCTGAAGCAGCAGGCCACAGCAGCCAAAACCCGCTCAGGAGGCCAATCCCCCCTCCCAATGGCAACAAGGCCCAACACCAGGCCTTTATACCCAGGCCACAAGCCACCCAGCGACCCCCGTGTGACCGCGAGGCCACCAGAAGGCAGCACCACCCACCACCCAAAAACAGGCAATGAGGCTCCAAACCGGAGCGGAGCCCAGCCGATGCTGGCTCCGCTGGTATCAGGAAAGGCTTTTGCTTGAACCACAGGCCACAAAATGGCGCCTCGCACGAGGTCGCCAAATAAAATGGCCGCCGGAGCAGACGAACGAACGTCTGCTCTTCTCTGCAGTCCGGGCGAAAAGGGAGAGCCCCGGGCCTGCTCGCCCTTATATAGGGCAAGCAGGCCCCGCCCGGACCACTCAGGAGCCTGGCCAATCAGGCCCCGATCTCCCGAGCGAAGTCTCGCAACGCGAGACTTCGCCCGGGATCCAAGATGGCGGCCGCCATGAGGGACCGTGTCTCCCGGTCCCTCCAGCAAAGCCTGCCAGCCGGGTAAGTCCGGCGCTGCCCTTTATGTTGCATGGGGAGGAAAGAGTAACCAAGTAACACAGAAATAGTTGTGCCCCTATTTTCAATTGCATCAGACGCGAAATGAATACTCAGAAACCAAGCTGGGTAATAAAGGGGTCATTTTATTAAAATATTTACAGGGAGACCTGGAGAGGTCGTCAAATGGGGTGTGTAAGCCATGCCCCAGCCATGTGGGAGGGCTCACCCCCATGATCTGGAACTGGAAATGACGTAAGTGAGCCCCAAGGGCAACTCCCTTTCACCACTCTGGCCGGGTAGGCATCATGAGTTGTGCAACGGGGGAGCCAATCATCTTCCAAAAAATGCCCAAGGGAGAACACACAGTTGCTACTGATACCCTTTCCTCCATACAGTGACCAATGTTAAGGATCGAATTGATGAATCAACAATCTATTTAAAAACAGATGCACCCCATCACCAAAATTTCCTCCCAGTCTTCCAGGATGGTGTAGGCAAAAAAACAATCTGTACTAAAACGTACTGAGATTGCAAAAAATTCCTACTTGGCCCCTGTTCTGTTGGGCTCTCTGGTAGACTCCTCCCAAAAATTCACAGGTACAAATTTCAGACACACACATGTTTGAAAATTCAAAACAATCTTCTTTATAATGAAAATTCACTTAAACTAAGCCCTCCTTTGGTATAGCAAAGAGCACTCGTCTACAAACAAACTGGTAATTTGTACAAGTCCCTTATCAGTTCTGAGATACTTAGCTTGCAGCTGTGAGGAAATTCACAGTCCTCCTTCTTTCACAAAGTGAAACACACTTGGCTCTGGTTTAGTTTCAAAGTGGGGAAAAAATCAGCACACAAAAGGTCAAAGTCAGTAAAGCAGTCATGAAACACACCGATCAGATAATCCTCCAGCCTCACTAATTACCACAGCCCCACCCAACCACTGGTGGCCTCATTTTCTTTGATAATAATTTCTCAGTTGTTGTTGCCTATGCATCGCTCTCCGCATGCATGGCTGTATCATTAACTCTTGTTCTGAATCCAAGGAGGAGCTAGATAATTGATCTCCTTCTGAGCTGTCTGCCACACTCTCCTCCTCCCTGTCACTCATGTCTTCTTGGTCAGAGGAGCCTTCATCATCAGATTCAACCGGGGGCAAAACAGGCCTGCAGCATGTGGATGCCTCCCCCACATCCACAGTCCTTGGGGCAGGAGCTGGGCCAGAGCTAACCGCAACAGCCCCCAAATTGGGTGACCAATTAAACACCCTGGATTGAGCGGAGGGTGGTTGGGTATCTGAAGGGGAAGTGTGCCTGGCAGAAAAGGAAGATGTGGGTGGCAGGCAGGCTCTAAAATAGGGCAGTAGCCCCACCCATGCCTCCCGACAGCCAGTGCAGCTTGTAAAAGAATTCTGTAAATTGAGCACTGAGCTCCTTCCGCAAATGTTGTGCCTTCCGCAAATGTTGGCCAGGCATTAGATCACCTGGCCTTTCAATTATGGCAAACTAGGCTAGTATGCTTTGTTTTGTACCTTGTTATTCTACCTTATTCTCCACATAAGACAAATGCAGAGATTCTCTGTTATCTACTTATCACTGTGGATGATCACTTGTTAATGAATCGGAAGAAAGTCATGGGGGTTTTGAAAGATGCACAATGTAGGTTGTAAGATTATGGGAAGTTTGGAAGAAATGCTTTGCTTGAATTACATGCTTGAGGTTGATTATAGTGTAAAACTGGTACCCTTTGTTCAAGGATGGAATTAAAATATCCATTTTACTTGGAGCGAAATAACGTTTATCTCAGGCTTACATTATAAAAGGAATTTTCTTTGGCAAGTGCTGAGGGACAAGGCTAATAGAACTGGCTTCTCCTATAGGATTGGCCAAAGGATGCTCCAGATTTCAGAGATCCCACAGAGCATCTAAAGAGCATCTGATAATTCCTTGAAGCTCAACAGCCTTAGTACAGGCTATATAGGAAATCCTCCTTCAGCGTTGCTTAGCAGGTGAGCTTGGCATTCAGTGCAGAAAAGCTCTTTTCATATACTGGACACTCCAATTACTTCTCAGCTCCAGATGCAAAGAAGGATGTGTCCTATTGCATTATCCCTCATGTCAGTAGATGAAAGTGGCACAGAAAAGCTCCTTTTGTATCCCACTACTCTCCTGCTGGTTAATGGCTAAGAGCAGAGGTGGGCTACTGCCTCAAGGGGGGGGGATGCAGTAGGGTAGCGAAAATGAAGCTCCACCCCAGAGTACCCAATTTGCACTGAAAGATGCAAGAAAAGGTTGAAAGAAAATGCATAAGCCACGCCCACAGTGTGGTAGTAAAAATTTTGGTAGCCTTTCACTGGCTAAGAGTGGTTAGCAATACAAAAGCTGATTTCCTGTGGCAGGGCTCTGCCACTGCTTCCAATGGAGCAGTGGTTGAGAAATAAGTTGGGAAAGCCCAATGGCAGGAGAAGATGCTCATCTATTCCCATGTAAGGCAACAGTAAACAAGCTCTTTCAAGGAATATTGCAGGAGAAGCTTGAGATGATACATCTCCCCAGTGTTCTCTGAAGTAGCTCCATGTTGTGTAGGACTGAAAACAGGATTACATTGGTGGCCTCTCAATAATTACAAAAGATCTTTCAAGAAAATCTGACAGGTTTATTTTTGGTGGAATCAGGCCACTTTCACCCAAGGAAGTTCATAGGAGGGCAAGAAGAACAAAGATGCCTCCCCCCCCAAAAAGTAACAATCCTACTAAAGGGTGGGGTTTAGGCCAGGATGTCAGGATGCATGTTAAACAGCTGAAATTGTTTTATCAAAATTGTTCAAGACTAATTAGGTAGTTTATAAAGCTACCTATTCCAACAACTGTCTGGCTGGCACAGAAGTTGGGGAAAAAATTAATGGCTCACCACACTATCAGTAGGAGACCTGATATTTATGGGAAATTGGAAGGGATGATTTTCATGAAGGAGCAGATGCGAGAGGCAAAGCGAGAGGTTCAAAGTCATCCTTTGTCCATCACCTGGGTGGAAGCAGAAGGAGGAATTGCCATGCTGGCACAAGCTGAGTGGGCAATGTGATAGGTTTGAGGGGTGGGGGGTGGGGGTGCAAGGGATGTGAACTTTCAACTGAGTAGGAAAGTTTGGAAGCGTCAGATTTGGGTTTCCCACTTAGTTACCAGAATGCTCTGGCAAAAAATTGGATCTTTGAGGATGGATACTTTGACTTGGACTCTTTAAGCTTTGATGCTATCTGGGACCCTGTCAGCAACTTTTTTTCCAACAACCTTTTTTTCTAAATACCAAAGATGATATTTGAGGACATAAAAACATTCCTTTTGTTACAATGGTATAATCTAATAAGGACATGACTGACAACTTATCTTGAACAGCCAAGATAAGAAAAAAGGTTATAATATTTCAGTATCAATATTAGTAGTTAAAGCTATTTAAAGGCAAAAATATTATTTCATCCATTTTAAATGAATCATACCGGAGAGTTTCTGAATCAGTTTTGTAGTAAAATTAAACTTGGACACAAACTTTTGTATTGTTAATTTCTTATTATTGATTTCTGAAATAGCAATAATATCACAAGATGAGGCATGCAAGTGCCAAAAATATTTTTTCCCGATGATAAAAAAAAGATGTAGCAATATATTTATTGTGCAAAACTGATGATGCTGTTTTTTATGGGACTGAAAATATTTGCATTATTTTTGTTGTAACAAATTTGGCTTTGGAATTAATGTGATTTGTGCTATCTCTCAAGTATTCTTTCATTTTATACATTAGTAATACAACATATTTACACAAAATATTTCAGATGTAATTATTCTTTATTTTGACTTGCCAGGTGTGCCTTGGTACTTTCCTATTGTGTTCCATGGACTGTGGCTGCAATTTCTTTCTCCAGCAATGTTGTTCATTTTACTACATTTTGTTCAAAATTACTCCTCTTCTGTGTGCAGCTATTACTAATGTGTTGCCCATTCATAATGTCATCTGATTTGCACTGTTTTGATGATTGCTTTTGCTATGCTAATAAAGAAGGGAAAGAGGGAAGACAACATAATAATAAAACTGAGAATGCTCTTCAAAAACCACTCGGAGAGGCTCAGAAAAAATGTACTGTAGCGTTGCACATTATTAGACATGTGAGTCATTATGTATTCCTGCTGCCAAATTCTGCATAGATAATACAAGCTAAGGCAGACATGCTAATTATTTCCATTCATTAAGTGTGCAGATAGCTATCCCCTCCCAAAAAACAAAGATTAGTTTGCAATAAACAGCCTTGCAGACTTTTTTTCATGTAAATATCTCTTTTTTTGTGTATTTTGTTTTAGAGCACTGTCTTTTCATGTTTTAAGGAATCCCATAATGACTTGAAAAACTATTACTGACTTGAAATGCAACCTGGGTATCTGATTAATGAGAATGATACAGAGAAATGTCATTGCCAGCTAGGCCTGTCAAGGTTGCAAAGACACAGAAAAAAGAAAAATGAATGTCCTTATACTGAATAATGGTAGTTTAATATTCTATTGTAGTTTAATATTTATATAGCAGAAGATCTCTTTTGGATGTGACCTTACTTTGATAAATGTTATACAAACACATGCAAAAGCTCTGCTTTTCACCAGATGAGCCTTAAAACATATTTTACAACAGACAGGCAAACAGCCTACTGACAGAAATAACTCAAAAGGCTTTTTCCCCAGATGGAAAAGCATTTCACCTGGATAGGTATGCATGGTGGCACAGAGACACAAAAAAGAGAGAAAGAACATATCCTCTTTCACAAAGATGAACTATCATTATGAATTAGTATGAAAGTTGCTGAGATCTTATTAGACTTTATTTAATCCTACCTATATTATTTTTATAAATGACTCAAGACAATAAACACATAAAATTCCCTCCTTTTCTTCTTTTTCCTACAGTGACAACTCTGTGAGATGAATAGTTATTGTTGTACATACTCCTGGTCAGTTGGAGGATGATGAAGAACTTGAGGACTCAGATACAGATAGTGTTTATGAATTAGTGGTGGGCCCGGGGTTACAGGTAGTAGAACAGGTGGGAAGCCAGCTACAGGATTTTGCTATGAGTCCAGAATCTAGCGAGGAAGAATCAGATGTTCGCTGGGTCAATCCTAAATTCAGAAGGGTCCAAAAACATAAGGAACAGGTGTTTGGAAGAAGATATTAAGGGGAGGAATGGGTTAAATACTGGAGTGATGTATTTGGTACATCAGGGGGTCAGTGGGGAAGAAGGGTGGAGTTTCAATGTTGTAGGGCTAAAATGAAAGGTGTTTCCATTCAGCTCCCAAGCAAGCAAATGCATTCTGTGTTATTTTACAGTCATTTCTGCTGTTTTTGAATCATGCTGTGAGTACATAAATCTTGTTAAACGGAGAAGGCTGGGAGGAATGCATGAGGAATGCAATTAAGAAAGATAACGGGAGGAAGAGGAAGAGTCTACGGAGAGGGGCGGCATACAAATCTAATAAATACAAATACAAATACAAATGTGCTAGTATGAACTGTATTTTGAATACGGAAGGGAAGAGAATAAAGATGGAGTTTCTTTGTTTATGAAATACTGCACTTAGTAAGAGTTATTTGTAATAGCTAAAGTTCTACCAGAAACCAGAACAGTTATAGCAACTAATGCCAGCATTGATGCTATCAAGAAAAGTATACCACATTTATTTATTTATTTATTTATTGGATTTGTATGCCAGACTTGCAAGAAATATATAATAATATTGGTACCTTCTAGATAGCGTAGACTTCTGGGGAATACATGGACTTTCTGAAGGATGCCAATGCATGCATGAGAATGGAAGCTCACATATCTAGACCAAGCCTATTTTGGAGAAGATTAGTTAATTAATAAGTGAGAAGGAACTTTCTTTTAAAACTTTGGCTTGTTTTCTCAAAGCAAAATATAATGCTAGTTCAGGTTTTATCATTTCAGGGTAGATTTGAGACTGTTGTACATATTTGGTATGACCAACAACCTCCAGTTTATTGTTAAAAATATATTGAAGTGTTGGTAAGAAATATCTTTGTAATCTCAAGAGAAGAGAGATTAATTTATCATATAGCTCAAGGGTGTACTTCAATTTAACAAGAAGCAAACAAAATATCCATTAAATTATATGCAGTTTTAATTATACTTTCCAGTAAATAGACAGAATGTTATTTGGGGCAAATCCTTATACTAAAACAACAACAACAAGGCAACATTACACATTAGCTAAACAAGCAAAATCCTTTAGGCTATATTACTATAAGGCACTTAGAGAAGCTATTATAGTGATTCTAGGAAATTGAAATCTATTGACATCAAAATATAAATTAAATGTTTGTGCTTTCAAGTACCTCAATGGACTTTAATGACTACATAGATGGGTTTTCTTAATTTTTTTTGAAGAACGTGTTTTTTGAAAAAGACCCAAGAGAAGAAATATTATTCTTTCACTCTAAATGAAAGGAAAACAGGAAACATCTTAAAAGCTACATAACTCTTTGATGGTAAAACGGATTAGAAGAATCCTGTAGAATTCAGTAAAAGAAGATACATTAA
Source organism: Erythrolamprus reginae (assembly GCF_031021105.1). Lineage (NCBI taxonomy): Eukaryota > Metazoa > Chordata > Lepidosauria > Squamata > Dipsadidae > Erythrolamprus > Erythrolamprus reginae. Next base: position 55,506,693 of record NC_091956.1, on the reverse strand, counting down.
CTCCCAACATGGTGACTTCTGCAAAGAAATGGTACTAACTTAATAATAAGTAATGCCACTTATCACAATGAGCTCAGAATGATTGAGTCTTGGCAGACTCTTTCTGCATAAAGACACACAGCTTTAGGATAAGAAAAGATACAGATTGGTAATGGCCCATGTAAAATGGTTCTTGGTATTAAAATTATAGCTGATCAAAAGCACTTTAAGTTGGATGAATAGAAATTTCTAAGTAACAAGAATTAATAAATACATTATGTTCTGCACTGGTAAGAAACTATCTAATTATGATTTGTACTGTATCTAATTATCATTTGTAAAAAGGATCCAAATTAAAAACAAAATAATAATAATAATAATGGATGTGTAAGGGAGAACCAGTTGAAATTCAGAAAAGGTACAGACACTAATAGATAAAAAGGATGATCAATTTGGGATTAGAAGTGATCCCTGTTCCTTCAAGGATTGTATTCTTTCAGAAAGAGTAAGATCACAGATTCCTGAATCACCCTCCCTAGATTTACAAGTAGAATCTACTTTTTGCATAAAAAGGTATAGAACAAATTGCAATCCTTCCTGAGCCAATTGGACCCAGAATAGCCTATTTTGTTTTGATAACTTCAGTATGTATGGATGTTTGGAGCTACCCTTGAAAAATGATTTAAAATTTGCAACTGATAGAAAATGCAATGTAGGGCAGTTAAAGGTGTAGAAATAATAGAATAGAAATCATGAAAGGTTTGAGTTGCCTACCAGGAACTGATCTTTAAAATCCTTAAGGCCCAAGTATCTGTTAGCCTTATTAGGCAGACAAGAAGTACAAACAAAGCTACTAGCTCTACTTAATTGTAAGGTTACAGACTTACAGTAATATAATCTTGCAAGTCTTAAAGTACATTTCTCTCCTGTTGCCCTTATATCTCAAAAACTGGAGAGGGTCACTTCTTACATGTTTGTCATACTCACATTCCTTTACAGACTAAGCTGATGTTTTTCCGATAATTGTTGTGGTTGCAGCTCTTTCCTATGTCTCCCAAGGTCATTCCATATAATATTGTATCATCTTTCTCTGACTGTATAAACCTGACTATTTAGTTTTTCCTCTGACTGTAAAAAACAGACTACTTGGATCAGAGCCTGAAAGATAGGCACTGCAGCTGTTGGGGTACTTTGGAGTAATGGGTTCCCCATATGTAATGTGTATTGAAGAAATAGAATTATCATGCATGAGCAAAAAATCAATGGAAGTGGGAGAGATTTCAAAATTTCTATTGGCTTCCCCATTCAGTTTTCTTGTAGAAGACTAGTAGTGGATATTGGAAATTTTCCCTTCCCTTCCCTTCCCCATCCCCATCCCCATCCCTTCTGGTATGTAAGTGACTGCTGCCAGGTGAAGAAGGAAACAAGTAAACGTGTAAGTGCCCAGTGCAAGAGGAGCATAGAGGAACTGGTATAATGATGGAAAGTTAACTAAATCTGAAGTATCATCCATCATGGTCGTCTATCCAAACTCTTAAGCTTTTTACTTGTCTGCAAGTTTTTTTATAGAGGAGATTTTGCTTTTAAAGCAGTAATAGTTTGTATTTCTTAAATGTTATTGATTTTGGATGTTACCATGGTAGAAAAAGAATCATCCTAATAAATGTATTCAGCATCAGCTCTGGCTCCAGGATATTTTTTGACTGATTTATTTCAGCAACTTATAATGTTGATTATATTTTTTCTATCCATGCTTGAAGGTGCTTTTACAGAAGCTTACTGTATAGGCTAGTGATGGAAACTCATTGCCAAGTAGTTGAATTTTATACTTTAGACATAAATTGAATTTAGTAGTAGCATTCAAGGACCGGAAGACCCAGGTTTTCAAGAAATACCAGTTGCCTATAAACAAGAACTGGTGGGACCAGAAAATAGACAAAGTAACAGAAACTGAAAAAAAATGAAGTGCTCTGAGATTTTAGAATACAAACAAACCAGAAGTTGGCTCATAATTCCCCAAACTGAACATTGCTGATAAGGAAGATAAAAAATCTGGATAGTGGATGTTGAAGTACTGGGAAGAGCAAAATAGAAATACAAAATAGAACTAGAACAAAAGAAAACAAAGGGCAAAAGAAAACAAAGTAATAGTGCCCTTGGATATAATCCCCAAACATCTGGAATACCACTTGAACAATATCAGCACTGATAAAATCACCATCAGTCAAATTCAAAAGACAGGTTTACTTAGAACAGCTTACATCATGCAACAATATTTTAACACCCTTCAACAACAACATTGGATAGGTGGTTAAAAATGCCAAATCCAGCCTAAACAGCTTTCAGACCAACCAACCAACCAACCAACCAACCAACCAACCAACCAACCAACCAACCAACCAACCAACCAACCAAAATAATAATAAAACTGATGAATTTTAGGTTTGTGAAAAAAACCTTGTAGATATGATACAAATTTGCTATTATAAGATTTATATATAAATATAATTCTTTATTCTCTGTAATAATATATCTGTACCTATATTTTAAAATGCAAGTAGTCCTTGACTTACAAAATTGTTATTATGACACTGAAAAAAGTCATGACTGTTGCTGCATCCTCATGGTCATTCATCAAAATGTGTATTTACAACAGTTGCAGTGTACTAGGCTCACGTGATTGCCATTTATGACCTCCCAGAGAGCTTCCAATAAGCAAAGTCAATGGTGAATGTCAGGTTCACTTAGTAACCATGTGATTTATTTAACAACTGCGGTGACTTGCTTAACTATGGCAAAGAAAAAAATGGCTGTGACTCACTTAAAAAATTCCTTGCTTAGTAACAGACATTCTGATCCCAATTGGGGTCATTAATCAAGGATTACCTGTGACCAATTACAGTTCAGATTATCTCTTTCTAGAGAATTAAATGCAATGGTTTCCTTCAGTATGGGCCATTGAATATTTGCTTCATACATACATTTCAGTGGAACTTCTTATATCTTAATATGGAATTTACCAATTTCAGGTAAAGCTCTGAGCTCAAGCTTCTTCATCAACTACTAAGCAGCAAAGCTATAACTAAATCTTGGTCTGACATCTAAAAATGTTGCCGAATTCTATAAACTGTCAATGTATCTTCATATCAAAAACAACTGGTATTTTAAGAAAGCATATCATATCAGTGTAGAATGATAAATTATAAAATCTTCCTGCTGGAGTAACAATAATAAATGTAAAGTATACTGAAAGTAGAAAGGGTGCCTAATGTATATACAGTGGTACCTCTACCTAAAAACGCCTCTACTTACAAACTTTTCTCGATAAGAACTGGGTGTTCAAGATTTTTTTGTCCCTTCTCAAGAACCATTTTCCACTTACAAACCTGAGCCTCTGAAACTGTAACCGGAAAAGGCAGGGAGAAGCCTCCGTGGGGCTTCTCTAGGAATCTTCTGGGAGGAAACAGGGGCGGAAGGGGCAGGGAGAAGCCTCTGTGAGGTCTCTTTAGGAATCTCCTGGGAGGAAACAGGGCCAGAAAAACCAGGGAGAAGCCTCCATGAGGCCTCTCTAGTAATCTCCTGGGGGAAAATAGGGCCTCTACCCTCCCGTGGTTTCCCCAATTGCACACATTATTTGCTTTTACATTGATTCTTATGGGAAAAATTGCTTCTTCTTACAAACTTTTCTACTTAAGAACCTGGTCACGGAACGAATTAAGTTTGTAAGTAGAGGTACCACTGTACCATTTTTTTGAATGAATACTTAATACACTGTCTTAAGTTTTAGATAAATAATTTGTTCCTCTGTGACATTTTGGCAAAATATGGTGCTATTATGGTATTATTAGAGTTATATATGAAAATTATTATTTGCCTATCAAGGGCTCATTGAACTCTGTAAAACTTGCTTACCATCATGCTAGACACATGATCTCTATATATTGTTTCATTGAAAAAATTAGTAGACTAGAGTGCATTGAAATTATGGTATTATTTTCTCCTCAAATTGTACAGTAATCAAAACCACTTGGATGAAAAGAATGAGTCTTCTGCTGCTTGGTATGTTAAATGGCTCATATTACCAATGCCTTTTTAACACTTCATTTCTTCAGAAAAAGCTTAGAACTCCAGATGCTTCCAGTCATTACATAACTATTGTCTGAGATAATAGCCACACAATTCTCAAAGCTGAATAAAATCTGAGCCTTATTTTTCCAATGATCTTGGCTTTATATTCAGCATCTATTTATTGGAGACATATCTAGAAAGTGAGTCCTCACTGAGTCTTAAAAGTCTTGTAAATGTGACAAAAGAATATGAATGTCCATCTGTATTCTATGGAAAATAATCTTTGTCTTTTAAATCACTTTGTAGTAATTCCTTGGTAGTAATTCTAGTATATTCTATATGTCAGTGTGGTAACCGGTTTTATTATTTATTTGTTTGTTTATCTGTTTATCTGTTTATCTGTTTATCTATTTATTTATCTATCTATCTATTTATCTATCTATCTATCTATCTATCTATCTATCTATCTATCTATCTATCTATCTATCTATCTATCTATCTATCTATTTAGATTTGTATGCCGCCCATCTCCGTAGACTCGGGGTGGCTAACAGCAATAATAAAACAACATATATTGCTATATATATTCATGTTTTGAAAAGTTTCGCCAAATTGTTTACTGAAAAAGCCATTCAAGGTATACTACTAATGTGAAACAATGATAGAGATCACTTGCTTATTTCCTAGGGGAAAAAAGTTTGCATTCATTGCTTTCTCACTGGACTCTGTGGATTGAACCAAGATCTCATCAGTATTTAAAACATTTTAATTTTGTTCTTTCTTTTTAAAAATCTGCATTTGTCCTCTGGATGGTAGTTCCATAATACCCTTTCATTAAAGAATCTCATTATAGGAAGTTAAGAAATCACAAGCATATATTGTACAAAAGTATTTTATAAAGCATTATTTATAAATATCCTGCTGAATTCAAGGAAATGAATGTTGTTCCATAATGTGTTTGATTGGATTCCTGCTTTGATACAGTAGAATGGTAAGATGCTGAAAATACTATTTTGAATAAAGTAGCGTTGCATTGTATTTGGATGAGTATTACTAATTATAGAAAATAACTGTTAAAGAATAAGACACTAACAACAAGAATTATAGGACATGCAAACCTTAAAAGGAGATGATAGGACTTGCAAAGCTTCAAAGGTTCAATTTGTAAAGGTTCAGGAAATTTCTGGGTTCTAAAGTCAAAGCAAATCTGCTAATGCCATCACTTGGCCTGTGATGTTCACATCACGTGTATTATTATTACACTGTAAATTCCAAAGAAACCTCCAGGCCTTTTTATATTCTGCTCCTAATATGTACATTTTCAGGAAGGAAATATGTGAGCTACTTTCTGAAAGATTTAAAATCAATGGCAGGAGCCAAAGTCTGTGTTGCCACAATAAATATAAAGCATAACTGGTCACAAAAATACCCACTCCTGTTTTATTCATCATTTTAGGTTTAATACATGCTACTATCTTGTATTAGGATATTAGATCTACAATTGCACAGGTCATTTGTTTTATACCTGTTGTGCTAGTATTTTATCTCCTCTCTTTGATTTTACTTTGGCAATACCTTTTATCAAAATTTGCTATTTATTGACTGAATAAACAGTATTTTAATTTCAGCATGTGGTGTAAATAAAAATCTTGGTCAGCTACAGAAATTGACAGAGGGAGACAAAATGACTCCGGGAAGAAAATTGTGTTGCTTCTTTGCCTTGAAGGAAAGAATCATGTTGCCTCCATGCCATAACTATCTTTGCCAACTTGGAGTGCAACCATTTTGCCTAGACTCATTAAATCATTTTCCCTATTATTAGAGCTATCCAAATATTTTTCGGCTCATGAATAATAATTAAGACAGCTTCTGGCTACTTTCTTTTGTATACACACTGCTGGTGGTTTCCTGAAATCAGGAAAAACATCCAAGGAATTAAAACAACCATGGCAATGATACTTAAATTCTAAAATTTAAACAATATAGATCACAATAGCAACAATCATAAAACTAAATACCATGGCCAAAATATTAAATTAAAATGTGTATATGTTAGTTATATCAAAAATAGTCATTGAATCCTTGAGATTTCTTTTAAATAACTTCTGAAATGCTAAGAGTAAACCGCTCTAAACTCAACTGCAGGAAATACGACTTTAGTAACCGAGTAGTTGATGTATGGAACTCACTAGCAGACTCTGTAATTTTAATGAAGCAATTGGAAAAATGAAACTATTGAAAACATAATGCATCTGCTCTGTCCCAGTGCTGAAGCCCCAAATAATTACACAACACACAAACTTGCTTAACAAAACTGAATACTATTATTTTAAAATAATAAGGACTTTGTGTCTGAATGGTCAAACATCTGGCAACTCCAAATCTCAACCATAAAATGCTCTGTCCTACACATTGGCAAAAAGAATCAGAACACCAAATACAAGCTGAATAAACAAGACCTTGCGGACAACCCTTACTTGGTTAAAGACCTTGGAATACTCACATCAAATGACTAAGTGCCAAAGCCCATTGCAACAACATCGCCAAAAGGCTTCAAGAGTTGTTTACCTAATCCTACGTAGCTTCTGCTCCAGAAATCTCACACTACTAACCAGAGCATACAAAACTTTCACCAGACCAATCCTTTAATACAGCTCATCTGTCTGGAACCTGCACCACATTTTGTACATAAACACTCTAGAAAATGTCCAGAGATACTTTACTAGAAGAGCCCTCCACTCCTCCACTCACAACAGAATACCCTAGGCAACCAGACTTACAATCCTAGGTTTAGAAAGGTTAGAACTATGTCATCTTAAACATGACCTAAGCATGGCCCATAAAATCATCTGCTACAACATTCTTCCTGTGAATGACTACTTTAGCTTCAACCACAACAACACACGAGCATACAACAGATACAAACTTAAAGTAAACCGCTCTAAACTCAACTGCAGGAAATACAACTTTAGTAACTGAGTAGTTGATGTATGGAACTCACTACCAGACTCTGTAATATCATCACCTAACCCCAAAAACTTTACTCTTAGATTATCCACTGTGGACCTCTCTTGATTCCTAAGTGCACCAGAGTGCCTTCTGTCCCCTGTCCTAATGTTTCTCTTTTTACTAGTATCATGTATATAAATATTATATCTTTGTATACCATCAATATGTATGTGACAAAACAAATAAATAAATAAAATAATAAATTAATTAATTTGACTAAGGATTTTCTACAGCTAAATATTCTTTCTAAATGTTATGATTGTTTTTAAATTTGGAAAGAATAGGTTTGTTGTATGGTTAAAAAAAATGAATATTCTTGTTTAGTAACCACTGAGAAACACAAAATAGTGTTTTAATGAAGCAATTGGAAAAATGAAACTATTGAAAACATAATGCATCTGCTCTGTCCCAGTGCCGAAGCCCATGGAAGCCAACCATGGAAGCCAAGATTTAAGCCACAAAACAATCTGGAATATTCAGGAATTATGATGCAGCTTTCAAGATTCATGATGCAAGATACAAGATTCACTACACAAGATTCTGGAATGTCATTGTTCCCTGCAATTAGCCTTAGTGTGGTTAAGCCTTAAGTAGTCTTAAGGGCGTGGCCAATTAACCTGTAGCTCTACTCTTGAGTAGACCTCCACCAGAGTAAATATCAGCAGTTGCTGCCTTTACGCAGTCCTGTGTGCTCTCGCATTCCAGCAAGGAGTAGCCCCTCCTTTCTCAGCCCTGCCCAAAGGCACCACAGGCTTTCAAAGATTCTGGCTGCACAGGCTGCTAGGCATGCTACAACAGCATGCTACAACAGGCTGCTAGGCATGCTACAACAGCATCTTAGGAGCATGTAAAAATAACACAAGGTGGGGTTTTCTTGATAAGAGACATATAAATTGAATTTTATCAATGGTGATGGGAAGGCAGGTGAATTAAAGGTCCATAAGATAGGTCAAATGCCATACAGCTTTTTGGAAGAACTAGGTACTATCTGTCACAATCTGCTTTTTGAATAATTCTCTGATCAATAACAAGGTGGTTTAAAAAAACCAAATAACCAAATTGAATGCCATCTACACCAGAGTGTAATCTAAATTTGACAGCAACCAGTTCTTGCAATTCATCAAGAGAAAAAGTCAAATAAATTAGTAGTCAGAATGTACTTCTGAAAGCTCTGTTATTTTACCAGGATAAAAAAGCGAATGAGTTAGAAAAATGCTAACAAGATAGGAGTTCTGAATTACTAAGATTCCAATTGGGAATAACTTTTCTCACCAACTTAGTATCACAAATTCAGGAAAATGATCAAAATAACAGAACTTAACTAACTAAAGTTAAATTCCATGCTTGTTATTGTTCTGAATTTCCCTCAAGACTGTTCAGTTCCCAGGCTTTCAGATTGAAACTACCCCCTAAAATCACTATTTTCAGCTTTTATATCACACTTTTATTGGAATACACAGCATTTTGCAAAAGGCAGTTGGTTAAAGTGTTCAGGGAGTATTTTTTTTTCTTTGCTGCGAAGTTATCAGATTAAGTTCTGGGAAAGGTGCCAGCTGCAGCCTAATGACATTCCAAACGAGATAACAAAGAGAATGCAGCATAGAAGAGAAAAAATCAGCTCACCAATTTTCTAACAGTCCTTCAGCGTCTGGCAAAGAGTTTTTAACATGGCAGAAATCAGGTTTCAGGAGGGGCATCTTGGAGCATCCCAACTCTAATGCATCCTCCATGAAGCAACATTGAAACTCCACTGCGAATTTCCCAAAATCCTTTGCTTTTATCCTACCTGGGAGTGGCATCAAAACCCCAAGAGGTAAAGCTGCAAGCTTATTTCCTTTTATCATACAAGTTCTGTTGTCTTCTCAGTAACCTCCTGTATCTAGCATCTAAAAGTGGGTACATCTAATGTCTGCTTCATCCTCCGACTGGGACTATTCTCCCATTGGTATATCAGCCCCCTCTGGTGGTTCCTCAAGTTGCTCCAGGTCACTTTCTCCCTCACTCTCACTCTTTGCATCAGCTGGCAACCCCACTGGCCCAGGGTATCCAGAGGGGCCTGGTTCATCCTCCTCAGAATCTGACATTACCAGAGGTGGACAAGGAGCACTCACAAGAAAGACCTGGCTATATCAGCAAGGCTGGAGGGTCAGGGCCCAGTAACATTTTAACATGACTCCACTATTGCTAATACTGTATCTACTTTCTTCTGTGTCCAACGGGTCACATTGGGATTCACTGCCATCTCACTTGGGGCTCACAGAAGAGCATGTAAGCTTGGAGTTAGTTAGAACCTTGAAGGCTTTCCCCCTGCCTTTTAAACTTCATTAATTATATATTCATTTTAATTGCCTTCTATTGGAATTCAATATTTATTGGTTTTTATCTTTTAATTATACACTACAAAGAGTGTGAGTGAGATGGACAGTCTCAAATTTAATAAACAAACAAACAAACAAACAAACAAACAAACAAACAAACAAACAAACTGGTAACTAAAGCTAATGGCAATGGTAATATTCAATTCAATTCCATTCAATTTATTAGATTTGTATGCCGCTCTTCTCCGAAAACCCGGGGCGGCTCACAGAATAAATATTAAAGGCTTTTTATTAATTTTATTAAATTTTATTAAATATTAAAAGCATCAGTTCTAATCCTAAATTCGCTGACCATACTCTTGGTTAGAACTAGGTTCACAAAATATAATTATGTAATTAGAATATTATTGCACAAGATAGGTATATATGTTCATGCACATATTTTAGAAATTTTTAGTGCATAAACTACATTATACATATCAGGCTTTGTTAAAGTGAATCAATGTAAGTTATATTAATCACAAACGTTTTGCGTCCCAGTATTTTCAATGTAATTAGAATTTAATTACATGCTGAGGAAAACCAGGAACTGAATCCTATAAAGCTCTAAAGTTTGGCTATTCATGTACAATCTCTTTCAAAAACACTCCAATCAGCACACAGAACAGGGAAAATATGAGTTTAGGGCTTAGTTGTAAAGTGTGGAACAATTTAACAATTAGCTATCATGAACCAGATTGAACTAGCTAAATGCCTACATTTTCTCTACATCTTCATTATATCTTAGCATTACCAAGTACAGTATTGCCAATTCTTGAAATTAAATGATGAACAATTATAAAACAGGTAAACAGGCAGAATTTGAGATTTGTAGTAGAATGGTGGAATATTAAATGGAAAATTGAGAGGTTAAGTTCCAATAAAAAACCCATCAACTAAAATCTTCTTTTGACAGCTGGGCTGACATTTTTTTTTAAATGTCATTACTTTCTCCCCTAGTGATATGAAACATGTTTGGCACATGCAACCAATTTTCTCTCTTTGATTGATAACATATTTAATTGGCCTAATTAAATATGAATAAATTAATACATAATAACATGCAGTTTTGCTTTAAGCCTGGGAAATTTCAAGAATCATGATCTTTTCTGAAAAATATTTTCCTCAACATTTATAGTGATATTAATATATTAATAATATTTTATAAAGATAAACTGTTTTGGAAATCTGTTTTTCAGATAACCGAAGACACAGTTCAACAGCCTGTTAAGTGAGACCCCTCTATCATCACACCTTTCCATCTTCAAAGTATCTCAAGGGAAGATTTTTCAGAAGAAAATGATCCAGTTATAATGGAAACTGTCAGTACTGCAGAAAAGAGACATGCAGATAACAGTTTGGAAATGATATTCCTAAGAGCTGGCAGATGGTTCTTGCAAAGAAATTGACACATTATGGATTAATAATAGGTGTTATTAAACAAGATTTATTCTAAACATTGTTCCCACTTACATAATATCTAAATAAACTTCACTTAATGAAGGATTCCCTGGACAGAATTCATTACTGCCTCCCACCCACTTTTTAAAGAGCTGACAACAGCTTAAATTATATCCAGCTTTGTTAGTGTAAAGGTTGTACTTATTGTCTCCTGCTTCCACCTATATGGAAGAAAACATTTTCAATTTTTGCAGCTGGAATTCATATTTCAAAATATAGAGATACAATAATTATTTCTTTGTTTTTTCAATCAGGGTTTGGAAATGTCTCTGTCATCATAGACCTCTATTTGTATCTTCTAAAATCCAATTTAGGTATCTTGAGAATCTTTCAGTGTGTTTAAGTTGATTGAGACATGCTTTAAATTTGAAATCAATCCCAACTTTCCTCATTTTACCCATTTTTCTTTTTCTTAGAAATTTAAAAAGTTTACTACTTCATAGATTTAACATGACTACAAAGCATTGCACAATGTGGACATTACTTTTTCTACTTCCTCCCTCCCTCCCTCCTTTCCTCCTCCTCCTCCTCCTCCTCCTCCTCATCTGTTTCTTCCTCTTCCCCCTCCTTCCAAGGTACAAATATACCTTAAAATGAAAAAAGTAACAATTGATAACTTGCATCAATAAAAAGGATTAAAACACAGTTTTAATGAAAAAAACCCCCCTCATTGATTCCCTCCCCCCCACTAGATGGTAAATATCAGAGTACAGATTTAAAATCTTAAAAAAATTATATCAAACAGGTTGTCTCATAAATGTGTGGACTTTAAAGTTGTAGAATGCTCAGCAAGGATCAAGGGGGAAAGTTCTCAAGTTCTCTAGAATAATGATAATTTTTAATGGTTGCTTTTGAGTGGTTTCTATTACTAGCTATGGCAACAGTAACATGCATATTGGCCTTTTATTCTGTTGCTGCTGCAACTGGTTATCAGTTTGCCTCTTTTATTAACTGCAGGAGGGTGAAAAAAGAAGAAAATCTCATATGAGAAATTGCAGCTCAGATCCACATTAGTTCAACTTAAAATAAAGACCATTTCCTTCACTTTGCAATCCGTTAGATTATATTCTATCCTTATCCCAAGAGTTTAAAGGAAATCCTTCCATTTTGCTCCCCAACCACCACTGAGTATAATAGATTGTGTTGAATAAAGTATTAAAATGTTCAGGTGGGATGGTGACATTACTGGGTAAATATTATTCTACATTTTACAATAAATTGTCTGTTTTTATTTATCATACTTCAGAACTGACCTTTTAGTTTAACCAACTACTAAAATAAAAGAGTAGCTAACATAGTATATAAATTAATGTGGAAGGGAATGGGAAGCCATCTTCTTCAAAATTCAGATATTTGAACTGCTAATACAGTACCTCATTGGCATAAATACAACGTTAATTCTGCCTTGTTCTCTTTGTACATATGCTTAAATGCAACTCTCTCTCCTATGATTTATCATCTATAAGGCAACCTATTACTTAATTTGAAATTTCAGTTTCTTCTGCTGCTTTGCTATTTTTCTTTATTAATTATGCTTAGGGCCTAAGTTGGGTCAAGAGGGTACTCAGTGAAAAATGTAACAAGATGATTAATCTACCCACTGCTTATTTTATGGCATCCAGATGTAGACCAGGTGACTATTATTCGTTTGTCACTTGTTATCTCTGAATAATTTGTCACTTATTATCTTCATTCTATTGGCTCTGTTTGTACTTTTGTTCTCTGGCAGCTAATTTGCATAACATAGCCTTGTAATATTTAATCGATGTTTCCATTTAAACTCTGTACTTTGAATGACTGGATCTTGCCTTATTAGAATTAACATTTTAATTCATCCACTTTTTTGTTAGTTGCCAAAGTTGAAGAGTCTTTTTTTATTCTGAAATACAGAAATAAAAAATTGTGCTGGGTAAAAATAAATTCATTTATAAATAACAGTACTACTTACAGACCTTAGAAAATACACCTGTATTATTATTTTACTATTTTGTATTACATTATTATCATGGTCAACTAAATAAAAAAAATAAAAACTATATAAAACCAATTTAATTTAATTTTACAGCACAGCATGAAACCTTTTACCCATGAAACAGCACTGCTCAGCCTTTCCATTACCTTGATAAAGACAAAGTTCATTAGCACAGAGTGAATATCTATTATTAATCACATATTGATGATCTTGGGGTAGCACTGTCTTTCTTTATAGATGGTTTAAAGCACCTTTTTCTGTTATATGCAAAACTGTTCAGGAATATTAATAGGTAAGTGGTCACAAGCCCATGTAGCCATTAAGCATTGTCAATGTACAGAATAAGAAACAGGAATTATAGAATAGAATTAAAGGGCTGGAAGGGACATTGGAGGTCTTCTTCCATCCCCTTGCTCAAGCAGGAGATCCATACCATTTCAGACAAGTGACTGTCTAGACTCTTCTTAAAAACTATCATGTCACTCCAGTGACCATCACCCCAAGAATCCAAATTTTGATCACTTGACCCTGGGAATGCTGCCAGAGTCATAAGTGTGAAAACATATGTGTGTTAAAAAGTGTGAAATGTCACTTTTTAACACACATTTAGTTGACAGTTGAAGACTCCTATAACACCATTCTGTTTTCATTTATTTATCAAATATGTGTAACCACCCATCTACCAGTGGAACTATAGAGGGAGAAAAAAAGATTAAGCATAATGGACAATGAATCAATTAAAAGAACTGAGTCAAACCCACCATAAGAACCAATTTACCAATCTGCCTTCCCAAAATATACCATTAATATTTCTGTAAAATCTTGGTAGGAAGTCAAACCTACATGTCCTTCAGAAGTTGCTTAATTGTTGACATGGAACAACTGAGATATACCCTTCCTGGGCCACCAGATACAAACTTAATTATTTTTATTCTATTAACTTTGAAATTAGTCATTCGTGATTGGAGGCTGAAGATTGGGAGAGCCAATCTTATATTCTTTATATGTTTCTTTTCTCATATATAACTGAATTAGAGCTCAAGAAGTGCATAAGAGAAAGGTTTTTTTTTGACAAATGGTAATGTTGAAAAAAGGGCAACTAAAAGCAACAGTAGGAGGTCAAGTGCATAAGCAAATAATCTCTCTCTGTCTCTCATAAGGAGATTCCGCCCCCAGCTTCTTTCGTGTGACTCACAAAGAAAAACTAGGATTATATGGGGTCAATTAAATTTACAAGACTTCTCAAGCCCCAAAAGGTTATTTTTATATATAAAAGGAAAACATTCATAAATGTTTGAGAATATTGTGCTAAAAGCTATAGGAATGTTAAAAAGAACAAAGTTTGAGGTCAGGTAAATGAAAGAGAAAGGAGATTCCTCCCCAATAAATATCTTTATTTATTTTTAAATAAGATGTAGTATAATTTTAAATTCTTATACTCTTTGTAAAAAGGATAGGAACAAATTGAAGAAATAAAATTTTACTTCAGATGAAACCATAGACCATAAGAAAGATATTTTGGACTGCAGTTTCCAGAATATCTGTATATTGACCATCTCAACCATACATAGATTTGGACATAGATTCCAGTGTGTCTAGAAGTTATATATCTGATGTTTACATTAGCTTAGCAAACCATCTCATCAATTTTCTTCATCATCTGCTCTGTTTTCTCAAATTTCCAAAGGTCTTGGCAATTTGCCAGTATTTACTTTCTATTCCAGAAACATTTTTCAAGTAGGCATCATGTACTCATTTTCCAGACTAGTTAAAATCTTCCCCATTTCAATTGACCATGAACTCAGTCAGATATCTTGTAAGTTGTATGTTTAGAATTGTGGTAAGTTTTTAAATTTATTTTCTTCTCCAAATGTCCTATCACATTCATCTTTGTGCATAACGGTTGTCAATTGATACTTTTTTTTTTGCCTGTTAACTTCTCTTAATGCATACAGTTTGGTACCCAAGTCTAGAGCCAAATTCATATTAAAGTCCAGAGAAGTGCAGAATACAAAAGATAACTGTAGCAATTTTCTATAACTCTGGTGGGAAGCTAGCCAAAAAGTATAATTTAAGGGTCTAAACTAGTGATGGCGAACCGTTTTTTCCTTGGGTGCCAAAAGAGCATGGACGTGCACTATTGCACATACGCAAGTGCCCACACCCATAATTCAATGCCTGGGGAGGGCAAAAACAGCTTTCCCAACCTGCTGGAGGCCCTCTGGAGACAGGAAATGGCCTGTTTCCCAACTTCTGTTGGGCCCAGTAGGCTTGTTTTTCATTCTCCTTAGGCTCCAAAGGCATCCCTGGAGCTGGGGGAGAATAAAAATGCCCTCCCACCCCCTCCAGAGGATATCTGGAAGCCAAAAGCGCCCTCCCATAGCCTCATGCAAGCCCAAAATTAGCTGGCCAGCACACAGATGCATATTGGAGCTGAGCTAGGTCAACAGCTCGTGTGCCAGCAGATATGGCTCCACGTGCCACCTGTGGCACCCGTGCCATAGGTTCACCATCACTGGTGTAAACTCTATTTAATTAGGAGTCTGATTAAGTAAAATAAAACAAAAAGCTACAATAAGTAAAATAATATTTTTGGGTGCCGAATAATGGCTTGGCTAAAAGTCCTTGTCAAAAGAAGTTGCCACAAAGCCTATAAAGATATAAATAGGCCAAGAAATCAAAGTCATAGTACATGTGTACATAAGCTGAAGAGTGATAACAGTTTTTTTCTGTTTATGCTTTCTTTCTTTTAAAAATTAATGGAACAACTCATTACTCCAAATACTTAGAAAACAAATAAGCAAGAAACAGACACATAGAATAGAAATAATAGAATGGTAACAAGAATTAAAAAACCTGAAACATTGTAATACTGTACTTGTGCAATTTACCAGCATAGACATGATGATTATATATATATTGATAGATGATAGATATGATAGATAGATAAACAGACAGATAGATACAGTAGATAGATAGATAAATAGATACAGTAGATAGATAGATACAGTAGATAGATAGATAGATAGATAGATAGATAGATAGATAGATGATAGACAAACAGATATCTAGATAGCCAGATATAGCAGTAAAGTACTTCAAATGATTAGAGATGTCCTGATAACTTATCAGATAACCAGTTCTTATTGAGATTTTGGAAACTATTGTTTTAATCCTTTTAATACTCTTTATTTCAAAAATTCACTGAAAAATAAACAAATCTACAATGATAAAATGAATTGTTAAGTATAAGCATTAGTTTCATAGTAAAAAAAAAATCTATAATGGATGTTTTATGCTCTCCAACTAGTAGCTGCATAGTTGCTGATGGCAAAAGTAATGCAGACAGGCTACCAGAAGGAAAAGTGGAAACTGAACAAGGAATGGCAATAAGAAATATTTGCCAATATAAATTTTTAATTGGATTTGAAGAATAGCATAAGGGGTGAAGTTCTGAACTTTGCTGTAGACCTTTTCTCCAAATGACCTAAGAATAATTTTGTTGTATGGGAAAGTTTGAGAGACACATTCTTTATGAATTCTGATTCAGCTGACCTGCCCAATACACAGTGGACTAAAGTATGGATCAGAATAAGTTTATGCTTTAGGGTTGGTGCTTCTCTGGATGTTGCAATGGAACTTTTGGCTGAGAAAATGAAGAAATGAAGAAATCATGTGTGTTTTAATAGATATCTCTTAAAAGTTTACATTCTGATAAAAGAATTTTTTAGAAATATACATATTGTAGAAAAAAATAGATACCAGGCGATACATTTATACATGTACTTAAATAGAACCTTTATTCAGATTCCCCCCGCCCCCAAAGAGCAGATGAGTGCTGAATAAGATGGAATGATTTAGGATGAGCACTTTCATTTATAATGAATACCTGAATTTTAACACAGGATGGAAATAGAATGACCTGCCTATCCCAGGGATGGTTTCATCGACATTAGCTTTAAATTAATGTGAGACTAAAATAAATGCAAGGTAATAAAACAAAAAAAGTTTAAATTAATCCTGAAGATTGCTGAGATATAATTTCTCAGACATATTCTCACATCCTTTTCACTGCACCAGTTATCTGTTTCATTCTCATAGGATGGTGATATTTTTTCTACAGTCATATTAGCTGAGAGATTTTCTTTTAGAATTCCTTTAAACTCATATTTTGTAAAATTCATGTGGTGCTATGATTGCCTTCTCCTTTGACCACTGGTTGTTCTAGATCAGTGATGGCAAACCATTTTTCCCTTGGGTGTCCAAAGAGTGTACATGTGTGAGTGCCCACACCCATAATTCAATGCTTAGGGAGAGTGAAAACAGCTTTCTCTGACCCCCAGAGGCCCTCTGGAGGTCAGAAATGGACTGTTTCCCAACTTCTGGTGTTTTGCCCTCCCTGTGCTCCTAAGGCTTCCCTGGAGCCCAGGGAGGGTAAAAAATGCCCCTCCTCTTTCACCCGGAAGCTTTCTGGAAGCCAAAAACGCCCTCCCAGAGTGTCTGTGCAAGCCAAAAATCAGATGGCCAGCACACACATGCATGTTGGAGCTGAGCTAGGGCAACGACTCATACATGCCATAGGTTCGCCATCACTCTTCTAGATGGAGCTGAGGAGAAAGCCAAAAGAAGTTGGGGAAGCATACTCTAGGTCAGTGATGGCAAACCTTTTCCCCCTCAGGTGCCAAAAGAGTGTGGGTGAGTGCTATCGCACATGCATGAGTGCCCATACCCATGATTCAATGCCTGGGGAGGGTGAAAACAGCTTCCCCCATCCCCCAGAGGCCTTCTGGAGTCCAGAAATGGCCTGTATCCCAACTTCTGGTGGGCTCAATAGGCTCATGTTTTGCCCTCCCCAGGCTCCAAAGGCTTCCCTGGAGCTGGGAGAGGGTAAAAACGTTCTCCTCATCCCCCAGAGGCTCTCTGGAAGCCAAAAACATCCTTCCAGAGCCTTTGTGCAAGCCAAAAATCAATTGGCCAGCACACACATGCATGTTGGAGAGGGGCGGTATACAAATCTAAATAATAATAATAATAATAATAATAATAATAATAATAATAATAATAATAATAATAATAATGGTTTGCATGCCAGCAGATATGGATCCACATGCCACTTGGGAAACCCATGCCATAGGTTCGCCATCACTGCATTACTAAGTGTTCAAATATGAGTGGAAGCAATACAGCTGTTCTGAAATTAATCAGACAAGTCTTCTTATATACCACACTAAGTGACAAATGTGTATGCATTGTGTGTGTGAATATGTGTATGTTTATATATATATATATGTTTATATGCATATATCTATGTACATGCTATAGTATGTTAGTCTGGATATGTGTTTGTGTATGCATGTTTGTGTGTGTATGTGTGTGTGTGTTGAGATGAGATGAGAAAGCGGAGGAATTCTGGTTGCCATGACTTGGGAACAATGTACTAGCTGCATGCTTTCAATCAGTTTTCTATAGCCTAAACTTGAGCCATTTACTGTGGAATTATGCCCTATAGATTTATACCTGAACTAAATCTACATTGTAACTATAAATGTATAAATTAAGAAGGTCCATTTTCCCCCCAGGAAAAATGATAGAACTGACATCAAATGAATGTAAATAAATTCCAGAACACTTTCCAGAATAAAATGTCTTGTATAGGTGAAAGTCCAAAGACATTGCCCTAAATGGTTATTTAATGTTCTCTGTGGGTTATTTGTAGTGACAGCTCACATAAAATATCAGAATTAATGACCATGCCATGAGCTGGCACTTGTACCCAAACTTATAATGAGTTCAGGTCTAGACATGAGCAACTTATTTTTCTATGTACACGTTTTGGACATTATCAGGAAGAGTTGAATAGGATCAAAGGTAAGATGTTGATGAGGCTAGGAAGAAGGTGACAAGAGTATTACCTGCCTGAAGTTTCTTTATTTCTTATGAGGGATGGGTGGGGCTTTATATATACAGAATTGAGCTTAATTCTATGCATTATTAATTGGGGCTATTTCTTAGGGCTGGAGATGGATTTGAATTTGACAGCAAAAATGTGCTTTGGAGCACAGGTGCCCTGCTTCTAACCTTATAAACTGAATATTTTCTCAAAATCGTGTGGTATCAGCCCATTGGGCTGAAGCTGTAGACAAGTGTCATCTGAGAGCACTCTTAAGTACTGTATGTTACTGCATTCAGATGCAAAATCTATTTAAGTCTAATGTTTACATAGATTTGAACCCTGATCAAATTCAGTGTTATCCCTAATGCAGATACCCTGCTTATAGACAATTTCTTATCCATTTCTACGGCTCTGTTTCTTCCCTAGCCAGATCAGGCAAGTTATACAAACCAACATGCTTAGGGATTTATTTAATTTTTTCTGATGCAGGCTATATTTTCTTAATAGTCTTCAAAAGCAATCCTAGTCTGTTGTAATAACCTAGGAATGAATGAGATCACACATTATGACATTCAAGTCCCAGGAATGAAGCAAAAAGGGTAGAACAGAGAATTGGTATTAAACTACTCAAATGGACAGGTCAGTGCCTATTATTCTATCTCTTTCTGCCTGGCACAAGGAGGATCTGTCTCTGCCTTTGTAATTTTTTTCCATATTTAATGCCTATGGTTATTCTTATTCTACATCTTTAACAGGGTGTAGAAAGCATGCTATTATTTCAAAACCAAATGTATTCAGCTACTGAACAAATTTAACCTTGCCACCATTTCCCCATAGTAATGCTATTACTCATCTGTTCTTGGTATCAGTGACATCCTCAATTTTAATTTTAAAACCATCTGAATACAGAATTGGAAAGAAAACACTCATTATACATATTTTGCAACCAAATATGTGAAAAGGGGAATGGGGGACGAGTAGGGAAGGATATAAAAGATATGATCAGAGATTTATGAATTTGGTGCTAAGAAGGCTACACATTAGCACTGAATGCAAGACAAGAACCTTAATTTGATCTAAAAAGGAATCATTGATGTATGAAATCAATGGATATGGTTAATTGGTTAGGTATTAATTGTCCCCCTTGCATTTTAGTTCTGAGTGAATGAAACATTCACTCAGGTTGCTAATTCCAATAGCAAATGCAACTTAAAAAGTACAGTATATCAGAGCATTATGCATGAGGGACAAGAACATTGGAAACTTCTAAACAATATAAAGTTCTGAATGAGCCATTTTATTACTTAATAAGAACTCAAAATTACACTGCTTCTGTGGG
The DNA here is from genome assembly GCF_031021105.1 of Erythrolamprus reginae. Taxonomy (NCBI): domain Eukaryota; kingdom Metazoa; phylum Chordata; class Lepidosauria; order Squamata; family Dipsadidae; genus Erythrolamprus; species Erythrolamprus reginae. The sequence continues at coordinate 55,486,615 of NC_091956.1, read as the reverse complement.
CTTGTGCTCTGAGATGCATATCAAATGCATATCCCAAAATAATGAGTTTACAAATTATGTGTTTATTTCTTTCTAGAATTTATCCAAAATGTTGTATGGCTCCTACTTCCTTGGATTCCAGCTGCTGTAGTTTATAAGAATTTTAATAATTTTCTTTATGTATGGTGAAACACAAAACACAGGAACTTGTTCAAGATAAACTGGACATTTTCAGCCTCTTTTTGAGAGTTTTCATACAAACTATCATAAAATCATAAAATGTAATTCAAATCATTGAAATCTCTAAGCTCTTATAGCTATTTATATAGGTTTTTACCAGCCTTACTGGTTCAAGCCATATACTGTAGATTGGTACGTTTTGTGGTAAATCCACATATGGCTATGAAAGTAATATCTGTGATCTATAGCTATATTCCTCCCCCATTACCCTAAACTTACATTTTAGATTGAGAACTCTATCCTTCAATGTCAGAGATATCATCCCATCTTCAGTTTAAGAAAGAAACAGCTAATTTAGAGTCTTTTTATTTTTTTAAATTATATTTTTGATATTGTTTTTTACTATAAAGTGCTCAGAGAATTTTTGCAGTTTAACATTTGTGTGAAAATCATTAAATATATATTAATGACTAGGATAGGACTATTAGTGTGCTTAACTAGAAATGATTCTTGTGTCTTTTTGGCAATTGATGACAATCTTTTCTTCTTCCTAATATCTGTCCTTAATGTTTTTAGATTTTGGTACATGCACTGAATTGTTGCTTTTACAAGATTGCATTGTTTATTGGAATTAAATAAACCTATTATGTTTTCATGCTCTCTGGCTGTGCCTCATCCCAAAACAAATCATTACTATGGAATAACATTTTATCAATATTATTGATCAATTATGTTTTAATCTTTTTTTCAAAGCCACCAGTGTCTGAAACTATCTTTACATCTTATGGAACTGAAATCATATGTTAAGAAAGAAGGTTGTTTTGTCTACTCTGAATTTAGTGCTAAACAATTATACAGATATTAGATTTAGAATAATAGTGTACATGATAACAATTTAGTGCAAAACAATTATACAGATATTAGATTTAGAATAATAGTGAACATGATAACATGGAACATAGCAAATTGAAAGGGACGTGGTGGCTCAGGGGCTAAGATCCGGAGCTTGTTGATCAGAAAGGCCAGCAGTTCGGCAGTTCAAATCCATAATGCAACGTGACGTAACCGAGTGAGCTCCCATTACTTGCCCCAACTTCTGCCTAGCAGTTCAAAACTATGTTAAAATGCAAATAGAAAAATATGACCACCTTTGGTGGGAAGGTAACAGCATTCCGTGCACTATCAGCATTTAGTCATGCCAGCCACATGACCACAGAGACATCTTCGGACAGATACGGTTCTTCAGTTTTAAAACAAAGATGAGCACCAGCCTTAGAATATGGAATGACCAACACATATATGCAAGGGGAACCTTTACCTAGTAAATTAAAATGATTAATGTAAGCCAACACTGCTCCATTGAGAAATAAGAGGAAAGAATCTGAATAATTGGAGGAAATCCTGGGTTTATCAAAGAGCCACAGGGAGCATTTTAGGAGATGAGAATATTAAGTGTCTATCAAGAAAGAACTACTATACAAAAGAAGGCAATAAGAACAGAATTATCTATTTTATTTTATTTTATTTTATTGGTGGCTGTCTGGAACCTGAATGGCATGGCTTCTATTGCACTTTAATATTTTGTGGTAGATTTCTCTTGTAATAATGAAAATTCCTTTGAGACAATTGTTATGCTGATCCAAAGAAGAAGGAATCAGTCATACATCCACGCAAATTCAAATATTGTATCTCTGTGATGTTTGGTCATCACCAGGCTCACTAAGTGGTAATGGAGATACTTCATCTTCAAAAGCAGCTGTGTTCCTCTATTTAAGCAGCTGTATCCCTTTCTTGCTGCATTGTTTGAATGTTTCTTAGAATGATTTGTCACCAACATGATTTCAAGTAACTAAAGAATCAGTTTGGCTTATAATCACAATCACAATAAAAGCTATCACTAGGAAGTCAGAGAAGGGGGAATAGTAGTAGTAGTAGTAGATGTTGTGAAACCTCAAGAAGATAGATGTTTCCAGTAGTGGTGATGCTTCATTTCACGATATTAATAAAATATCTAGCATAATATCTTTTTATTAATTTCCATAGCATAGCAATCACTTGCATAATGAATAGTTCTGAACATATGAATAGCACTAAAAAAATTACTGCATTTGTTATGTACCAGATGCCTGGTTTGCATGCCAAAACATTTTGGCAGAAAATTGAAAATCCTCCAGGTTAGAATATTTTCTGTAGGCAAAGGTGCTTGTAAAATGGCAAGGACCTACAGCCATTAGGCGGGCATTCTGCCTGTATTCAGTGGAAACAACAGTTCAGCAAATCCCACTCAAAATATTTCTAAAAATATGGGCCTTATGTAAGTCTTGAAAAATAGGTTTTACTTTTCCTTTCAGGCATATTACCAGTTTGCTTTGTTCTAGAGTCCCCCAAAAGAAACGGTTAACATTTTTTAAAAAATCACAAAACATAATTTGATGTGCTTATTGAATTGAATGGAATTTATTAGATTTGTATGCCTCCCCTCTCTGAAGACTGTGCTTATGTATTAAGAGGTGTGTCTTACATATTGCACTTGGTACGCCAAACTGCGGAGGGATCTTTTTGTAAAAAGGACTGGGAGAGCAGTCAGGCTCAGCAAAGCCCAGTCTGGTCCCTAGAGTGGGCGAGGTTTTGTTTGTTTGTTTGTTTGTTTGTTTGTTTGTTTGTTTGTTTATTTATTTATTTATTTATTCATTCATTCATTCATTCATTCATTCATTCATTCATTCATTTATTTATTTATTTATTTACTAGATTTGTATGCCGCCCCTCTCCGAAGACTCATACCATGTATAAATTCCCCCATGCCTGGCGACAGAGGTGGGTTTTAAGGAGCTTGTGAAAGGCAAGGACAGTGGGGGCAACTCTGATATCTGGGGGGAACTGGTTCCAGAGGGTCGGGGCCCTCAAGAGAAGGCTCTTCAAACGACATTGCTTAGTCGATGGGACCCGGAGAAGGCCAACTCTGTGGGACCTCACCAGTTGCTGGGATTCGTGCAGCAGAAGGCGGTCTCGGAGATATTCTGGTCCGATGCCATGAAGGGCTTTATAGGCCATAACCAACACTTTGAATTGTGACCGGAAATTGATCGGCAACCAATGCAGACTGCGGAGTGTTGGTGTAACATGGGCATATCTTGGGAAGCCCATGATAGCTCTCGCAGCTGCATTCTGCACGATCTGAAGTTTCCGAACACTTTTCAAAGGGAACCCCATGTAGAGAGCATTACAGTAGTCGAACTTCGAGGTGATGAGGGCATGAATGACTGTGAGCAGTGAGTCCCGGTCCAGATAGGGCCGCAACTGGTGCACCAGGCGAACCTGGGCAAACGCCCCCCTCGCCACAGCTGAAAGATGTTTCTCTAATGTGAGCTGTGGATTGAGGAGGACGCCCAAGTTCAACGGGGCCAGCCTCCTCAGAATGAGGAAGCTCAAGGCAACAGGAAAAGGGGGCTAGCCCCAGGGATCAGGTGATTGTGGGGCTGGGAAGGGCACAGATGAGTGGAGATACCCTTTTTAAGTGAGCGGTCAAACTCGGCCAAAGTACAGCCTGATCTCCGGGGTGGCTGTGTGAGGATTGGTGGGGTCAGCCTTCTCAGAAGCTCAAGGTATCAGGAGCTTTCTGGCAGGCATAAGGGAAGGAGGGAGACACCAGAGTTTGATTGAAGTACTTGGAATAAAATCAAGCCTGTAAGAAAACTGGCAGTGAAAGCTTATATTTAATTCATTTAATTTTTATTAAATGTATACTTTATGACCACTAGTAGGAGTCTTTTCTTGCAGTTTTATACAATATAGTTGAACAATTTTTTTACAAATATGAAAAAATTATCATGTTTAGATCAAATGTTAAATCACACTATTCACTAGAATATAATATAATCCTATGTGTGTGTCTGTGAACAGTGTGGTGGTGGAAGAATTGTTTAAACTTGTGTTGTGTCTTTGAACTCTAACAAAGTTATAAGGAAATTATATATGTGCGCTGGTTGGGCTTACAACATATAAAAAAAAGAACAATAAAACAAATGACATAGGTTCACCATCACAGTCCTTTATCCATATTGATTTATGTGAAATAGAACCAAAGCTGGTCCATTTTTTCATAGTCAAGCAGAATTTCTAGACTGGTAATTTCCCTGTTTCAATTAGTCTTATTTTGCTCTATCTACCAAAGGTTCAATTATCTCTTTATTGTATCTATAAGCTTTATTTCATATGTTTTTCCCCTTCTTCCTCAATATCATCAGTTATGGGTAAAATTATTCAGAAAAATATATTTTGGGGAAATTCCTCCAATATTAGGAGTGTCAAACTCATGGCTCCTATGCTGAATGTGTCATGTGCTGGCCCCCCGGTTTAGCAAAGGGGGAAAAAAATCAAGATATATCACATGAATAGAATAGAATAGAATTTTTATTGGCCAAGTGTGATTGGACACACAAGGAATTTGTCTTGGTGCATATGCTCTCAGCGTACATAAAATAAAATATACATTTGTCAAGAATCATGTGGTACAACACTTAATGATTGTCATAGGGGTCAAATAAGCAATGAAGAAGCAATATTAATAAAAATCTTAGGATATAAGCAACAAGTTACAGTCATACAGTCAACATGGGAGGAAATGGGTGAAAGGAATGATGAGAAAAACTAGTAGAATAGAAGTGCAGATTTAGTAGAAAGTCTGACAGTGTTGAGGGAATTATTTGTTTAATAGAGTGATGGCATTCGGAAAAAAACTGTTCTTGTGTCTAGTTGTCTTGGTGTGCAGTGCTCTGTAGCGACGTTTTGAGGGTAGGAGTTGAATCAATTTGTGTCCAGAATGTGAGGGGTCAGTAAATATTTTCCCTGCTCTCTTTTTGACTCGTGCAGTATACAGGTCCTCAATGGAAGGCAGGTTGGCAGCAATTGTTTTTTCTGCAGTTCTGATTATCCTCTGAAGTTTGTGTCGATCCTGTTGGGTTGCAGCACCAAAGCAGACAGTTATAGAGGTGCAGATGACAGACTCAATGATTCCTCTGTAGAACTGTATCAGCAGCTCCTTGGGCAGTTTGAGCTTCCTGAGCTGGCGCAGAAAGAACATTCTTTGTTGTGCTTTTTTGATGATGTTTTTAATGTTAGATGACCATTTTAGGTCTTGAGATATGATAGAACCTAGAAATTTGAAGGTCTCTACTGTTGATACTGTGTTGTCTAGTATTGTGAGAGGTGGAAGGGTTGAAGGGTTTCTCTTAAAGTCTACCACCATTTCTACGGTTTTGAGTGTGTTCAGTTCTAGATTGTTCTGGTCACACCACAAGGATAGTTGTTCAACTTCCCGGCTGTATGCGGATGACAACAATATGATGCTATGAGTTTGACACACCTGTGCTGGGAAGAAGGTGACAAGAGTATTACCTGCCTGAAGTTTCTTTATTTCTTATGAGAAAAGGGTGGGGCAATCATTATTATTATTTGGGGCTGAATTGAATTTGAAAAAAAATGCTTTGGAACACAGGTAGACTGAACATGCTCTGCTTCTAAGTTGTAACCCCAAAAACTGAACATATATTTTCTTAAATTCATATGGTATCTGCCCATGATCCTGAACCTTTAAACAGATGGTCCTGTATTACCCTGTTACCTTCACAACTTGCAAGATAACTTTAAATGTAGAAGAAAGAGAAAAGGCCTCTGGCAGATGGAAAGTTATTTGCTACTTCACCTGCTATGGGTTTACCATAGAAGCATCTGAGTAGCTTCCAGAACAAAGGTCTTCAACCTTGGCAACTTTAAGACTTTTTGACTTCAACTCTCAGAATTCTCTGGAGAATTCTGGGAGTTGAAGTCCACAAGTCTTAAAGTTGCCAAGCTTGGGGACCTCTGTTATAGAACAAGAAAAGGCAATATCTGAAAGACTCAGATTAAAGAGTTTTCATCATTTTCTCTAATTGCTAATTCTAGCACCATATATTGCACTAAAAGATTTCTTTAATTTCACAACATGTGGTCCAACTGGGAGACCATGACCGTTTTAGATAAGCCAAGTCCAAAAACACGAGACAATGGAAACCTGGCATTCCGACAAATTAGCCATAGACTTGATATAAACAGCCTCTACAAACAGTGTGAAAGAGATAACCAACAAGACAAAAGGGAACAAAAGGGAACAAAACACTTCCTCAACAACAATCAACTCCAAAATGAGTATAGATTAACATCAAAATTAACAGGAAATACTATAAGGGCAGACTAGATGCACTATGAGGTCTTTTTCTGCTGCCAATCTTCTATGTTTCTATGTTTCTAATATCAAACCCACAGTCAAGAAGTAAACAATATCCCAATGAAGGAAGTGCCAAACAAGCTAACAGTAAACAGCCCAAACAAAGAACCACCAAGACCACTCACATCAACCACTAGAATATGAACTGAGAGCAAACCCCACTCCACTAATGCTGATGAAGTTACCTAATTTGGATAATGAAACATTTGCAAGAAAACAATCAACCTCAGACATAATCAAGAATCTTTCATGATATTATTATTTATTATTTATTTGATTTTCATGCCGCCCTTCTCCTTAGACTCAGGGCGGCTTACAACATGTTAGCAATAGCACTTTTTAACAGAGCCAGCATATTGCCCCCACAATCCGGGTCCTCATTTTACCCACCTCGGAAGGATGGAAGGCTGAGTCAACCTTGAGCCGGTGATGAGATTTGAACCGCTGACCTGCAGATCTACAGTCAGCTTTAGTGGCCTGCAGTACAGCACTCTACCTGCTGCGCCACCCCGGCTCATTTTTACATATATTATGTAACCCCATCATCAGGCCAATTAGGAACAGGTAGGTCGTACACATGGACTATACAAAGCTTCCCTTAAGCTTTGGCCTATAGTTTGTGAGTGTTTATCACCACACCTATAATTATTACAGATTTAAGTTTATTCACAATGCTTTAAAAACAACACAATATTTATGTTTCTATGACCCTGTAATACTAGGGTCATTTTGAAGCTTATGATAATGCAACAATGATATCTAAAATGAAAGCTGCTAATGTTTTTACAAATGTTAAATTCTGAACTAGGAATATAATTTTCTTGATAAAAATGACACCTAGGATGTTTACTGTGGCTTGGAGAAGACGTAGAGAAAAAAACATGGAATATGCAACTGTACAAACCCTTTGACTGTTTTTCCACCCTTAAAAAACATAGTAGCTGATGTTCTGAGCATCGTTCCCTCTAAGCTGAGCAGTGAGCAATCGCTCACTTAAAAATCATCATCAACTCAGAGTTTTCCAAACCTGCCCAGAAGCCGAGAGGGAAAGAGTGAGAGGGAAGGAGAGAGAGAGGAAGAGAGGAAGAGAGAGAAACAGATAGAAAAAAGAGAGGAAGGAAAAGAGAAAGAAAAAAGAATGGGAGTAAGGAAGAGAGAAAGAAAATCAAAATCTAGTTTGAAACTAGCTCAACTATTTAAATGGCATTTTGATATTGATAGAGTTGCCCTATTATGAGATCACTGTTATAGACACACAGTACAGTATTTTATTTTGAAATTCTCTGAGGCAAAACAGGGTGGGTTTTTTATTTGTTTGTTTGTTTATTTATTTAATATTTCTGTGCCGCCGCTCAGACACTATACTTTTCTGCCCACCCCCCTAAAAAATTAGAGGGAACACTGGTTCTGAGTGTTTATAAGATGTTGATAGGTTAGGAATGCCTAATGTGAATTTGCTGCATCAGGCAGAATAAAGGTTGCCCATGTCACTTGAAACTAAATCCTTGACAAGAAAATTGTACCCATATAGTAATGTGGGGGAAAAAAATCTGGATAGCAGCTGAATATCAACATACGATTCAGGCAAAGTATCTTTGTTTCTGACAATGCTGAAATTTAGTTTGCCTGCATTTTGTTTCATTCCATTTGTTTCTTGCTGACACATTTTGGCTTCAATAAGGCTGGAGGAGCTGATAACACAACCCTGAAGGGTCAGTTTCATCATATCTCATTAATGAAAGCCCTTACATTAAAAATAGAAAAGTTTGACCAGTTGCTAAGAGTTTCTAGATTTTTATACCTAGTCAGCAGTGGTGGGCCTGTCAGAATTGCTCACTTGGATCAGGGGGGAAAAAGTCTCAAATGTCTTCCAAACCTTTGTAAAAATTCATAAGCCAGATATAGAGTCCTAATTCAGGTAAAACTACCATGAACGGCCATGTCAAACCAGATTGTTTTCAGACTGGCAATCTGAGACCAGGATAATTGAGAGGTAAAGCAAAAATGTCAACTTTTGGGTGTCCTCCTAGATTCTCAGCTGAGAATAGATCAGCATATTTCAGCTTTGGCTTGGGGGACCTTTGCATAGGTTTGCCTAGTGCACCAATTGCAACCCTATCTGGATCAGGAGTCTCTTCTCACGGTCACTCTCATGCTGTTGTCACCTCATGGCTCGATTATTGTAACATGCTTTACATGGGGCTACCCTTGAAAAGCATTAGGAGACTACAATTGATCCAGAATGCAGCTGCCCGAAATATTGTGGGCACACCAAAGTACACTCACATCACATAAAATGCACTGGATCCAAATTGGTCTCCGGTGCAGTTCAAGGGCTCTATATGACTTAGGGCCAGACTATCTTCAGGACCGCCTCCTGCCACAGAGCTCCCAGTCTCATTGGCCAGATAGTGTCAGTTGGCGGGGTTGTGAGGGAGGGCTTTCTCTGTGGTGGCTCCGGCTCTCTGGAACCAGATGTCCCCTGAGGTCCATGCTGCCTCTACCTTATTGGCCTTCCAGAAGGCTTTGAAGATCTGGCTTTGCCGGCAGGTTATGAATAATTTCTTAATGGGTTTTAGATTATTTTACACTGTTTTTATATGTTGTATGCAGCCCAGAGTTGGATGGCTTATAAGTATAATTAATGAAGAAATAAATAAATAAATAAACTTTAGAAGAAAGATTTTCTGCCACCTTGCAGAGCATAATGAGTTAACAAAACAATACTGAAAGAATTATAAAGAACTTCTTAGCTTCCTGAAAATAAACGTAGAAGGAATGTCTTCGTTTTTTTGGTGGAAGAAAAATTGTAAAAAATCGTCAGATTTTGAGATATTTTTTATTGTTTGTGAACAGGTTTATAATCTGAATTTTACCTAGTTGTTTTGTAGTGGTGTGAGCACTAATGGGAGTTATCCCAATGACTCAATACCACTCAAAATTTATAGCAGCTAACTCTATGGATTAATTATTTCTTGCAATATTTATGGTTGTCTATGGAGATTCTCAGTCATTCAGGTCATGGTCAAGGAGCTTTTTCAAGAGGCAACTGGACTTTCTTGTTTTTCTTCGAAGACATTTCATTTCTCATCTAATTCATTTCATCTTTTTCAACTCTAATGGGATAGTGGGGAAACTGAAGAAGACTGAGGCAGTCAGTTCTTTAAATTCTTTTATTTAGCTCAGCAGGAGAAAGCTCTCTTTGGAAAGTGACTTCAGCTCAGAACGCTACTGACTGAAACAGTGTCAGAGCGCTCCTTATATACTTTTACTTTCCCGCCTAAACTAAACTGTCATTGTTTCAACCAATCAGGAACGCTCAATCCACACTCAACTTATTTACATTGCAATTCCAATAAGGCTTCACGGCGATTTGCACTTCTTAAATGATCCTGATGACCAGGGTAGGCTCCTCCCAGGTAGGATCAGATCGCCCGAATAGTTAGTGACCTGTTGGTGATGTTAAATTGGTATCATGGATGCAGTTCTGTCGATGCTGGTCTGTGCACGCCCCCATCTTTTTTCTAAATTTTGGGCAATTTTTTCTGTCTTTGGATGGCTTCTGCTGATTTTCTGCTTGTAAAAAAGCCCTCTCAACTACCCTGGGTTAATACTGACCTTTATTTCTTTATACAAAGCACAGTTAATCAGATATGTTTCAGGCTGAATCCACCTTCTGAGTACATGTGGAAGTGAAATTACACAAGCGGACATATGCACGAAATGTTGTGTTGCAAATAGTGGTGAAGATAAGGGGAACCCACTCCTGCTGATGACACAGAAAAGCCTCCAAGTGGTCTCAAAGATTCTCTAAAATAATGCAAATGACCAGCTGTCTGCAAGGAGTAAAAATTCTTCTATTCCCTACTATCCAGTCATAGATGAAGAAGCTTCATGAATGAGAAGTGAAACCTCTTTAAAACCCCCAAGAAAGTTCAGTTGCCTCTTGAAAAAGCACATTTAGGACAATATTTATGGATGTAGATGCTTGTCTATACTGGTTCAAGAAACTCCCAGATCACCATACAACATATAGCATTATGTCCATGCTTCAACATATAGCATTATGTCCATAGAGCAGTGATGACGAATGTCTGGCACAGGTGTCACAAGTGGCTTGCGAGCTGTTGCCCTAGCTCATATGTGTATGCTGCCAGCTGATTTATAGCTCACACAGAGGCTATGGGAGGGGTTTTTTTTGCTTTCAGAGAGCCTCTGGGGGGATGGGTGAGGGCGTTTTTACACTCCCCCAGCTCCAGTGAAGCCTTTGGAACCTGGAGAAGGCAAAACACAAGCCAACTAGGCCTATCAGAAGTTGGGAAACAAGCCATTTCCGGCCTTCAGGGGGCCTCCAGGGGGCGGGGAAAGTTGTTTTTGTCCTCCCCAGGCATTGAATTTTGGGTATGTGCACTCACGCATGAGTGATAGTGTGCACACACACTCTTTTGGCACCTGAGGGAAAAAAAGGTTCGCCATCACTGCCTTAGAGCATTATTCCAAGATTCATTTCATACCTGTGTTTTATATATGAATGTTGACAAAAAGAGAGAGAGAAAGGAACTGATAAGAATAATTTACATTAAGAGATAAGAGCTAGGACAAAATGAATTTATCACTTGCTGGGCATGTGTAATCCACATAATCTCTTGTTATTTTAAGTGGATTAAATGTGGATTTTAAGGGGACATAAATGATTTAACTAAACATGTCTATGGAAGCTTGTTCAGCTCTAACTAGATGGTATGGAAATTATGCAGGCCTTTGTTAATCTAAAAGTGTATATTCATCTTGCAAGAGTGGGCAAATTTGGATTCTGAAAATATTATATTAAATACTACGTCATCTGTTTAATCCAAACTTTTCCATATTTTCCTTGTGTAGTATTTTTTTCTTCTGTAAGCAGGTCCAACAAAAGTATGAAAGTGAGCCACCAACTTTTATCTATGGGGCCCACATAAACTTCCAACGCATTCTTGTAAATAAAAATGATGTAAGAAGCTGTATGAAGATTTGCAGGTTATCAGAATCCAATTTTAGTTTTGCCTGAAGCTTTTTATTTTGGGGGGAAAATAAGTAGGGCAAAGATGCTGAAATGCATGCGTCACACATTGTGATAATGGACATCATGATGCCCAAATTGGGTTAACAAAAGGATTTTTCTTTTCTTTGTATTCAAATACACAAATATACAGCCTGCTTTACCATTTACATGTACTTATAAATCATGAAAACCACAGATAGGTAAAGAAAAATGGCTGGACACCCTAACTAGAGTACCCAGAAATAGGTCATGGCCGCAGCACATGTTTAATGAAAAGATATAACGTTTAGAATCTGTTTGTGATAAAACTGTAGGAAGAAAAATGGAACTGATTTTTATCTTCCTAGTAATAAATGAAATTGAAAAGAGTGCTTTGTTGGGAAATACCCGTTGTCATTAACACATATCAGCAAGCAGTTCTCTATGGGGCAGCTCGCTGATAAATTTACATATCATTACATTGGTCATTAGACAATATTAGAATTGTAAAAAAATGGGAAAGAATCCACCACTATGTTAAAATGGCAATGGGGTGATAATTAATGCAAACTTTCACTAGCTGACCAGAATTCGTATGTTTGCTTCTGATTAATTTATCATCCCTAATTTATTAAATTAATTTATTAAATGAATTTAAATAAATTAAATTAAGTTAAATTAATTAATTAATTAAAATTAATTAAATTAATTAATTAAATTAATTAAATTAATTTATTAAATTAAATTAATTTAATTTATCAGTCAGATCAGATGGTCTATGCGCATACTTCCTAAAAAAGCTCTCTTCTGCTATAGCTGAACTACTAAGCATAATTTTCAAAAACTCCTTCAGTACCAGCACACTGGTAGAAAGCAATGGTCATCCCCATCTTCAAAAAAGGAAACACTTCTCTTGTCGATAACTACAGACCAATATCACTATGCTGTGTCCCATACAAAGTCATGGAATCAATTATAAACCAATCAATTACCCTCCACCTTGAAACTAATAATCTGCCCTCTAACAAACAATTTGGATTCAGAAAAAAACTGTCCTGCAACCTACAGCTCCTCCACTGCGAAAACATATGGACTACTCATCTTGATCACGGAAAATCTATCGATGCAATTTATATTGACTTCTCCAAAGCCTTTGACTCAGTGGTCCACGACAAACTACTCCTAAAACTCAAATCCTATGGCATCTCAGGAGCCCTCCAAAGCTGGATTACAGCATTCTTGTCAAACAGACAACAAGTGGTTAAAATAGGAAGCACTATATCTACCCCTGTCCCTGTTAAAAGCGGTGTCCCCCAAGGTAGCGTACTGGGACCAACTCTCTTCATTCTCTACATCAATGACCTTTGTGATTACATTACAAGCAACTGTGTTCTCTTTGCAGATGGTGTAAAACTCTTCAACACCACAGATAACACAACTACTCTCCAAAAAGACCTAGACTCTGTTTCTGATTGATCTAACACATGGCAACTCCAAATCTCAACCAGAAAATGCTCTGTCCCACACATCGGCAAAAAGAATCAGAACTCCAAATACAAACTGAATAATCAAATTATCACAGATAACCCCCATTTGGTTAAGGACCTCGGAGTACTAATTACAAAAGACCTAAGTGCCAATGCCCACTGCAACAACATCGCCAAGAAGGCTTCAAGAGTTGTTAATCTAATCCTATGTAGCTTCTGCTCTGGAAATCTCACACTACTTACCAGAGCATACAAAACTTTTGCCAGACCCATCCTAGAATACAGCTCATCTGTTTGGAACCCATACCGCATCTCAGACATTAGCACCCTTGAAAATGTCCAGAGATACTTCACCAGAAGAGCCCTGCATTCCTCCTCCCATAACAGAATACCATATGAAACTAGACTTACAATCCTGGGCCTAGAAAGCTTAGAACTAAGATGCCTTAAACATAATCTAAGTATTGCCCACAAGATTATATGCTGCAATGTCCTGCCTGTCAACGACTACTTCAGCTTCAACCACAACAACACAAGAGCACATAACAGATTCAAGCTCAATATTAACCACTCCAAACTTGATTGTAAAAAATGTGACTTTAGTAATCGGGTTGTTGAAGCGTGGAACTCATTACCGGACTCCGTAGTATCATTCCCTAACCCCCAACATTTTACCATTAGACTGTCCATGGTTGACCTCTCCAGATTCCTAAGACGTCAGTAAGGGGCGTGCATAAGTGCACTAGAGTGCCTTCCGACCCCTGTCCTATTGTCTCTCCTATATCCCATATATCTTCTCTTCTATCCCTATATTTTTCTTCTATTCTCTCATTGATTATTTTATCCTATACTCTCTCTTCTATTCTTTCTCTAATTCTATTTCCTCGAAGGTGTCCTCTATTACCTTCATTGTGTATTATTGTGTATTGGACAAAATAAATAAATAAATAAATAAATAAATAGAGTTGAGAAGCATAATAGGGATCCATTTTTGCTGCTATAATGTTTTAGATTTATCTAAATAAAAAGAATACTCATATAATAAGAAACTGAAATACGAGATCTCTTGAATTTGGTGTAATCTGTATCTGTGAAAATATTTATGACTTTTCATAAGCAAACATTACAAATCTTTGTATTACTTGCTGATCTCTGAGCTTGATTTTTTGCTTGCAGACATTTCATTAACCAACTCACACTGGACTTACACTGATGATGTTACTGAACTGGGTAATGAAATGTCTGCAAACAAATGACCTAAAGTTCACCTAGAATGCCATTATGCAATCCCAAGATTCACACATTTTTTTCTATGAAAGATTTATATGAAAGGTTTTCTACCAGTTAACTTTGTTGGTTAATCATTAAACCAGGATGATCTTGTACAGGTGTGAAATGCTACTGTTTTGGACTGGTTCGGGCATACTGGTAGCAGCAGCCACTGGTGGTTCATTGAACTGGTAGTGATGACTGGCTCGCCATGCCCCCAAATCAGTCCGCCAGTTGCTGCTCGCTCGCCCTGCAAGCGGATGTACCGTGGCTCTTGACTGCCTACTGCCAATGCTGCACCTGGACGCTGCCAGCCACCCTCTTGCCTCCCTCCCCAGGCCATGGTGCATGTGTTCTGGCCCTATCGGGCCTGCTGATATCATACTGGACTGTCAGCAGTCTGATGCAGTACGCATGTGCAGCAGCCCTGGAAGGACATCTGCTTGACACCCTGGAGCAGCGGGGGCACTGCTGCTGATGCCACCACTTTCAACCCCGTATAGCAGCAGCAGCAGCAGCATAGCAGAAGGTAAGGGCGATGTTGGCAGTGGGGGGGAGGGGAAGGAGGACCTGCTATGCTTATCCGAGGAGCTGCTTCTGAGGGACATGGCGAGGTTTGCTCACCGTTTGGACAAGTCCAACATGTGCCTGGCCTGTGGGGTCATCCTGAAAATGAAGTTTTCAGCCCTACATGGCATCGGAACAGAATACCTCTGAGACCGTCTTCTGCCACACGAATCCCAGCGGCCGATAAGGTCCCACAGAGTTGGTCTTCTCCGGGTCCCGTCAACTAAACAATGTTGTATGGCGGGCCCCAGGGGAAGAGCCTTCTCTGTGGCAGCCCTGGCCCTCTGGAATCAACTCCCTCCAAAGATCAGAACTGCCCCCACCCTCCTTGTCTTTCGTAAATTACTTAAGACTCACCTATATCGCCAGGCATGGGTGAATTGAGACATCTCCCGCAGGCTTGTATAGTTGTATGTATGGTATGCTTTGAAAGTTCCATAAACACAAATTAACTTAATTTCTATCATTTCATATTCCACTACATAATCAACTTAAGAACATAATAATTTCTTAATTAAATTATAATTATAATATTTCAATGTTAATCCGCCTAATCAGTGTAAATTTCTTTTTATTCAAAAATCTTTAATGGAGTGTTCCCAATTTTTCTTGCATTTTATTCATTCTCAAACTCTTTCATCATAATACCCTATTCTAATTTTATTTCTAATTATATTTTCACTGCAAACCCAGTGTAATCATCTTCCCTATTATTAATTTTTTTAATGGCTGTGCCATGCACGCTCACTAAGCCATGCCCAATAAGTGACGCTCACAGAACCAGTGCCAAAAATATTACATTTCACCACTGAACTTGTAGCAGAATCTTTTCTAAGTGCTGCCTGCATGATACCCATATATTGTTGCTTTTAAATATTGTTTGCTTTCTTTTGGTTTTTTTTTAATCTGTGTTTTCAAAGGTTGCTGTTATCTAAAGCAATGAAAACAAAATGAAGAACTTGGGCAGCCAGGGGGAACATGGCCAGTCTTTTGTTGTCTTCTATACTATAAAAACTTCAGGAGTTTTAAGCACCATTGGAGGATAACTTGGTTTTCTCCGAGTTTTATCTGAAATGACTATCAACAAAAAATATCACCTAGTGCTTATAGCTGTAAAACAGAAGATATTACCACTCAAAATGGTTTTATAAATGCAGGATAAATTCAAAATGTTTGGGTTCTTTCTGAGGTCAGATTATTTGGGGATTCTTTTTGTTCCTTGTAAACGTCTGACTGACAATTAAATGTAGACAAGAATTTTCATGAAAATTATACATGGGAATTATTTCATTCTTGTTTTGTAAATCAGATTTATTATAAAAAACCTTACTGCAATATTTTTTTCATTTCTTTTAATTATCAAGTAAAACAGCTTCCTCACTAAGTTGTGCTGACAACTCCAAGAAATTATTTTGAATCATTTTGAAAAGGGGAGAAAGTAAGGTCACCACTTACTTCAATTATTCTTGAAATGATATTCCTTGATATAACAATTACTAAATTAAGAATACATAAAGTGCATTCTAGCTCTAATGTCTTGTGAGCAGTGGATTTGATTCTCTCCAAGTAATTTAGGTTACAATTACAGTTCATGAGCATTTTTCAACAGGTGGTGCTGTCTATCCAACAACTACTAGGTCATGTCAAAAGCTTAAAATCACATTGTGTTTAGAAATATATATAATATCCCATATTAATTGAGGCTATGCTTCTGCAGCATTATTATATTTACTAACAGACATTCTTTGCAAAATATGCAGGGTGAAAACTCCAGGGGAAAATAAGCATTGAAGAAGAAGCTCTGCATTTTGTTGCCTAGTAGAGTAATTTGACGGGTAACTGGAAACTTCAGATTTCCAGAACATTTGATCAGGTTGCTAATGTGCACATTACACTGGGATTATTTATTTATTTAGCATATGAAATGTGTTATCCAGAGATCACCAAGGTGTCTGACTGCCTCAGTGAAAAGAATTTTTTCGGGTGGTGTTCTCTTTACCTGCAGGATGCCTGAAAGCCAGTAGGCAATTGGGGGGGGGGGAGAGACTCCTTTTATGTCTCTTCCGCAGTTTATTTGCTCATGGGAATAGAAATGCCTAGCTGCAAACTTCAGTGGTGCACAGGCCCAGCATTTTACCACTGTCGCCTCTACTGGAATTGTTTTAGGCCCATATCAAACAATCTGTGCTAGGGGTTGTCATTTAACCGTGTAACTGTGAGAGGGATCTTGGAGTTCTATTGGACAACCATTTAAATATGAGCCAGCAGTGTGCAGCAGCTGTCATCCATCTTCCTTAAAAAAGAGCTTTGGGCAATGTACAATATAATATAACCTATAAATAAAAATACATATAAAATGAACATTAAAACTTTCAAAAATTAATTTAAATTAAAAAAAAATAAATTGATTGAATAATGACAGTTAAACATCAAAAGAGGAGGGGAAATCCTATGATGGCCATTTAATGTTGGAATATTACAAGTAAGGGGTGCTCTCAAGAGGCTAGTCAACCCCATGGTTGTGTGGTCCTCTGTGCCCCCAATGCAAGATTGCAGAGCTAGGTTTTAACCCCCTTGTGGAAGGACAAAAGACTGGGGGCTTCCTCCCCTCTGGAGGCAGGATGTTTATATCTTCATTAAGTATTTTTCGGGATTATAATATAGGTACACATTTCCAAACTGGTCAATAATATATTCAGAATTACTATAATTCTCATCTTTAATGGCTGTGGTCATTTCCCCCCCCTTTTTCTACCTTGTCCACATGAAGTGATTTGTGTGGTCCTTCATCTATCAACTTGATTAATTCATAATACTGATTATGAAAGGAACAATGTTACACAGCAAAGAAGAATCAAGAAAAAAAAGCATGGCCTTGGAAACACAGACTTAAGAGGAGAAAAATTATATTATGATAAATAAGCTATATTACATTTTTTAAAATGTAATCTTCTCAAACTTATTTGCAAAGAAACATAAACTTCAGGAAATTCTTGTTGCTTTAACTGAATAAGAAGCATGCTAGTATTTCTTCTCCTTTCAGGAAAACCTATAAAGGACTAAAGATTCTAAACTGTGATGCAAAAGGTGTTCAGCAGCTCATCACTTGGAGCACCTGTGCCAAATCTCACAGGTCCTGATTGCACAACTGTCACAACTGCCATCCTGTGCTTCAGCCTCACTTTGCTAGATGCCAGCTTGCCATAGAGGAAGGAGGGAGTTGCTGGGAGGGGAAAACAGAAACTATTCAGTGTGCTTTCCCAAGACATTGTTTTAGCATCCGAAGACCAGATGCCTGGGAGTGGTATGTAATCAGTAGCTGGTTCCTACTGGTACAGTCTATGCCATCGTACCAGTAGCGGAAATTGAGCTGTGCGTGCAGCTCTGTGTATCTGGTATTTGTGCCTGCATGTCTGAGGGATAATTTGCTTCTGCGCATATGCAGGAAGCAAATTATTGCAAGGGAACGTGCAAGAAAGATTTCAGTGATTTTTTTGTTTCTGTGCATGCATGGAAGCAAAAAACATCACTGAAATCTCATGCACGAGTCCATCCCCTTGCTAAATGTTGCTTCCTGCACATGTGCAGAAGCAAAATTTATTTATTTATTAGATTTGTATGCCACCCCTCTCCGTAGACTCGGGGCAGCTCACAACACAATAAAACAGTTCATAACAAATCTAATAATTTAAAAAAAAAATTATTTTTTTTTAAAAAAAAACCATTATTAAGCAGACATACGTACAAATATACCATACATAAATTGTATAGGCCCGGGGGAGATATTTCAATTCCCCCATGCCTGCCGACAAAGGTGGGTTTTGAGGAGTTTACAAAAGGCAAGGAGGGTGGGGGAAGTTCTAATCTCTGGGGGGAGCTGGTTCCAGAGAGTCGGGGCCGCCACAGAGAAGGCTCTTCCCCTGGGGCCTACCAAACGACATTGTTTAGTTGACGGGACCCGGAGTAGGACCTAATCGGTCGCTGGGATTCGTGCGGCAGAAGGTGGTCTCGGAGATATTGCTCAGGCATATGAGTGCGCAGATAGGAGACACAGAGCTGCACACACAGCGGACCAGGAGCAGCGGGAGCGGCAACACCCACCTGTTTATAATGATTTATTTATTTATTTATTTTGTCCAATACACAATAATACACAATGAAGGTTATAGAGGATATAATAGAGAAGAAATATGAGATATAGGAGAGACTATAGGACAGGGGATGGAAGGCACTCTAGTGCGCGTATGTACGCCCCTTACTGACCTCTTAGGAATCGGGAGAGGTCAACCGTGGATAGTCTAAGGGTAAAATGTTGGGGGTTAGGGGATGACTCTACAGAGTCCGGTAAGGAGTTCCACGCTTCGACAACCCAATTACTAAAGTCATATTTTTTACAGTCAAGTTTGGAGCGGTTAATGTTAAGCTTGAATCTGTTGTGTGCTCTTGTGTTGTTGTGGTCTTTGACAGGCAGGACATTGTAGTCTTTGACAGGCAGGATATTGCAGCATATGATCTTGTGGGCAATACTTAGATCATGTTTAAGGCGTCATAGTTCTAATCTTTCAAGACCCAGGATTGTAAGTCTAGTTTCGTAGGGTATTCTGTTTCGAGTGGAGGAGTGATGGGCTCTTCTTGTGAAGTATCTTTGAACATTTTCAAGGGTGTTAATGTCTGAGATGCGATATGGGTTCCGATATGATTCACCATCTAGTCTGCCGATGGAGGGACTGCTACCAAAATAAGTCATTTGAATGTAATTGGACAGTAGAGAGATAATAGAGGGGGGGGGGGACAGGAAGGAGAAAGTTAACTAGGAAGCCTGCATATGCATTTGTTTTTTGTTCTGGCTTCGCCATACTATATTGTAACCACTTTGCTTTTAGTAAAAGTATATCCTTGGTGCAAATGAAATAAAGAGTCTTTCTTTCCTAGGAGTCCAAGCTGGGGCAGATATGACAATAACAAACATAACTTAGCCATATTTTCTTATTGGTAATCCTGGTAGCGCCTTGTTACATTGATTAGAACAAATCATACTCCTTATGTAGGCAGACAGCTAAGGGTTTGGACTGGTAATATAGGCTGCCTGTGGATTTGGATGGTATACAGTGTTCCCTCACTTTTCGCGGGGGATGCGTTCCGAGACTCCCCGCGAAAGTTGAATTTCCGCGAAGTAGAGATGCGGAAGTAAATACACTATTTTTGAACAGTATCACAAGCCTTCCCTTAACACTTTAAACCCCTAAATTGCAATTTTCCATTCCCTTAGCAACCATTCAGATTATTACTCACTATGTTTATTTATTAAAGTTTATTAAAACAAAATATTTATTAAAGGCAGACGAAAGTTTGGCGATGACATATGACGTCATCGGGTAGGAAAAACCGTGGTATAGGGAAAAAACCGGCAAAGTATTTTTTAATTAATATTTTTGAAAAACCGTGGTATAGACTTTCCGCGAAGTTTGAACCCGCAAAAATCGAGGGAACACTGTACTTGGTTTTCAGGTCCTGATTGAGAATTACATCATGGAGAAGATTTCTCAGTCTTTTTATGTTCTTCAACGTTTTTTTGGTAGTCTTGATTGGATTATAATACACAACACAAGTAACTGGATGTTTAACTCAAAATAAACCCAGGCTTGACCCAAAATCCACTCTTTCCTGTCCCATTGTGGACTGAGTTTGATCTTTGAATTCATCTCAATATTGAAGTAGCTGATGAAGTTGTATGAATGGGATTATAGGCTTTATTTGAGCCTTGGAGCCAGCTTTTGACAGCTAGAATTTATGAAATGCTATTTTGTTATGTGAGAAGAGTAACATATGTGAAACCTGAATTTTCTTGTCACTCCCTCCCCGCCACATTCATTGATCCAGATACCTGTATGCTATTGTTTGGTGTCATGCTACAAAGCGGTAACATTAGGGTTTCTGCAAAAATGAAATGGATCAAATGTGCTCTCAGGAGAACAATGTAATTCTCTCTGTTTCTCCTGCAAAAGATTATAGAAAATAGCTTGTCACTCAGTTTACATTGTCTCCTGGAATTTTGGAAGGTTTTTTATTTGCAGAAGAGACGGAGTAACGACACGGACACCAGAGCTGGATTTAAACTTGGGTCATTTTTATTAAAATAAATTTGCATAATTTATTAATTAAATTAGCATGAATTAGCATAAATTTGCATAAATCAACATATTCAACTATGACCCGGAAACAGTGGACCTGCAGGGTCAAACAAACACTTCCGGGGCGGAAATGACGTAAAAGGTCAACATTCCTGGGCAACTAAGGGCGTAGTCGATGCTGGTCCAGGTGAGGGACCTCTCCCTCACCTGAGACCCTGCCATGCACTCGCATGAGGGGGGTCCCGCCGGCTCACCCCTACCCTGGGACTTCAATAGCGGGACCCAAAGACAGGTTCCCCCCAAGTGCGCAGGTAGCACCCCACCATGAGCTTGGAGAGAACCTGTCAATCATCCCCAAAGATGCCCAAGGGAGAACGCGCAGTTGCTGAACCACCACCCAGATTTCCGCCCCTAACCTGCCACGGAGCGGGGGTCAGATCTCTATCTTGGCCCCCCGACTCCCCCCTCTATCTGCGCCAGCTCACGCAGAGACCGCTGCAGGTCCTGTAAGAAAATGGCGTTCCCCTGCTCTGACAGGTGAACGCCATCGGCCCGGTAAAGCCACGGCCGATCTACGGTGATGAGGGGATGGGCCACTACAACCCCACCTAATTCCCTGACTGTTTTTCCCAAGGCCTTATTCACCCTACGCCTGACCCGGTGTATGGCCCTAAGGGAAATGGCGTCCCTCCAAACGATCCTTGGGAGGATCTCTGACCACACCACTTGCGTGGTGGGCCACACCGTGCGAAGCCACCGCAGGTCTTCGCGCGCCTGGATGATCAACGGTAGACCACCAAGCAGGCACAGGTCATTGCCACCGAGGTGCAAGACCAGCCATCTGGGTGCGGCTATGGGTTGCCGACCACCCAGTCCCATCTGGGCGCGACCCTGGGTAGCCGCCCGCCCAGCAGCGCCGGGTACAGCCCTGAGATGCTGATTACCCAGCAACGTCGGTAGGAGCCCCTCCCACCGCATACCTCTCCGGCCCATCCAAACAACATTGACCCACCGTCCCAATGACAACTGGGTCCCAATGGCGCTTCTGGCTGCTGAGCGGCCGGCCCAAAAGACCATGCTGTGGCCACACAGCAGCGCCGTCGGTTTCTGCCTGGACTGGGAACCTGGAAGAGGACACACACAGAGAGGTTACCTAGCCTAAGCCCTGCCCAGAATCCTCAGCGGGCCTAACATAACCCAAATATGCCGCTGACCGCCAGCGGCCGATCTCCTGAATCCGTTGGGCCGGGAAACCAGAAAGTGCCGCGCTAGTGGCGCCGCCGATACGGAACGAATGCGTTCCGTAGCCGGCGGGATCCATGCCTACCTGAGCCATTGCCTTCGACACTAACGCCCAGAATTGATACCGAGTCAGGGGGGTGCCGTCCTGGTGTTTAAAAAGGTACCCCCGCCCTGACCCCCGCAAGCCACAAAAATGCTGCAAAGCAGCCACCGGGCACACAGACTGATCGGTGGCTGCGCTAAGCTCAATTCTAACCCCTCTGTGTAACTGATCTGTCTTGGAATGTCTCACCAAAAGGGAGACACCCCCCCTGCCTAAAGGTCAGATCAGTAAGCTGGAAAGCGCGGAGCGACAAGTCAGACTGTGAGGAGGCCATTGCCTCGCTGACCCTGAGGGCCCCAAAAAACATAACGCAAGTCGCTGCCCTAAAAAGACGGGTCTCGTACAGAGAGGCGCACAGACTGTCGAATGCCTGATTAATCAAAGACAGCTGCTGAACCGTCAGGGCCTGACGAGTGTCAGAAGGGAACCCCTGTCGCTCCCTCACCCAGCCTTCCAGCATCCTCCGGATGCGAAAATCACCCGAAAAATCACTAAACCCCCCCGCCTTGGACAGAAAGGCGAGGCCGGCTAACCTAGACCTGATAGTCCTAACTGAAAGGCCACGCCCCTTCAGCAGGACACAAAATTCAGCTAGGTGCTCAACCGGGGCAGGCCAGCTATGGGGGTAACCCTTACCCTGCCTGAAATCCCCAAACTCCTTACCTGCACGCTGGTAAGCTCGCAGGGTGCCAGGTGCTACGGACAAGGCGATCGCCCTGGAGGCCTCGTCTCTCCAGCTCTCGGGAGCCCGCCCAGGCTCCATAGGTGGGCTGGAAACACCTCTGGCGACTCTCGGGCCCACGGGGCCAGGGTCCGAAACCTGGACAACTGACCACGGGACAAGGCGTCAGCCACCCCGTTATCTAGCCCCGGGACGTGCCTAGCCAAAAACAATGCGTTTAGAGACAAGGACCTGTGCACAAAATGGCGGACAAGCCGCATTACCCTGTCACTCTTAGAGGACAGGGCGTTCACAACATGGACAACCGCTAGGTTGTCACACCAAAAATGCACAGTCTTGTCCCTAAACTGCTCTCCCCAGAGCTCTAAGGCCACTATCAAGGGGAAAAGCTCCAAAAAGGTCAAATCCTTAACCAATGAACAGGCACTCCATTCCGGAGGCCATGCCGACCAGCACCACTGGTCACCTAACACTACCCCAAAACCACAAGTCCCTGCAGCGTCGGAGCAAAGCTGCAGCTCCGCTTCTAAAAGAAGCTCGTGCCGCCAGAAAGACAACCCGTTAAAATGTTCCAAAAACTCCCGCCACACGCAGAGGTCAGCCCTGACCCCAGCGCATAAGCGGGTACGATGGTGGGGCAGACGTAGCCCTTTCATCGCATCATACAACCGGCGAGAAAAAGCCCTGCCTGGCACCACTACCCGACAGGCAAAATTAAGGATCCCGGCCAATTCCTGGAGCTGCCGAAGAGTAACCTTCCTGCAGCCCAAGACCGCCTCGAGCTTGCTCCTGATTTTAATCAACTTATCCAGGGTCAATCTGGAAGATTGCTCCTCTGAGTCCAATTCAATACCGAGGAAGGTAATCCTGGTGGCAGGGCCTTCGGTCTTCTCAGGGGCTAAAGGCACCCCCAATTGAGCACAAAGGGCTTCGAAGTCCCGCATCAAAGCAAAGCATTGCTCCGAGTGCGCCGGCCCGGCCATCAAGAAATCATCAAGGTAATGAACGACCGAACCCAGGCCACTACGCCTCCTGAGCACCCACTCCAGGAAGGTACTAAAGCTCTCAAAAAGGGAGCAGGAAACAGAGCAGCCCATTGGCAATGCCCTGTCCACATAAAAACCACCTTCAAAATGGAAGCCCAGAAGCTCGAAGTCGCCTGGGTGAATGGGGAGGAGCCGGAATGCCGACTTAATGTCGCATTTACCCATAAGGGCTCCCACCCCACACTCCCTAACCATGGCCACGGCCGCATCAAAGGATGCGTACCGGACTGAACAAAGTTCGTCAGGAATGAAGTCATTCACTGACTCCCCTTTTGGAAAAGACAAATGGTGAATCAACCGAAATTCACCACTCGCCTTTTTGGGGACCACCCCAAGGGGGGACACTCTAAGATTCGAAAAGGGCGGCTCCGGGAAAGGCCCAAGGACCCTGCCCTCAGCCACCTCCTTTCGAATCTTAGCCCGAACAATGTCCTCATGTCCGACAACCGACCTGAGGTTGTCCGACATGAAAGCCTTCCTAACACCCACGTAAGGGATCCTAAATCCCTCGGAGAAACCCCTCAAGAGCAACTCGGCTCTCGGGCGAGGGTGGTAGTCAACCAACCAACCCTCAAGCACAGAAACATCAATTGGGCTGGGCCCCTTTTCCCCCAGCTGGTGGGGGAGGTTTTCCTGGACCCCCACCCTTCTTCTCCGCCCCTTTCTTGGGGCGGGGACATACTGAAGCTGCATGGGACCCCCCACAATTCCCGCAGGCATGCTTGTACTTACAAAAGGGACAAAAACACGCCCCTTTTGCAGCAAACTCGTGACAAGCGGGCGAGGCCCCCTTGCCAGCCACACCAGGAGTCGCCTTGGCCGGCGAAGCCGCGCCAGGCTCCTCCTCCATGAAGTGCCCACTATCCGTACGCTCACACCCTTCCTTTCCAGACATATGCGTGGCCCGGAACCAAAGGTCCGGAACCACCATATCCCAAGGCAAGTTAGGCTCTACCGCCATCCTCATACGAAAGCCTTTATCATAATGGCGCCATATGGTGCCCTTATACTCGAAGTGGGCCCTGGCAATCAAATCTATATATTTAAACATGGCAGAGGCCATAGCCGGCTGCCTCTGAATCACCACAGACCCATAAGTAAGAAAAGCATACAGCCAGGAGCTGAAGCATTTTGTTACTTTTGCTTTCTTTGTTTTCTCCCCTGGGACAATCTCTTTCTCCTGCTTGGGAACCTCTCGGTTCAAAAGCGAAAAAAGATCCACATATTCACCCCGCCATATAGCCTCCTTCACAGAAGGGTGAAGGTGGCATCCGAGAGGGGTGGACGGCAACCCACACGGGATGGCCCCTGCTTTAATGCAAGCGAACGGGTCCCACACCGTGTTGGCCGCAACACCAAAAACTCCCGCACCCTGGGGGTAGGGCAAGACAGGGAGCGGGGGCATAACAGCAGGCGCTGGAGGGACCCATCCCCCCTACCCCGGGCATCGCAGGTACCCCCGTAGGACCTGGCCCGGGCAGCGGAGCAGGGCCAGCCGCCAGTGGCCCCGAAGGAGGAACCGGCGGCGCCCAGACCTGCCCGCAGGTGCCCGTGGAAGACCCCAAAAAACTGGACCCACTCCCAACCCCCGACGGGGGGAAACCCGAGGTGGGTGAAGGAAGAAAGGACAGCGGTGTAGTGTGTGGTGCAGCCTCACCTGCCCCGTACGGGGTTGATGACAACCACGGGGGGCCCATCGTTGCGGGGCCCGGGAAAGCCGCCATCGGCCCTGCCGTGGCCAGTCGTCCAGCAGGAGCCATCTGCCCAGCCTGGGCCGCAACCGGATCTCTTCCCAGCGCCGCAGGAACCTGCTCGAGGGACCTTCCGGGGCCCGATCCACTTCTCCACTGCTCGAGCTTGTCGAGCCTCTCCAAAACCCTGGCCCAAGACATGGCAGGAGAAGGATCAGGTTGAGGGGCAGGAGGCAACGAAACCACCCCCCCTTGCACAGGAACCACCCCCGTAGGCCCTTCCCTACTGGCCCGAGCCCGGGCAGAAGGCCTAAGGGCCCTCCTGGGTCGCGCAGCCGGCGGAGCCATAGGGGCCGTGGCAGGCCTCTTCTTTGGAGCCATACCTAAATCACAAAGTAATGCAAAGGGAGAAGCCCGTCCAAACCCCCAGACCCCCTTCTCAAAGGCCCAGAAAGAATAAGCTCCCCCCACGTGCAGGCCGATTAACGGCCCTAAAGCTGGCCCCCAAGAACACCACGAGACCGGGTACTCCCCCAGAGGCCAAGCAGCCCCACCCCAAGTTCAGGCGGGGCCCAACCGCGCCCTCCTCCCAGCCGGGAGCAAGGTTACCAGTCCCCCTCGGGCCCGAGGGGGATCTCCACGAAAAAATAGTAGCTCCAGTCGAGTCCTCCGACACTGCTGGGCACCACCGACAACTTTTCGCCCACGCTGCCAGCCACAAAATGGCGGCCGCGCATGAGGCCACCCAAAATGGCGACCAGAGCAGCTCTCAGCCGAGTGTCTGCTCCTGTGCTGGGTCCGGGCGAAAAGGCTTGACCCGAGGCCTGCCGCCCTTAAATAGGGCCAGCAAGCCCCGCCCGGTCCCCACGTCATGCCCGGCCACGTGGGCCAGGCTTTCCCGGCCGAAATCTCATCTCGCGAGATTTCGGCCGAAAACAAGATGGCGGCCGCCATCGAAGGGTCCGAGTCTGCCCGGCCCTTCTGCAAAAGCGCCGTGGGCCGGTAAGTCGAGCCGGCGATAATCTCTTTGCCTGCATAAAGTGAAGCAAGCAAGCAAGCAAGCAAGCAAGCAAGCAAGCAAGCAAGCAAGCAAGCAAGCAAGCAAGCAAGCAAGCAAGCAAGCAAGCAAGCAAGCAAAGAACCTTGTTGAAGAAAAGATGCAATTGATAGTCACATTGTAAATATTTGCTATTTCCTTCTATTGAAGCCAGAGCTAATGATCCTATTCAGTAGGGAAAGAGCTGCACAATAAATAAGATGGCCACTTAAATCATAGAGATTTTGGATAAAATGGTTGGAACTCATTACCGGACTCAATTGTGTCAACCCCTAACCCCCAACATTTCTCCCTTAGACTCTCCACGGTTGACCTTTCCAGGTTCCTAAGAGGCCAGTAAGAGGCGTACATAAGTGCACTGGTGTGCCTTTCGTCCCCTGTCCAATTGTCTTTCCTTTCTTTCATCTATCATATATATTCTCTTCCTTTCATATATCCTCTCCTCTAAGTTCACTTTCACCCTCTTTTATATTATCACATGTCTTTTTTTTCTTCCTATGTATTTGTGTATTGGACAAATGAATAAATGAATAAATAAATAAATGAATTCCTATGCTCACTACTCACAAACTGCATTAAACTGCCATGAGAATGATCTTTGAGCCAAAATAATAGAATTGTAGTCTACAAGCAAAAAAAAAGGGAGCAATGAGATTAGTGTGCTTATGATAGTTTATGCAAAAAGGCAAGAACAGCTGCCTTAATTAGATTTTTAACAGTCGGGAGTCAGATAATTCATAACGGTGGGGAGCATTTTAGTTTTTTGTTAGGTAGAATGGTGCATATACCAGGGAATATAATGGCAAATGCTAATGCTTATGGAAAATTATCTAGCATATGATTTCACACAGAGTCTAGCAGAAATAGAAAATGTCAAAGACAAAAAAGAAACATAATAGGAAATGTTGAGTTCAGACACTGAAGAGGCTGGAGTCTGGCAGTGAGACTTCAGCTCTTTATTGGTTATAGTGAGCAAACATCAGCCCCTTCCTGTTTTGGAAACAAGCCAATCAGGATTTCCCTGCTCCACTTCCTTGGCGAACTGGAGTGAAAACTTCCTAGTTTCTCAGGACATAACGGGAAATGAGTGAATAAAAGGACCATCTATCAAATGGTAGCTATATGCAGAGGCTATAATCACATACATTGCTTATTTTATTCCAGCTGGTAAATGGAAGAATCCTATCATTCTCCCAGTTTCTAACGAACTGTAGTTATAGTTGTCTGATTTTCCCTACCATTTCAGGATTAATGGAACAGTATCATTGACTGGTTTATGAAGCTGCTAATTACATTTTATCCCTACCTGGCTAACAATAGTCTCTGCTAGCATTATGTCATGTTATGTATGGGCTCATTCTGCCCAAACTCCACATGCAAGCAGATAGATTTACTCTTTTCTCCAGAGAAGTATAGGCTGCAAACATAAAACTTCCACGCTTGTCCTATGGAAGAGAGCTAATCCCCAAAATGGTGGGTGCTGTTGCTGCTGTCCAGAGTATACATTCTCGGCATTGATATTTTCTTAGCAATCTCTGCTACCCTTATAACTGTGGTTTTCTTGAAAATCTGTAGAGACAGGTTTGTAAAAAAAACAAAGAAAAATGCCCTGTGCCCATTCCTTGTCTTACAACATTCTTTCTATGTGTCCTTCTCTGGAGTTTTCTTCAGACATCAGCTACAAGCGTGCAACCTGTTTTGTTCCTATGAATCACACTATGTTCACACAGAACTTTTGTTTCTGTTTCTGGGGCTCTTTGTTTGCCACTTTCTCTAACAGCTGTAAAATAAAAAGCTTTCTAATATACTCCTTTAAATGCATCTTATAAACTAATAGAAAAGAGTTGTATAGAAACAGGTATGTATACTCATTGATGATAGGACTATATTTTTTCATGTTTCATTAAGGACTTTGCATATTTAATCAGAACATTGTACTGGAGAAATGTACTAAAAATAATTCCAGAGGCAATGGATTGCTTTGGGATTAATGGCGTAGAATAATTCACCAACTGTATTTTTCTTGAACTTATTAATGAAACTGAAGTACATTACGCTCTGCTTATGAATAGCAATCCATGTCTCCTAGTGGAGAATTGCAGATTATTATTTTCTTGCTTTATAGCTATATATTCTGAGTTTTAATTTATTATGAGTGCATAGCATTATAATTATATCAGCTTTACAGATACAATCTTTCTTCTCTGCCTACTGCTTTTATATATTTCTCTTAGATACATGATTTATAATGTTGAGTGAAAATAAGTAGAGAACTGGTTGAGAGAGTAAACTGTAAATATTTGTAGTTGTTCCAATCTAAATAAATATCAGTATGAAAATAATTTTGGTAACTGTTTTAATATAAAACAGAGGTACCAAAATTAAATAAGACTATTTTTCAGAATGTACATTTTATTACAGTGGTACCTCTACTTATGAACTTAATTCGTTCCGTGACCAGGTTTTTAAGTAGAAACGTTTGTAAGAAGAAGCAATTTTTCCCATATGTAAAAGCAAATAATGTGTGCGATTTGGGAAACCACAGGGAGGGTGGAGGCCTTGTCCCCACCCAGGAGATTCCTAGAGAGGCCCCAAAGAGGCTTTCCCCCATGTTTTCTGACCATGTTTCCTCCCAGGAGATTCCTAGAGAAGCCCCCCAGAGGCTTCTCCCTGCCTTTTCCGGTTACAGTTTCGGAGGCTCAGGTTTGTAAGTGGAAAATGGTTCTTGAGAAGAGGCAAAAAAAATCTTGAATACCCGGTTCTTATCTAGAAAAGTTCGTAAATAGAGGCGTTCTTAGGTAGAGGTATTTAAATCCTTTATTATTAAATTAAGAAGATTATAGAGAATATTTCACAAAGATATGACTGCCCAGCCTGGTGATCTCTTCAGTTTGCTAGACATTCTAAGCAGGCCTTAAACGCAACTTAGGATGATCAGTTGATCTTTCTGTATCATCATGGGTAGACACCTCCAGGGTCCCTTGCAGATCAAGAGGTTGAAAAAAGGACCTTACAGCATTTTTTCCATCTCAACACAGAATCACATGGAAGAAAAAAGTACCTTGTTGAGCTAATAGCTGGAATTATTGGCTACCTGTTGTGAGCAAATGCCAGATACCTCACAGTATCAAAACTGCCTTTCGGCTTTTCTTTTGGAGTCTCACTAGAATTGACACTTCCTCCCCCCCCCCCCGACAACTGCCATTCAATGATGCTAAAGAAAATTTCCTTTAGAGGAAAAGCAAAATCCAAAAGGCACATTGGGTGATCTTGCAGTTAATTAAGGAGTTTTAGAAATATCTTGTCTTTCATTGAATAATTGTCTCTCGGAGAGCTACAGTATGCCTGTAGCCTGTAGTATCTAGAAAAAGAATCGTGATGAAACAGAGAATTTTCAGTAGTGATGCGTTGTGCAACTGAGAAATACTTAGAGGGGTTTTCCTTCTTCTGAAGAAATGGAGGGAAATCTCTGTGATTTTAGTAATCTCTAAGTAATCTCTAAAATCAAGAATTTGGACAAGTCATTTGTATCCAGTGCATAGATAATTTTCTCAAAATTTGACAAAGATTATGAGCAGCGATGGGATTCAAATTTATTAACAACTGGTTCTCTGCCCTAATGACCAGCTGGGAAAGTGTGGCTGGGTAGTCATGTGACTGGATAAGGGAGGCAACTTGACATTACTCACATCAAGGGGCCGTACACCTTGCCCAGCCTCTCATGACCATGGGGAATTCTGCAATGGTCATAAGTGTGAAAAACGGTCATAATTCAGTTTTCAGTGCCATTGTAATTTTGAATGGTCACTAAATGAACTGTTGTAAGTCAAGGATTACCTGTACAAAAATACAAAAAGCTTCTTTGCTTGCAAAAAGCTGCCCTAAATACCAATTGTTAGATTAGAAATGGGGGAATACATACTGAAGATCAATTTCAACTTCAATTTAAATTTCAAGGTGGATTTTGTGTGTGTGTGTGTGTGTGTGTTTGTGTGTGTGTGTGTGTATCTCATGATTGTATGGAAGTTCATATTGCAATAAACTAGAAGGAAGTCTTCTATTTGACTTGACTTCTTTGTAAAGTAAATGTTTAGTTTAATCACAAAGAAGAGAACAAATGCTATGCTTTAGGTTGGAAGGAAATATCAAAGTGATAACAATTTCTGTATGACTCGTTTGTCATTTTCTTGATGTTGAACTAGCAATCATTTTAGTTTTTATTTCTTGATAAATGCCAAGTAACAGAGCAATCATGAACTCCCTGAAAACCCCTCCATATAAATTACAATGCACTGTAGGCATCTCTGGAGATAAGATGCTTCTTTGGTGGCAGAAAATAAGGGCCACACAGAAGCCCAATAAAGGTCCCCAAATAGTTAATTTTGAAAGCAGGCAGAGGGATCGGTTTCATTCCACAGAAAAACAGCAGAGCATCTTGTTAACATAGCTTGGTTAGTTATTTATTTCCTGTTAACATAATGATATATAATTAAAAACAAAAGCTAAATCCCAACCAGCTAACCAATACTCTTACCAGTAAAAGTCGTCCAATCTTATTTTTCCTAGTTTCTCAGAAACTTTCTTCATACTTAGGTGAACCTGTCAGATGCAGGAATGGTCTGAAAGTTATAATCTGAGCTTCTAGCAATTGTTTGCTAGATTGCCTGGTTTTTAAATTATTAGGATGTAAGTTTACCTGTCTTTAAACATTTCTGGACAGAAATAATATGGAGCAAATGAACAAAAGCATTAAGTTTCTCTAAGGACTTATCCTGAGGATAGCCTTTAAAGATCTTATGAATCAGTGGAAGTCCCTATAACTTCTAAAGTTAAAAAAATACTTCAAATCACTGGAGGATCTGAAATGTAATTGAATGACAATTATTTAACTTCCTGATAGATCACCCACCAAGCAAAAATGTAGAGGAGCCCAAAGCACATTTGTATTATTCCAATATAAAATCTATGCAGTGTTCTAGCCCTAGAATGCCTTCTAGATAATCAAGACATGCAGCACTATATTCAGGATTATCTTGTGATTCTTTGGCTGCTTTATTCAAGTTAATTATTTCCAAATTAACCCAAAATTGCTGTCAAGGAAATGGAAGAAGCATTTTTAAGAAAACTGTGCTCCTCTATGTGCTAGTTGGATGATTGATATATCCCTTTCTTTGCAGCACAACACATGACTGTCTCTCCCACACCAGAATTTCAGAACTGATAGAAACAACAAGGTTAAGTTGAGAGACACAGCTAAAGGCATGCTCTTGAGTTCCTTGGCCCTAATGGATGATAATATGAAAATATGAGAAATCCTTCCACAGTCCCACTTTTCTCAGCTAAAAAAAGAACCAAATCTTCTCTTGATTTATGAATTAGCTTTAGTAAAGCAAATATTAGAGAAACTTAGGTATTATGTTTAGGTCCACTATTACCTTTATTCCTTATTAGCTTCAAGGTAGCTTGGAATGAATGATACTTATTTTATACATGTCATAAGTAGGGGAATCTCCCCACTGAGAACTCGTATAACTATATACTACTGTTACAATTGGGCAGCAATGTTGATTTTGAGTGTGAAAAATTAAAACAAACACGAAAAGTTAAAACACAAAACAAAAAAAGTAGAGCAGAGAGGCAACTTCATTAAAAAGATACATTGGGACTTATATGTGCAATTTCACTGCTTTCTACAGGAGAGTATAATTTTCCACATTTTCTCAGAACCAGTAACAACAGGGCTAGTTTTGAAAAACATGTGGAGGACTTCTCTCATAATAACTTCTCTTAGGATTCATTGGAAAATGGGAAGGCAGAAGACTATAGACTGGGAAACCTATACAAGAAAAGTGTATTCATTTTATGGGTGTCTATACCTATAGAAAGAGGACATATTATAACAAATGTGCCATCATATGCATGCTACAACATATATACATCAATCTATAATGATGACATTTGCATGATGGCAAATGTCAATTATAATGATGACATCCTATTGGCATCATTTTTGTTTGCTGTAAAAAAAATCCTAATTGTAAATTATCACAATCTTGTATTCTGCTTATGATAATTATACTATTGATTGTTTGAAAGTTTAAAGCAATCCTCTTTCATTAAAGTGAATAAGAATTAGGAGACTTTTTTAAAAGGCAGATACTATCTCTGATCTTCTCTAATTTATTTGTTCTAAAACTTGGTGCTGTTACTTTGATTGAAAATTACACTATTTTGCCGTAGGGCAGATTTACATTTGTAAGTTCACCAATCACTACACGGGAGCAAAAATGGATGATGTTGTCTTTTTCCCAAGCCATTGTAAATATATATTGTGCTCACGGTCTCCTATTTTAATTCAAAACTGCCATTTTCTGTACCAATAATTAAATCTTATGCCTACCAGTGTGGTTGCTTTCAGCATCTCATTTCCTTCTAGTAGTGACTCCAACATCAATTGGCATGCCTTAATTTCCCCTCCCCATTCCTCCAGTGGCTTCATTTTAAAATGGAAGGCTGATGATCATTAGTTATTTATTTTTAAAATAATATTTTGATTGATCAGATAATGATACAATAAATCAATGAACTGTCTTCAATCCTAACCTTCACATCTTTCTTTTATTTTTATTTTTTTAAATGCTTAAACTGAAATCTGGGAACATTATTATTTCATTTCTGAAACATCTTCCTGGTTACAAAGTTTCCATAGATCTACAGAAGAAGAAGGAGGAGTGAAAGAGCAACCTGTCCCCTATTGCTTTGATCAAAGGGGTAATGGTAACCTAAGAAATAGAAAAAGAAAGAAAGAATCTATGTTTGTGTTAAAGGACATATATGGAAAGGGGATTGAAGGCACCTATCTATGCAAACCTTCTAAGAACTCAAAGGGACTAGACATGAACAAGTGAAGAAGAAGAAAATTTTATTAAGTCAATTGACCATACCAAATATATAAAAGTAATACAAAATGAAGATATACACGAATACATCAAACTTCATAATAAATCATCACTTCTACAGTTAACTCCAATCTGACCTAAGTATTTTATCCTTTTCGAGATGGCTTTTAAATGAAGAGCACAGTCTTACTGGTGGTAATAGGTAGGTATGTTCCCTGCAATATTGTTTTTGCTAAGAGATTGTTTCTCCTAGTTGCCCCAATATTTTTTTAGTTTTTAAATAAGAGACTAGGTAAGCATCCTTTTCTAGACATTTAACTTGCAGTCAACAAGAACCTGTCCAATGCAGAGGTGGGCTACTACTCGGATGGGATGGAATGCAATGGAGTAGCGAAAATAGAGCTCCACCCCAGAGCACCCAATTTGCTCTGAAAGAAAATGCAGGGCGCCCTGCATAATCCCTGCCCACAGTGTGGTAGTAAAAATTTTGGTAGCCCTTCAGTGGTCCAATGTCTTCAATGACTGATTCTCCACACATGCAGGTTTTTTTTCAGTTCTTCAGTAACCTTGCATGTTTTACCATGGCATCCAGTTGTTTGAAGGTCATGAACAAGTGAGGAAGATACAAATCTGATTCAGCTATATAGATACTACATATTGGCATATACTTCATTGTTCTGTCTGGGTCACTCCAGAAGCCTATACCAACCCAAAAAGAGAAGCCAGACACACTGGTAAAAGGCAAAGGCAGTTTATATAATTCAAGGAAAACACAGGTAACAGAAAATGTCCTTACAAACAGGAAAAATGCTGGAACTTCAAATATATACATGAAGGGAATAGTCCATGAAGCAATACCAGATTCTTGCTGCCAAGACGAATCTGTAGATAGCAAACAGACGCCTCCCACGAGTCTTCCAGACTGCGAGGCCACAAGCCAAGATCAGAGACGCTGAGAATCAAAACAGGTCACCACAACTCCAATTGATAACACTCCACATGGCTTCAAGGCCTTGCCTGCCTTTTAAACCCTGCTGATGAGGACCACACCCAAACCCAGCTGTTTCTAATTCAATGGTGATAATATTTCTTTAACTGCTCCTTTCGTTGCTCTGAACGTCTCTGTCTCATGTCAATGACAGCTTGTGCGTCATCACCTAATGACTCCAAGCTACTGGCTGGGGAGAGCCCCCCCCCCGGGACTCTCATGCTGTTCTCCTTCATCCCATTCCTGACTCTCCTCTCCCCCGTCCGACTGTTCAGCCCCCTCCTCTGCGCTGTCATCCTCCTCCGGGCATGGAGCCAGCAGAGACACAGCTGGTCCCTGAGCAGCCTCAGGCTGAATCACAACACTTCATAGTGTGTCTGAATCCTACACCTCACTCTCTCAAAGTCTACCCTCTCTGAGAACAAATTACATGCAGAAAACAAAAGTTATAGTGGAATGGGTATCAGATGCAGAATTGGCTTTTTTTTTTGTGCTGGCATCAGGAATCCATTTCCTCTTGCAACTGCTAGGCTGCTTTTATATTTATGAGCACTTGGTGAGCACTCTGACAGGTTTATTATTTGTTGGCTTTCTCCAGCATTGCACAATAAAAATTGTTTTAAAGAGTATTCTGAAGCCTAGATGGCTACCACTGTATCAAACCCAATCAATCTGCTAATGTATTTTGCTTCATTGATTGATAACTGTTGCCATGGTTTGGCATTTCAGGGAAGGAGAACAAGACTGGATGATTATTAATTCTCTCTGTCTTTCCTGAGCAGTAGTTTGCACTAATACGTGCATTTCTAGCTGCAGATTTTGATGCTCAGGACTGCTTTGACCCTAGCAGTGAATCTACCATGTACTTTTCACTCTGCAAAGATGTTTCATTATGTTAGTCCAGGAAACTCCTGCTGAGATGCAATGGGCTGAGATACAAATAGGGATAATTGGCCTGATCTTGTTCCAGTTTATTTTAGAAATAGGCACTGCTAATATTCCACACATTGGAAAACAATGTCTCTTGTCTATTGCTGGTAGCTAATTAGATTTCATCAAGGATTGGAACTGGGTTCTGACTTGATTTGCATATTGTGCTAAGCCTTAAGTGGCTTATTATGAACTATGTGATTTGCACCTTGGCTTCTAATACTGGAGTGATGTTTTTTCTTAGCAATTTCTGCAGACTTATACAACATCCTGACCTGAAATCTTGCTTACAATCTTCAATCCTTGCAGTAGACGAGACTGAAATGTGACATGTACTCAATGTCCTAATAGATTTAGAAGATTCCCCTCCCAATACTGCAATGAATGCAAGTAATAGTAGCAGTGAAAGAATCGAAGAGGAAGAATAAAAACTTTTCTTCTTATTTCATTTTTAAAAATAATTTTGTTGATGCAATTTTTAACAAAGAAAAACACATAAAATGATAATAAAGACAAATAGTAAATAGTGTAAATAGAAAATAAAAAAAGAAATATAAGATGGAAATATAATATTGAAGAAATAAAGCAATAAAGAGAAAGAAGAGTAAAGAAAAAAGAAAGAAAAAAGAAAGAAGCAGCTTCCAATCTTCTTGACAGTAGTTATTGATATATTTATATTTGTCTTCTCACTTTAAAGCTACAGCATAATTTCATTCATTCAATAAGCTATCCTTTCTTAACTGAACCATAAACCATAAGTTACAAGTTCATTTTTCTTTTCATTTATTCCAGGAAAAAGTTCATCAAGGGTTTCCAGTCATAGCTAATGTAAAGGCAAACATTTGATTGAAGGCAAGGTGCCTTACAATTGACAAAAACACCAATAAAACATTAAACAATAGAGACATAACCTTTGAATTAAAATGTAGCCATGGAGAAGAAGGGAACAGGGTGCACATGTGGAGGATCTGAGATTTTATCTAATCAATTAACTGCCTCCAGAATGACATGCCCCCATTGGGCGCTTGGCCAGTTGGCTGAACCATATCTTCATACCCTTTCAGAGAACTAAAATGGTGACTGCAAACCTTACCTTAGGGGGCAAGATGTTCTAGAGAGCATGACCCGTGGCAGAAAATGATCTTCTTCTGGAACCCACCAGTTGGCATTTCTTGACTGATGAAGTCCATAGCATGCCACTTCTATTAGTGTGGTGGGGTAGGTGGGGTAGGTGGGCCCCATCAGGTAAGATGGCCTGCCATTAAAGTGATAACCAACATTTTGAATTGGACCTGGAAGCAACCTGGGAACTAATGCAGTTCATGTAACATGGGTCACCCTAGGAGTCCCAAGAACAGCCAGCTTAGCTACATTCTACACCAGCTGTAGCTGCCAGATACTCTTCAAGGGTCAGCCCACATACAGCACATTGAAATAGTCCAACTGTGAGATGACCAGGGCTTGAGTGACTGAGTACAAAGACCTCCAATCCAGATAGGGGTACAACTGGCATACAACGATGAAGATGTGCAAAGGCTCTCCTAGCCATGGCTCTTTGAGCAAGAGTTGTAAGTCCAGTAGAACCACCTAAATTATGCATTGTATCTTTCTGCGGTTCTGCAACTTCATGCAGAACTAAATATATTAAAATCCCAGATCCAAAAACTCCACACACCCAAAGCCACTTGCTCCTATGGGGTACATGTCAAGGGAGGTCTAGAAGTTTGTTAATACTTCCAAGCATCACACTGCAGAGGCATTCAGCCTTTCTTTTATTAAGTGCTTATATTAGAGTTTGCCTAATTAAAAACTCAATCAGGCTGTATAGAAAAACTAGATACCTTCAGTTCCTGAATAGAATTGCTGAGCATTTGTAAAGTCAGGAGCAATGAACTCCCATCTTCTTACATTGATTGTGAAATGGTCTAATGTGTTATTGTTGAATAGATATGTTGACAAGGAGGGTAGGAGTCATATCTTTGGTTTTGGCCTCTGGGATATATTTTTATTTACAGATTTCAACCAATTTTAAACAATAGTCATCCTTTTTTCAAAAACTCTGTTTTGCTACAAGACTGCATTATCCAAAAGTGACTTTTAAATATCTTTCTGAAATGAAATTTTCCATTCCAGTCTGACAGCTAAACTGATATGAAATTGATGCGTTCTTTGTAACATTTATATTTTTTTTGAATAAATAACTTTTTGGAGGAAATGTAGGCTACCAAGAAATTATTAAGTGCTGCCAATAAAGCCTTTAGCAAAATGCACAGACATAAAAACTGTTTGTAAATGCTGGCGACACTGACAGGTTTATCCAGTTTCTTACATCCTATTGATGCTCCCAAAGCCTAGTTCATTTTAATTCATGGCTATGGGCTGCATCATAAATATAAAATAAGTGAGAGAAAATCAGTGTCTCTCAGAGAGAGTCAAAGGCTTTCTATTCATGCCAGTATGTTTTTGTCTGAAAACTTGGCACGGATTTTATAACAGCGAGAAAACCCACTTTTTCTAGTCGGGGAGAAGGGTACTTGAGGATCAATATAATTAAAAGAACTTGGCAACATTCTTTGCATCAGAGCTTCTCATTAAGTTGTTTTATAAGCCTGATGTTGCTAACAAGACCATCAAGTGGCTTCCTGTCTTGGCAGAATATGCAAATGATGATGTAATAGTATAGCATTTTTATGCTCCAAGGTTGCTTCAGAGTTCCCCTGGGAGAACAGGAAGGTTCAGAAGGCAACCTTCAATAATTAAAAGCACACATAAAGTATAGGCCACCTACTAGGCAAATGGTTAGTGGTTTCATAAAACAGTCCTATTTGCTTAAATGTGACTCTCTTTAATCCTTTTCTACATCCACTCCTTGTGGCAGCAGAAAAGTAGGCACCCAATGGTCTCTTGATTTTACATGGTCAGATTGTATTAAACTAATCAGATGGATTAACTTTCGAGCTTTGCTATATAGTCCTTCACTTTTGAATGTCACCATTGTCATGAAAGCCGGCCAAACAATGCAGGCTATGCATTAGACAGTGTTAAATGATTATTTTTTTTAAATAGGTGGGTTGATCTGACATCTGTCTGATGTTTTGCTGCATGCAAAAGAAAGGAGGAAAAATATGCTCTTCAATTCTTCTGTTGTTTTGTAAGCTCAGCAATCACAAAATAAACAATAACCAAGAATATATATTCTCCTGCATTGGAAAAGTGCAGATTTTTGAAAACTTAATATCTTCCAAGGAGGGGAATGGAAACTTAATATCTTCCAAGGAGGGAAAATACTGGTTCCCAGTGCCTGTACAGGAAAAAGCCTACATGTATAAACTTCAAGTGTCTAATAGAGCTGATCGTGTCTTATGGGTTCAAAACCTGAGGTATCATCAGCATGGGGAATGAAATTGTCAAATTTAACATATCTTGAAATGGTTTACTGCGGGATTAAGGATGCATATAAACCTGAGATGAAAATGGGATGGAAGTTGTAGTCCTTCTGGTCCTGCTTCCTAGAATAATAGGACTGGGCGCAAACTTAAAGATCTTCTAGTACAACCCCCTACCCAAGCAAAAGTTTTTATACCACCCTAGACAAATAGTTGTGCCTTTTTTTCCCTTGAGAACCTCCAGCAATGGAGTACTCATAACTCAGAGACAAGTTGTTCTATTGATTCATTATTCTCATTGTCAGAACATTCTTCTTATTTTGAGGTTGGATCACCCTCTGATAAGTTTTTACTCTTTGCTTGATTTTTCAGTTACCCTTAATACGATTGGTCATGATTTATTTATTTATTTTATTTTATTTATTTTAGTCAAACATCTACAAGGTATCAGGTATATGTTTAAACATAAACATATACAAAGTAAGTACAGATAAATGAGGACAGTAAGAAGGAACAATAGGTACCATGGTGTGCTTATGCATGCCCCTTACAGATTTCTTAGGAATGGGGTGAGGTTGACAGTTGACAGCCTAAGGTTAAAATTTTTGGGATTTGGAGGTGAAACCACATTATTTGATAGAATGATACCTATTTTGACCACTTGTTGCCTGTCTGAAAGGACCGTAGTTATCCAATCATGTGGGGTACAGAGATGCCATAAGATTTTAGTTTTAGAAGTAGTTTGTCATGTACCACTGAATCAAAAGCTTTACAAAAGCCTATGTAAATTGCATCTATTGTTTTATCGAATTGTGTAGTCCGTATGTTTTTGCAGTGTAGTAATTTTAGATTACAGAATAATTTTTTCCTGAAACAAAATTGTTTGTTAGAGAGTAGGTTGTTGGTTTCTAAGTGGAAGGTAATGAATTGGTTTGTAATTGATTCCATAATTTTGCAGGTGACATATATAATGAGACTTGTCTGTAATTTTCAAAGTTGCTGGAATCTCATTTTTTGAAGATAGGGATGGTTGTAACTAGTGACCATAGGTTGGGTAAGGAGCTAGTCCTAAAAGATTTTTCAAAGATTATGCTTAGAGTTCAGCTATGGCTGTGGAGAGCTTTTCATTTTTTTATTTTATTTTTTTCTCCACAAACTCCATCCATACATCAATAGTCACATACGTTGAGATATGCAGTGATATCCACATCCATATCCATACATTTTGCATTAATCAATAATAAATCACTATCCTGCTTTGCACCAATTTTCCTTTCTATTTCTTCAGTCTGTCTTTTACATTCCGCACCTCTACCTTTTTCTCCTCTTCCTACTTTCTTACTCCTTTCTGTGGAGAGTTTTTTTTTATGTTAAAAGCGTAACAACTAAGAATAAGGCCTCTGAGATTTATTATGGTATCATATTTTTGTATGTTACACATCATAGAACAATCATCCAAGGATTTTAATATGGATTGACCATTTAACATTTCAAAAATCATTTTCAAAGTATATTGCAGTGGCTTTTAAGATTGAATGTCATCATATAACATTTCCAAACATTGCTCTTAAACCAAGTGGAAGTCTAATTCAAGCTGAATTATATGGAAACTTGATAATAACAGAAATACCGGAGTATCACTGAGAATTATACTTACGGATTTACTGGGTATTAAAAATACATTTTACCTTGGCTAGCTGTCTGATGGAGATTTCATAGCTTGCAAAATATATTGTCTCTAAGGGCTACTTTATTCATTAGTTGTCAGATTACATTTGGCTTATGCTGATGTTTTTAAAATATGGAGTGAATTGTTTTGCAGCTCAAAGAAAACAAATACAACAAAGAACAGTGTGCCAACACTTTCAGTTAAATCTGAGGACCTGGCTACTACTGACACAATTACTGAGCCTCTTTTCTATGTGTCTAGCAGACACAGAATTTCAAGCCCATATGGTTCCACTGACTGACCAACATGTTAATTTTCCAGAAAGTAGCGCAATATGTATATGTATCGGTTTTTCAGCTTTAAAATACTAATTAAGTAATAGGGAAAAGTAGAACAATGGATCCAATATTTCTGTTTGCACTTTTGTTGATGTACTTACTGTGTTGTATATCACTCTGCCTATCCTAGAAAAATATTATAGCCGTAGTAGAAATTACAACAGCAATATGTTATCTCTCTATTTATTGAAAAGATTTGTATTGCTGCCCATATTATATAAAATAACTGTGCGTATGACTAACAATAAATATATAAATAACAAAAGGCAAAGAAAAAATCCTAAAATAAATTCTCATATCATCAAACACCATAACAATCCCATTTATAAACCCAAATTCTGTGTTCAGCTTCTGTTATCCTTTTTGTAGGGTCAAATGAATGTGTAAAGAAAAACACAGCTGCTTTAAGAAGCTCTGGTCTTGTATTTCTTGCAGACTAGCTACGGGACCCTCTCGTGCCTCATACCTCTCAAAGACCAATAAGATTACAGAGAGTTGGCCTCCTCCGGATCCCGTAGACTAAACAATGCAGGTTAGCGGGGCCGTGAGGGAGGGCCTTCCCTGTTCTCACCCTGGCTCTGTGGAACCAACTCCACCTCGATGTCTGTACTGTTCCCAGCCTACTGGCCTTCCATTAATCCATGAAGATCTGGTTTTGCCAGCAGGCTTAGGGGCCATGAATTTGACACCTGTCATGGCTGACTTGTTTTGAATGGCATGAATGTGTGTTGATTGGAGAGTTCAGTTGTGGGTTTTTAACTGAGGTTTTATAGTTTTAGATTTCTGTACTGTATTTGTATCTTTTTTATATTATTGTAAACCACCCTGAGTCTTTCGGGATTGGGCAGCATAGAAGTCGAATTAGATAGATAGATAGATAGATAGATAGATAGATAGGTAGGTAGGTAGGTAGGTAGGTAGGTAGGTAGGTAGACAGACAGACAGACAGACAGACAGACAGATAAATTTCAGAAGGACACTATCTGAAAACTGCAAGTACAGCCAGCCACATCTGTGCTGCTCATTATTTTGAACTTTGTAAAATTTTCATTTCTGTGTTCCTATCTGCTTCATGGGTTGAATGTGACCATCTACAAAAAATAAAAATGAAAATGAAAAAATTAAATGTGTATTGGCCTGAAAATTGTCCTCCATCAGGATTCCTGACAGCAGATCTATACGTAAGCAGTTAAGTGTCTGATGACACTATTATTTTAACCTTGCTTCTCCTAAGAATTCAAGAGGGTTCCAAACCACTAATTTTCTCCACATTTTCCTCTTTAGCACCAACTCTTGAGTGTGAGAGTAACTGCTCCCATTTTTCATGGCTAACAATGATCTTGAATTCAGACTTTTCTGTTCTCATCCGTTCCAGGGATGACATTCACATTTTTCTTTGGGCATGGCTTTTTGAGTGTGGCTTGGTGGAGAGTTCATGAGACTGAGTAGGCATGGCCAACTTGATATTACTCATTGCAAGCTGGAGTGGCACCACAACAAAACCCAAATAAAGCTTATATGAACAATTCAAGACAAATGTGAATTTAGAAATGAATGATGAGAACATCTAATTCTTTCTTGGTTATTTTTTGTTCTATTGTCAATAAAATTCTAGCATACTCTGCCAGATTACCATCAACATTACTACATACTATAATTAAGATAGTGAATACTGCATATGTCTTGATGGAAGTAGTATTGACAGCTATTAACACAGCATGCATTTTCCTTCTAAATGGGATGTATTTTTTTAACAGAAAGAAGAAGACAACTTGTATGCCTTTGTGTAGTCTGCTTTGTAATTCTGCTTTGTAATCTTTGCTTGGCTATTGCTCTTTCAGAATTTTTTCTGAGAAAAGAATGAAAGGCAAATACAAAGGAAGTTAGCCACACATATCTCAATCAGGTACTTTTCTTAAATGTTCAGCAGGTATCTTGCAACATCAGAAGTCCATATCCTTGAAAATAGCATACTATAATGGTTGTGTAATTTGACAAGCTGAAAAAAAATTCCCAACTGGAAAAATTGAAAATGGTTCCACTAGGAACTAATGTTTATTAATAACAAAAGAGAAAGAGAACAGACAAACAAAAAACTCAAAAAAACCAACAACTCTAAATATATATTATGTGGAAAGAACGCATAATAGCAGAAGTCCCGATAACCTAATGGCTCAGCATGTAACTCTTGATATATCCTAACCTCTGACAGGCTCAATGGCTTGTGCTGGGAGAAGTACAGTCTCTGGATGAAAGGGTAGCGGCACTTGAAGTGAAATGGGCAATAGGCCCAAAGAAATAACAATACAAATAAGAAAAAGCAACACTAATTTTTTCTGGAAAATTGGCTTAAAAGAAGTCATGGTGCCTCTTCCAAGGCCTAGTTGGAGGCACAAGGGGGGGGGGGAGCATTATTCTGCCTCTTGTTAATTTTGGTTTCTTGTACTTATTTTTTTATAGGAAAATAAAAGATAAGTAAGCTATCACTGGTTTTCAAACTGCCTAACCTTTATGCTACGTTGGGCAAGAAAGGACAGTTTGCCAGGTGCTAAAATGCTAATAGCTTCCTTTAAGCTCCCTTATGATAAACTCTCAAGATATACTCTACATAAACCTGCTTATGGCTGTTCTCTTGATGTGATCCAGAAGAAAGAAGAGTTCATTACTGAACATTTCTGCATATTTGGGGAAATAAGAAATATATTTGATCAGTGAAAGAAGTCTTTGGGGGCTTAAAGCCAATATGAAATAAAATGAAGCTTTTTGTTACCAACCCATCCACTGATATCTTTGTCTTTAAAAAAAAAAAAGATGAATGCTACTGGTTGGATCATCTTTTCCATTCTGCTCAGTTTTCATGACCATATAAATTATTCCTAATCATTTATAGTCAGTGCATAGATGAAGCCCACTTTAGTCCACTTTACATGCTGTATCACAACAGATTTTCACTCTGACATTTTTATACCTTTGACTTGAATTAAAGAAAGAACATTTGAATTGGTTGCTTTATTGGTTTATGGCAGATACTGTATGTGTTTCCTTTTGAAATTATACACTATATACTTATTTCCCCACATATTTTACAAAAGATGTGCCATATCTGTTCACTAAAACAGGGGTCTCCAATCTTGGCAACTTTAAGAT
The DNA here is from genome assembly GCF_031021105.1 of Erythrolamprus reginae. Taxonomy (NCBI): domain Eukaryota; kingdom Metazoa; phylum Chordata; class Lepidosauria; order Squamata; family Dipsadidae; genus Erythrolamprus; species Erythrolamprus reginae. The sequence goes on along the minus strand of NC_091956.1, from coordinate 55,442,539 downwards.
TTGTGTACTTCAACTCCAGAATTCCTCAGCTAGTTGAGATGAAGTCCACAAGTCTTAAAGTTGCCAAGGTTGGCAATACCTGCACTAAAACATGCTTTCTGCAGAAGCAAAGTCATTGCCAAAGAACCTGAGAGACTATATGACACTTCCAATAAAGTATCTCATTTTTGCAATTAATTATGGAAATTATGTCTATCCAGGATGCCAGACACAACTCTAATAGTTCTGTTCATTTTTTTGAGACAATTTCCAATAAAAGCATATTCATTTTAAAAATTGAGAACTTTCAGTAGTTTCAACCAAGATATTGTTGGGCTAATTCGTATCTTCATAACTGAGATATGAATATTCTTGGATTCTAATTACAACATAATTTTGGATTATGATATTTATAATTTCATCAACATTGACTGCAGACTTTCAGAAGGCTTTTGGCTTTCCTCCAGCTTACATTTATGAGACTCAACTCAGAAGTAAGAATTAAGCTGTTTCATAGATGAAACCAACAAGTAACTCTTCCCAGGAACAATTACTGTAGCTTAATAATTACAGAAGGTATTCTAGAAGGAAGAAGCAATAAATTGTATTCTAGAAACAATTTATTTTCTGTATTTTCAATGCCACCGTTATCCTTGATTATTTAAATACCTACAGAAAATTATTCATGTATTTTTTTGTAAAGGAAAATGTGGATTGCTCAGATACAGTATGTCCTAATAATTAAGTGGATTGTTATCAGAGTGGTAATACAGCTCCATATAATTCCACATATGACTACTTAGCTTTAGGATTGAATAAAGGAAGTTTAGGAAATAATTAAGGCTATCTTAAATATGAGTATAGCGTTCCTGCCAATAATGCTTGCCATTATTACCATTATTTATATATGCATCTTCGCACTTGGTATCTCTCACTTTTCAGTTGATAAAAAATAAAGTTTGTTATGCTAAAAGGAACTATCCCACTGTGGCTTAATTCTAGATAAATCAAAACTCTTAGATGATAGAACTAGACAAAGAAACAGATATAAAACTACTGTGCCATTCAATGTATTTTCAGTCTGCCCTATAATAACAGAATAACAGGGACAACCTGTTGGAAAGGACAACCAAAAAGCACCAGTTCGATTGGAGCAACATAAAAATGTTTTGGGAGTTCATCAAAGTTTGGCACTCCACAAGCAATTCCATCACCAGATACACTGACCTATAACCAGCCTATGAACCCCTCAGAATCCAAATCAATCACACAGCCAACCAGACACAGCACAGACCCCTAACCAACCCATGCAAACTCCCCCACCAGCAGTTCACCTCCAATGACCCTTATTTGATGTAACCTCTCCATCATAAGACCCATCAAAAGAGCCTCATTGATGATTCACATCCAAACCATCATAAAACCTTCATTCGATACACCCACATCTGAAGCCCTTATAGACAGAAGAATGCTGACACTAATATCCCACAGACCCTGCTGAAAAAGTTACTTAGTCTTGTAATAAAATGTTCAGAAACCAACCCCAAGCTCGAAGAATGAGCCGTCACCCTCAACTTATACCCGAGCTACAGATATTCACCACTATTAGAAACAAAAGTTATGTCCATTGTGTCACTTCATTGTATTTTTTAAAATAATATATTAATGTATGAGTTGGCATTAATCACAGTAGTTCTTTTTTTCAATGTCACAGCCATTATAACTCCAAATGGCTGAAATCCTGCCCTTCTAATGTAATGGTTATCACATGAGTGAACAGATGCTGACATGAGTAACAGTTGACATTTTGTAAAATGAATGTCACCCAAGCAAAGCTGCTAGCTGCAACTGGCCTGTAAAAGTAGAAACAGCAAAAGGTCTGCAGAGGTTGCTATGCCAATAAAATTATTAAGTTACCAGAAATACTTTGAAATGTGCTGGTACTTCTGAATATCACATTCTTGATAGTTTTGTTTGAAATAACATTTATTTAAGAATCGTTAGATTTTTTTTCTGACAAGTGTTCAACCTCCTGTGTTTGACAGATGTCAAAAATGGAACAAATAAACGCATAGGTCTGGTTGAATTTGTCAGACTTCTAGACTAATATTTAATCCCAAAACAACTTTATCAGCGCTTTGATAAGCAAAATAAGATTAAAATAACAATGCAAGAATTCCAGCAAGTGTTCTACTTTTGAATGAAAAAAATCTCTGCATAAGGAAATTGGGACAGGAAGAGACTATTTCTTTTTCTCATGCTTTTTTATTGGAAGAACTATCTGTTTGGTAAATCAAAGAAGGATCAGACTTTTTATTAATTGTTTTGAAAATAATAACCTAACAACCTATCAATCTAAGAATCAGATCTCACTGTATTAAACAAATACATTGCTTTCAACCGATATACACATAAGTTGAATAGTTTTAACTGGATCTTGGAAAGCAGTTTTAGAAATACTGTAAAATTCTGCATAATATCTATAAGAGAGTCTGAAAATTTTGTTCTCCCACTTTGCTAATGAATAAATGATAACATAGAAGTAATGTAAGGGTTTTAGTAGGTTCTGACCAGTTCTGGAGAACTGCTAGCAGAAGTTTTGTGTAGTTCGGAGAGTCTGTAGCATAAATTTTGAGTAAATGAATATTAATGCTCGAGGGACATGATCTACGTGTTAGATGACATTGGTTTCTATGGGACGAGAAACATAAAAAACACTCTTATTTCCAAAATCATAAAATCAAGAATCCCTATACAAAATTTGGGCTAAAATAAAATATCAATATTGGCCAAAATGTATCAAAATATGAACTCCAAATGTTGGAAATGCCAACACAAAAATGGATCAGGCTAACACATATGGTGGATCTGTCTAATAATTAATGTTTTTGGAAAAAGATGCACAACTGGCTCAAACAGATAAGGGAACAAATAATTAATATTAAACCTGAAGTGTTCTTAATAGGAACGTTGGATCAAAAGTTAGAAATGAAATATTGGTATATTTCATAGAGCCGAGGTGGTGCAGTGGGTAGAGTGCAGTACTGCAGGCCACTAAAGCTGTCTGCTAGATCTGCAGGTCAGCGGTTCAAATCTCATCACCAACTCAAGTTTGACTCAGCCTTCCATCCTTCCAAAGTGGGTAAAATGAGGACCCATATTGTAGGGGCAATATGCTGGTTCTGTTAAAAAGTGCTATTGTTAACGTTGTAAGCCGCCCTGAGTCTAAGGAGAAAGGTGGCATAAAAAATAGAATAAATAAATAAATAAATAAATAAATAAATAAATAAATAAATAAATAAATAAATATTATAGTACATATTCTGACAGGAGTGAGAATATGCCTGGTATAAAATTGGAAACATAGTGATGTGCCATCCAACAATATAACGATTAAACATTTTTTAGAATGTGCAGAATCAGATAAGTTGATGATAGAACTAAATCAGAAAGAGGACTCAGAATATTTTGAAGTTTGGAATTTATTTTATAACTGGTTGGAAGGGAAGAATAGAAAGAAAAAAGAAGATGTATAAATGTACATATTGATGTTTAGTTACAGAATGACTATTGGATTTTAAATATTTGGATATATAATTTTATTACTAATTACTAATATTTACTAATAGATCTAAAGATAAAAACTGTAAAGGAAATACAGTTTATATTAATTATATATAAATGAAAAATTTAATGTTAAGAGAATTTACCTTAGAATAACCCAGGAGGTGTATATGGATATGTATATGGATATGTATATGTACATGGATGTGTATATATGTATATGCATTGGCATCTTTCAGTCTTGAAAGACCATGGTATGTACCATTTGTTTTGTTTGGTGTTTGTCTTTTTTAATGTTTTTTTTTAAAATGTTTATACTCAATGAAAATATTTTTTAAAAAGAAAAAAAGAAATGCAGTTTGAAAGAAAGTAAATCAAAACCAGGTGCCTGGATATGGTGGAAAGCTATCTCAGTTCCTGGGAATGCTAGATTTTTCATTGCAACATCCACAAAGCAAGTCATAATCTGTAGAGACTGGAGTCTGGAAAAATGTCCCTGGAAAACTAATCAGTCTAGGCTACTTTGGGTCAAGCTATGGTATGGTAATCAATTTCATGCACTAGAACTTCTGACCAGAGAACTTAATCTTTGTTGTTTAAGGTTTATTTGGGGTAACCTTTCTCAACTAGTGCTCCATAAGAGGTCACTAGGGGTGTAATGGAAGATTCTGATTAAAAAAAGAATAAGCATAGCTGCTTTTAACTCTGCACATTCCATAATGCCACGGTAGGAATATCTATATGGCATGATGAATATCTACATTGCCAGCCTGCCACTTTGCTGTTGTTAATAAATGGTATAAATTGTGGATTGTTTAAGTAAGAAGTTAACTGTATTGTGAAGTTTTTATACCTTTTGTCATTTTCATGCAGGGGTTCCCTAAGACCTTAAAATTATTTCAAGGGCTTTTCCAGAGTAAAAAGGTTGAGAAAGGCTGCTTAAGGCTTTTGTAGAGGGCAAGGGGGTAAGCTCTCAAGAGAAAGGTGGGAATTTAAGAAACATAAAGTCCACGTTGCCTGAAAGAATGATTCACCATACATCTGAAAAATATTTTTTAAAGGCACCATTCTTATTTATCTTGAAAACTTGGGAAATTGCATTCAGATGTGGATAAGAAGAGAAAAAGTTGGAATACATGATTTCTATGAAATAGAAACCTGTAAACTATTGTTATATAGTGCAACGAATCATTTTGTTCCAATTTTCATTTTATACTTATTTTCATTTTTAAACTACAGTGATACCTTGTCTTATGAACTTAATTGGTTCCAGGATGAGGTTTGTAAGGTGAAAAGTTTGTAAGACGAAACAATGTTTCCCATAGGAATCAATGGAAAAACGATTAATGCGTGCAAGCCCCAAATTCACCTATTTTGCCAGCAGAAGCGCCCGTTTTCACTCTGGTGGGATTCCTCCGAGGCTCCCCTCCATGGGAAACCCCATCTCCGAATTTTGTGATGCTGCAGGGGAATCCAAGCAGGGGAATCCCACCAGCGTGAAAATGGGTGCTTTGACTGGCAACGGAAGTCCGGAGGTGGGGTTTCCCAGCGAGGGAAGCCTCAGCGAAATTACTGCATGCAAGTATTGTATGCTTGAGCTGTTGTCATTGTTTATACAATATATTATATATTTCTGTATTCGGGAATTTGGTTCTTCTTCTGATTTCCCAAACACGTAGTAAAGTTTCATCTATTATGTACTTGGTAAGCCTAAGGGAATGGCACTAGAAAGTCAAATTATACATTTCTTTCTCTTGCAATGAAAAATTATTGTGGCAGTCAGAAATCAATTTTCCCCATTTGTTTTTTTAACTCAGAACTATGCGCTAGGAAATTTCTGTTTTTCATGATTATTGCAAAGAAGACAATGAAAAGTTTGACCCTGACTAAAACTATAATTCATGAAAAATATATGATAAAAGATTATTGAAAAATGTGCATCTGCAGGACTGGTAAATATATTTTAAAGTCTTAGACAGTAATTTTTCAAAGAATGCTGGCAGATTTGTAGTACTAGTGTCTATTTGGACACTTTTTGAATTACATAGGTCTCCATTTAGAGCTGCTAGTTGAGAAATATAAAATGTATTAATAGTGAGCAGCTGGTTCCATTCGGGAACTATTTATTTGGGTCTCTTTTATGAGTCAGACTTGATGTCATGATAGGCTAAAAGGAACTTGTCATGTTCCCTGTTGGCATGTTTTGTAAATTACAAAGAGAAACCACTGGCCCGTGTCCTTTTATTAAATCTTTTTAGAGAAGTTAATTGAACTGTTTTCTGCTAATTAGGAAGTCTTCAGAGAAACAAAGCATTTAGGGAACTTATTAGCAAATGACAACAGTTTTACACCTTGTCTCTTCATCTAGAGCCAATCACCCATTCATGCAGAACCAAGCAGGGAAGGCATGAGCAGAGCCTGTAAATGAAGTAGTCTTCTAGCCCTAAAACTCTTATTGGGTTAAAAGCATTTCAGTTACTTTTGGGTGAACTGAAGGTACAATCTGGAAATATGCAAGGAATACAGATTATACACCACAAAGACAATTTCCCCCCATATTTCAGGGATGTCAAACTCGATTTCATTGAGGGCCACTTCAAGGTTGTGCTTACCATAGGGGACCGGGGTGGGTGTGACCAGGATGGGAGTGGCCAACTTGATGTCACTCATGTTGGGGATTACAGGGGTGACCAAATGTTCGGTCAGTGAAAATGGGTTCCTGAGTTCTGTTTTAGGCTGCAACAGTTTCCTGCAACCATCTGCCTCTGTCCCTCCTGAGTTTCATTTTCACTGGCAGAGGCATTCTGGGCCAGTCCTTTGCTGTCGGTATGGTGGGCCCATGGGCCATATTTAAGCATCCTGAGGGTTACATGCAACTGCCGGACTTTGAGTTTGACACCCCTGCTATATTTAGAGTCTGGAGCATGCTATGGGGTTAGTAGTGCTTTTTCATTATGCAAGGCATTTTCATTTACCGGGATGAGTAATACTGACATTTAGTCAATACAATGCAACAGTAATTGCATTTATAGATTTATTTGTATTCATCTAATTTTGTAAATTCCATTCAGCAAGCTGGGAAAAAGTGTTTTATTATTATTATTATTTGCAGATGGTTTTCAGAAAATACCTGCCCATAAAGAAATATATTTCTATTTACTATTAACCTGTAAATAGAAATAAGATGCTGTTTACAGGCTAAATAGAAGACTTTTTAATTTTTCGATCAACAATAAATATTGCTATGGAAGAATCAGGAGAGGATAAGGTATTAAATGGAAAAAATTCTTTTTGAATTCTAATTGTTCATACGATTTTTTTTTCTTATGTGGACGTGAAGCTGGATTTGGAAGAACAGGGTTATTAATGTACCTTCTTATTGATGGAGAAGACTTTTAAGGATAGACAGTCAGAAAAACAGAGGAACTATAGAGCACATTAAGCAAGAATTTGCACTTAAAACACTTATATCTGGATCATTTTTGATATATGATATAGAGACCTAGTTTCCCTGAGAGGTCCATAATGTGGGATGGCTTTTAATTAGGACAAGAATGATCTAACATGCCGAGTCTACGGAGAGGAGCAGCATACAAATCTAGTAAATTATTATTATTATTATTATTATTATTATTATTATTATTATTATTAAGTTGAGAAATATAAAATGTATTAATGTAGATCATTATGGAGATCATCCATCCATGTGGTCACTAAGATTCAAATGACTTGATGGCAATCAATCAATCAACCTATTAACCAACTAGCCGATCGACCAATCGATCGATCAATCAATCAATCAATGTTTCTTCTATTTACTCTTGTATACTATTCTTAACAGACTGAATGCAGAATAAAAATATATTTATTCATTTAAAATTTTTTGGTGGCTACTCATCTTAAGAGGAGGAAGTATTGTGTATGTTTACTGCCCTTAGTTACCAGTATTTATAAAGTAACAAAAATGGGATAAAATCCAACCAACCAAATAAATAAATAAATAATAAGTAAATGAATGAATGACTGAAATACAACTCTAAGTGGTTCACAATAAAATACCAGACAACAAAGGTTTTTTATATTTGTATTATCCACAGAAAAAGGTCCATTTTACTGTTATGATGAACTTACAAAAAGATGTATCAGTTCACAGCTTATCCAGAACTGTCTTTTTATTATACAATAAAAAATTACACTCATAAAAACCTTCCATACTATCTAAAGATTATAAATGTTTAATGAGAAAAAAATCTTATAGGACAGTAACATCTTACACATAAAATATTAAGAGTAAGTTGCAAAAACATATCTACTTTGTACTTCATATTCACAGGCATAGATCACAGATCTCGTCAAATCCTGAGGTGAATTTTACTATGAGTGGACTTAGGAAGCTGCCAAGAAAATGTTAAAATGCTAAAAGTATTGAAGTGATATGTAACACATTCTACCTTACCCACAGAAGGGAGGAATCTCTTAGCATTGATTCCATATTACATCAAACAGCAACTTCTGAAAAGAAGTCCATACAAGTTGTATTACACAGCTGGGGGCTCAGCTTACAAGCTTGCTATGAAATTTGAAGTGACACTGTGTTTTTACTGAAATATCGTTGAGAAAGAACTCATGTCTAATATGAAATTGTCAGCTTCACCTTGGCACTTCAGGAAGACTCAACATAAATTTGAGACTTATTGTAAGGTTTATTTTAAAGGGTTTTTTAAAAAAAGAATTTCAGGCAGAATTAAACATCTACAACATTTCGTTTTCAACCATTTGCTTCAGTTCTTGGAGATACTGGATAATTAAATATATTATTATAATATCTTCTAAATGATTTCGGACTACCTGTACGTGTAAGTCAGGAGGACTAAGTTAGAAGAGAGAACAACCAAGAAACATCTATGGAAGTGGGGAAACAAATCAGGTTGACATCCATGTTTATGTGTTACTGAAGTCCTATACTTTTTACTTGTGAAAATTTGATCATATTATGATGACCTTTATGGCATTATCAGTCAGATGTACTTATAGTGACTTCTTGATGAATTAAGGATTAATTAAAAAAGTTAGAAAACAGATGTGAGATCTGCCTTCATCGCTTAAAGGAAATTAGTGTAGTCTAAAATTGCCTAAGTGTCAATTTGTGTAGAATAGAAAAAATCTTTTGTACTATGTCAATGTCAAAAACTCAGAGTAAAAATTGTGTCTCACAATTTGCATTCCATGCTGCTGCAGTCCTAATTTAAGAAAAAAAACATCCAACCCACTTTTTGCTAGGATTATTAGCTAAATTTTATTCAAGCTAAATTTTATTCAAGCTACACTATACTGTACATTTAAAAGAATAATTTAAAAAACCCTCCCTATTTAGATTCAAATAATGAAAAGGTTATCTAGCTTTGAATGATATAAAAATTCCAATGGGAAGAACAATTTTATGCCAAGGTAAGCATTTTTACATTTAATTATTTAGAGGGAGATTTACAGCTTGAATTAACATTCTATTTGATGTCTAAAATAAACTGTTGGTAATCGTATTTTTTTTTTATGATTACTTTTTTGAAAAGTACTTCTGAGACTTTGGGGCAATTTACAATTTTCCTTTTGTCTCTGCTCGGGTTGTCTATTCTGATTTATATCAGTGTTTTCTTTTTGCTCGTGCTGTTTACTGATTTATCTAATTTAATAGTTTTCTTCCCATCTCTATTTCCCCACTACATATTTCCCCTGTTTACGTTTATACTGACTGTTTTACGCTTTACGTGTAACTACATTCGTGATTCAGATTCCTGCTTAATTACAATTTTGTATGCAAGATTAATGAATGAAGTCAGTTTCTTTCCATTTAACAATTTATGAAAGCTGGTATCCTTTGATCATCCACTGAGTTTTTAGTTGCAATTTCAGTTTTTCCTTATTATGTTTCTTATTTATCACTTTGACAGGAAAAACTAAAACAGAGAGTTAAGAATTTGACATGGGGTGTAATCTTCAGGTCACATTTTCTCCCTTTCCACAAGATAAGTGACATTTAGTTATAAAGATCCACATTTTGTGACAGCAATTTCAGGGAGAAGGTGTTCTTTGAGGAGGTTTTAATAATGGTAGGGCTAAGAATGGGTGTTCCCCATTATCCCTGTCCCTAAACCTATCCCTGTCCCTGTCCTAATCTCCCAGCATCTCTAGAGCTGAACAAAAGGACTGTAAAAAAGGAGTCCTTCTGCTCACCTGATATTAGCCATCTGGGCAAATGAATACTTGCTGGTGCTTGTGGCCAAAGGGGCAGAGATGGGGTGGAGAAACAGGCAGATGGGAAAAGTTGAAGTGCTCCTGTGCTTGTAAATATTATCTTCAAGGAGTACATTAAAACAAAGACTAAATAGATCAAAGTAACTTTCCACACACTATATATATAAAAAAGAGGTGGGCTACTAGTACCCATATTTTGATCAGGTGACTTGAGGCTTTGAAACAATTCTAATTTCAGGCACATTATCATCATAATTTCAGTGCCATCACAATTTTAAATGATTGCTGAATGAATAATTGTTAGTCAAGGATTATTGTACAATGGTAACTCTACTTAAGAATTTAATTCGTTCCGTGACCAGGTTCTTAAGTAGAAAAGTTTGCAAGTAGAAGAATTTTTTCCCATAGGAATCAATGTAAAAGAAAATAATGTTTACAAACCCATTAGAAAAGAAATAAAAGCTTGGAATTTGGGTGGGAGGAAGAGAAGGAAGAAGAGGAGGAGGACAGTTGCTGCCGAAGGAAGAAGGTTAGGTAAGGGGAATCAAAAAAATTCAAAACTTTAAGGCTTTAAAAAAAAGAGGGATCTGAAGCGGTGAAGAGGGGCACGTGCCTCCCATACACTGCACCAGAGAGAGAAACCAGGTGAGTGAGAGTAAGGAACCTCCCGTTCCTTTGACCAAAAGGAGGCTGCTGCTGCTACCTGCTTCCTCTTCCTTCCCATGCTGAAGGGCTCCTCTCGCTTGCTTGCTTTGTAGCTGGGGCATTTCCTTCACTGTGGTGACTCATCGGTTTGGCTGAAGCTGAGTTGATCCGGCTGGGGAAAAGCATCCCCTTTTGCCTTTCCGTGCCCAGACGCTCTGGAAGGCAACTTCGTGCCAGGTGTATGGGAGGCAGCATAAGGGAGTCACCACAGCGAAATGGTTTATTCCCTTCCCAAGTGCCCAGAGAAAGGAAAATGCTCCGTTCACTCTGGGAAGCCCAGAGCGAACGGAGGGAGCATTTCTTTTCTCTGGGCGCTGGCAGAGGTTTATTCCATCTCCAAACGCCCAGAGAAAGGAAAATGCTTTGTTTGTTATAGACTGCCAAAGCCTCCTTAAGCATCACTAAAAGGCTCCTCTGGCATCCCGGAAAAGCCCGAGATAGCCGAGATTAAAGGGGGAATGGCAGGAAACTGGCTGGGCCTTCGTGCCGCTCTCAAAATTCCTGGGAAAGTTTTCTGGGCTTGGGTTTTTAAGTAGAAAATGGTTCTTAATAAGAAGCAAAAAAAATCTTGAACACCCAGTTTTTATCTAGAAAAGTTCTTAAGTAATTTCTTAAGTAAAGGCGTTCTTAGGTAGAGGTACCACTATACTTCTTTTCCTCTCTTTGGAACCATTCACTCTCGTCCAGGTCCGAACAACTTCTTTCAATTAACTGCTGTATTCTGGCAGATTCAAAACACAAATCTCCTCCCAGACCTGGGTCAAGGTTTCTGCTTTATTGAAACTCTGGTGGGCTGAAGCTGGGGGAAATGCTCAAAGGGGAAGTAAAGGGTCTAGAAAACCAGGTCTCCTTGATTTGTGTTTATATGTCCTGTAGCCCAACACACCAAAGCATCTCTGAGCTTGAGATGCTGAGACAAAGTATTCGGATCAATATCCCCTGACCTATTTCTTTTCCGCAGGTATTGCTGGTACTACCTTACCCAACCAATCTTAAAGAAGACCAGGATGATCTGAACTTAACCTCCAGGCATGACAACTGGATAACAGTATAATGCAAAAAAGCCCTCTCCATCCTTAGTCCTTAGAGATGAAAAGACAGGTAGGAATGGATGCTAAAGTAGCTTGAGTAAAAATCAAGCAGACAGAGTAAGAAAGCAAGGAAAGTTTACCTGACAGTGTGTTGGTCTCATGAATTTGGATATAGAGGATGAGTGGTAAATTCAAAAAAGATGAACAGAAGAAAGATTTAATACCAAAAAGCTTCCTTAATTCCATCAAGACAGTTTTTGCAAATTGTAGTAGATGCTTTTTCCTTGCAGACTGATTTTCTGGTGGAGCAACATAGTTTCCTGGTTCTAAATAGCTTAATGGCTGACAAAACGCTTCCATTTTAATTTCTTTCTTTAGCTGAGTGCTAGTTGCAGTTTGGCAGTTCAGATCTCACTGGTTTAAGATTGACTCAGCCTTCCATCCTTCTGAGCTGAGTAAAATGAGGAGCCAGATTGTTGGGGGCAATATGCTGACTCTGTAAAACCGCTTAGAGAAGGCTGTAAAAGCACGATGAAGCGATATATAAGTCTAAGTGCTATTGCCAGTGAAGGGCTACCAAAGCTTTTACTACCAAACTGTGAGCGTGGCTTATGCAGGATGCCCTGCATTTTCTTTCAATATCTTTCAGTGCAAATTGGGTGCTCTGGGGTGGAGCTCTATTTTTGCTACCCCACTGCGTTCCTCCCCGTCCAGGCAGCAGCTATATGGAATCCTTGTTCCTATTTCCTACGGGTCCTTCTCACTCATTTGCAAAAGTGTTTTGAAATTAGCCCAACCCTGTTGAGTCTAGGAAGATATTCTTTTTTGCCATTGCCTCCACTTTGTGGAGTATCCTTCTTGCAGAGAGCCCCCAATCTCTTAACCTTTCCCAAAGAGGTCAAAACCTGATTCTGCAGCCTTCCATGAGAGACAGGTGGAGGTGGCATGTAATCATGGAGCTTATTAATTCCTATAACATCCCCTTTGATGTTTCTCATTATTCTATAATTTTAATTTTTTATCCCTAATTTAATTTAATTTATCCCTAATTTAATTTGTAATTTAAAAGTTAACTTTTATACATTGTTTTATTTATTAGTGGTATTATGTTGTACACTACCCAGAGATCTTTTTGAGACACATGGGGATGGGTGGGAAATATTAACTATAAATAAACAAACAAATAACCATATCAATATATCGCTGATGTAGATAATGCAGCGAAATTTATTTATTTATTTATATTTATTTATTGGATTTGTATGCCGCCCCTCTCCATAGATTCGGGGCGGCTAACAACAATGATAAAAACAGCATGTAACAATCCAATACTAAAACAACTAAAAACCCTTATTATAAAACCAAACATACACACAAACATACCATGCATAAATTGTAATGGCCTAGGGGGAAGGAATATCTCAACTCCCCCATGCCTGGTGGCATAAGTGAGTCTTGAGGAGTTTACGAAAGACAGGGAGGGTGGGGGCAGTTCTAATCTCGGGGGGGGGAGTTGGTTCCAGAGGGCCGGGGCCTCCACAGAGAAGGCTCTTCCCTTGGGGCCCGCCAAATGGCATTGTTTAGTCGACAGGATCTGGAGAAGGCTAACTCTGTGGGACCTTATCAGTCGCTGGGATTCGTGCGGTAGCAGACGGTTCCGGAGGTAATCTGGTCCAATGCCATGTAGGGCTTTAAAGGTCATGACCAACACTTTGAATTGTGACCAGAAACTGATCGGCAGCCAATGCAAGCCACGGAGTGTTGAAGAAACGTGGGTGAATCTCGGAAGCCCCACTATGGCTCTCGCAGCTGCGTTCTGCACGATCTGAAGTTTCCAAACACTTTTCAAAGGTAGCCCCATGTAGAGAGCATTGCAGTAATCGAACCTCGAGGTGATGAGGGCATGAGCGACTGTGAGCATGTGGAAGGTATAGGAAAGCAGAAAGCCATCTTTGTACAGATTCTTACTATTGTGCTATTATAGGCAGCTGTACAAAAAGATTTAATTTTTTGAGAAGCCCATTTTCCGAAGAAATAGAGCTTTCCTTAGAAGTAGTGATATTAGTATAGCATTGTACTCAATGGTGGCCACTGTCTGTCTATACTGAGGATTCAACCTTTACTGAAGAATTATCATATTCTGCTAGCATTTCAGTTTGATAATTTGTACAGTCTGGGTCATACTACACAAGACAAATTTGACAAGTAATATATTGATCTCATTTTAAAGTCTGATGCAGAACAGCTGCTACAATGTTAATGGTTATATTTAAAGATGATTGTGTATGATGTGTCTGAATACATTTTTAAAAAGAATTTTGGAAAGTAAACTATATATGATTAATTGAGTGTTCCTTCCCCTCCCCCTCAACTTTATTTAGTATTAAAAAGAGATAAAATTTAAAATAACAAAAACAGAGGGGATCAAAGAAGGGGGAAAAGTTAGAAAGTGACAAGAAAAATAAACAGTAAATAGAACATGGACTTCCAACTTTCTTCAGTATAGATAGAAAGATATACTAGAATAACCTCTTAGTCTTATAGCCCACCGGATGCACATGGGTCGTGATGATCCCGGAGGGTGTACCAGTAAATGAAAACCCCGCCTAGTTTAGATCAATAAAGAAAATTACTATCGTATTTAGGGCTCTTTTTTTGCTATAAAGTATTGCACGTAAGAGATTTGGGGAAATATTCAGATTATAGAAGAAAATTTGAGAGTCTGTATCAAGGACTGAAAGGTCAGATTTTGACTTTCTTTAGAGAAACTTGTACGTATACATGCCATTATAAAATCATAAAATTATGGTGCTGAAAGAATCCATAAGGATCATTTATCAGATCCTTAGAACAACTGATGGTTAGAGGACAAAAACATAGAAAGAGATAGAAGAGAATTTTATTTGATCTTCATCTCTCTGCCAACTGGCCTAACCTGTAAATTGAAGCTAATATGCAGATCATTATTACAATTATTCTTAGGACTTTATATAGGCTGAATTTTCAATTGTGCACAGACTGCTGTATTTTTATGGTGGTATATATGACAAGTTTTCCCCCCTCCCATTTCATTTATTCATTGGAATAGGATTCCACACATTTATTTGCAGGAGTGTGCAAGATTACACCTCATTATATCTGAATAGGAAAGCAATAATGTAGAGAACAACACTGGAGATCAGAAGGCCGTGAGTTTTAGTCCGGTCTTAGACATGAAAGCTGGCTTTCTTTCACTACAACTCAGCACACAGGGTTGTTGTTGTGGGATGTACAAATAAATAAATAAAATTAGCATCCATCATCAACAGGACTGGAGATGAGAAATTCAAAGCATTTTTTTAATAGTGCTGCAACAAAACACAAAAGCTATAAAATCTGAACAGCTGTAAATTAGAAGCTACTGTTCCTTCTTCTTCATTAGCTATCAGCTGTCTCATTCCTGCAAAGCAATTAAGATTTAGTTTGATGCCACTTTTGTGTGTCTCTGAGGACCATGACATACGCTATATTGGATGTTTTAATAATAAAAAGATGAAGAAATTGCAGCGCCGGACTTACCCGGCAGCAGGCTTTGCTGGAGGGACCGGGAGACACCGGACCCTCATGGCGGCCGCCATCTTGAATCCCGAGTGAAGTCTTGTGAGATGAGACTTCGCTCGGGAGTTCGGGCCTGCTTGGCCCGGCTGCTGATTGGTCCGGGCGGGGCCTGCTTGCCCTATATAAGGGCGAGCAGGCCCGGGGCTCTTCCTTTTCGCCCGGACAGCAAGCCACGAGCAGACACTTGTCAGTTCTGCTCGCGGCAGCCATTTTGGAGGAGCCTCGTGCAGCGGCCGCCATTTTGTGCAGCCTGTGGTGGCCGAGAAGGCCTCCTTTTGCCTTCAGGCAAAGAGGATTCATTGCGGAGCCAGCAGCAGCTGTGCTCCGCCCTGGTTTGCCCCCCAGTTTCCTGGGTTCGGGGTGTGGGGGTGCTCTCCTCCGGTGGCCTCCTGGGGTGTACAGGGTCCCTGGGGGGGGGGTGAGGCCTTTGGAAAAAAGGCCCCTATAAAGCGGTGCAGCGAGGCCTTGCTGCAACCGCTGGGGAGGGTGGAGGTTTTCCCCTCCAGGGGGTGAATTGGGAGGCCTGCAGCATAAGCAGGCCTTGCCTCGTGCGTGCAGCCTCCTTGGGGGTAGTTCTCTCCCACCCCCTTCTTTATTCTGTTTAACATAAAAATAGTTTGAGGCAGGCCCATGGCCCCTAAAAAGAGGCAAGCCCAGGCCCTTCCGGCCCAACCCGTGGTTCGGCCTAGGAGGGTGGCGAGGCCTTCTGCTCGGGCTCGGGCCAGTGCGGAAGGGCCCCCGGGGGTGGTCCCGGCGGCAGGGGGGGTGGGATTCATGCCCACGGTCCCTCAAACCGAGGTTTCTCCTTCTCTCTCTTGGGCCAGGGTCCTGGAGAGGCTCGATGAGCTGGAGCGGTGGCGGTCTGGGGCAGGCCCGGAGGGGCTTCCCATGACTGCCTCCGCAGCATGGGGTAACGACCCCGAAGAGGAACCAGCCCAGGAGGGACAGATGGCCCACACCGCGCAGCTGGCCCATACCGGGCAGATGGCCCAGACCGGGCAGACGGCCCAGACCGGGCAGACGGCCCAGTCGGGGCAGTGGTCATCGTTCCAGGGCCCAGCGAGGATGGGCCCCCCGTGGATGGTTTCCACCCCTTACGGGGCAGGTAAGGTTGCACCACACACAGGCTCTACACCGCTCCTTCCCGTGCAGGGTCCCGGGTTTATCCCGCCTGCATTGGGGAGTGGCAATAGCTTCCTGGGGGCCACTGCAGGCACATGTGGGCAGGTTTGGCCCCCGCCGGCTCCACCGGTAGGGGCGCCAGGGGTATCTTTCCCACCTGGGGTGGGGGTGGGGGGTTGGATCTCTCCCCCGTCGGCCATTATGCCACCGCCCCCTTTGGTGTATCCACCGGGGCTTGGAGTGCTGGGGATGGGGGCCACCACGGTGTGGGACCCGTTCGCCAGCATAAAGCCTGGGGCCATCCCTTGTGGGTTGCCCGCGACACCATTGGGTTATCTTCTCCACCCGTCTGTGAAGGAAGCAATCTGGCGGGGGGAATATGTCGACCTTTTCTCCCTTTTAAATAGGGAGGTCCCCAAGCAGGACAAGGAGGTGGTGCCTGGGGAGAAGGTTAAAAAAACGAAGGTCACAAAGTGTTTCAGCTCTTGGCTGTACGCTTTTTTGACCTTCGCTTCGGTAGTAATTCAGAGGCAGCTGGGTAGGGCCGCTGCATTGCTGAAATACATAGACCTAATAGCAAGAGCCCACTTTGAGTACGCAGGTACGATCTGGAGGCACTACGATAAGGGGTTTAGGATGCGTATCGCCCATGACCCCTACTTGCCCTGGGATATGGTGATCCCGGACCTTTGGTTCCAGGCCACCCATATGTCCAGGAAGGAAGGATGTGATAGGACCGACAGCAGTCACTTTATGGAAGAGGAGCCCGTGACGCCCCGCGCCGGCCAAGGCCGCAGCGGGTGGAGTGGGAAAAGGGTCCTCTCTGGTTTGCCACGAGTTCGCCGCAAAAGGGGCGTGTTTTCGTCCCTTTTGCAGGTTTCGTCATGCATGCGGGACTTGTGGGGGGAACCATTCCGCAGCCGTGTGTCCCCGCCCCAAGAAGGGGGCGGAAAAGAAGGGTGGGGGTCCCCCAAAGCCTCCCCCACCTGTTGGGGGTAAAGGGGCCCAGTCCAATCAATTTGCAAGTGCTTGAGGGTTGGTTGGGTGACTACCACCCTCGCTCGAGAGCGGCCGCTCTCTTGCTAGGATTTTCGGAGGGATTTAGGATCCCTTACATGGGTGTTAGGAGGGCCTTCATGTCTGACAACCTTAGGTCGGTTGTTGGTCATGAAGACATTGTTAGGGAGAAGATTCGGAAGGAGGTGGCCGAGGGCAGGGTCCTCGGGCCCTTCCCGGAACCGCCCTTCCCGAATCTTCATGTGTCTCCCTTAGGTGTGGTCCCCATAAAGGCGAGTGGTGAATTTAGGTTGATTCACCATTTGTCTTTTCCAAAAGGGGAGTCAGTGAATGACTTCATTCCTGACGAGCTTTGTTCAGTCCGGTATGCATCCTTTGATGCGGCCGTGACTATGGTTAGGAAGTGTGGGACAGGAGCCCTTATGGGTAAATGCGACATTAAGTCGGCATTTCGGCTCCTCCCCATACACCCCGACGAATTTGAGCTGTTGGGCTTCCACTTCGAGGGTGGTTATTACGTGGACAGAGCTTTACCTATGGGTTGCTCTGTCTCGTGCTCTCTGTTCGAGAGTTTTAGCACCTTTTTGGAGTGGGCGCTCAGGAGGCAAAGTGGTCTGGGTACTGTCATTCACTACCTTGATTATTTCTTGTTGGCGGGGCCTGCGCATTCGGAGCAATGCTTTGCTCTAATGCGGGACTTCGAAGCCCTTTGTGCTCACTTAGGGGTGCCTTTAGCCTCTGAGAAGACCGAAGGCCCCGCCACCAGGATTACCTTTCTGGGTATTGAATTGGACTCAGAGGAGCAATCTTCCAGATTGCCCCTGGAGAAGTTGCTCAAAATCAGAAGGAAGCTTGATGAGGTGCTGGGCTGCCGGAAGGTTACCCTACGGCAGCTTCAGGAATTGGCAGGCATTCTTAATTTTGCCTGTCGGGTAGTTGTTCCTGGTAGGGCTTTTTCCAGGAGGTTATACGACGTGATGAAGGGGCTCCGTTTGCCCCATCATCGTACCCGCCTCTGCGCTGGGGTCAGGGCTGACCTCGGCGTGTGGCGGGATTTCTTGGTCAGGTTTAATGGATTGTCTTTCTGGAGGCACGAGCTTCTTTTGGAAGCTGAGTTGCAGCTCTGCTCTGATGCCGCGGGGACTTGTGGTTTCGGGGTAGTGTTAGGTGACCAGTGGTGCTGGTCGGCATGGCCTCCGGAATGGAGTGCCTCTTCGTTGGTTAAGGACCTTACGTTCTTAGAGCTCTTCCCCTTGGTAGTGGCCTTAGAGCTTTGGGGGGAGCAGTTTAGGGACAAGACTGTGCACTTTTGGTGTGACAACCTAGCGGTTGTCCATGTGGTGAATGCCCTGTCCTCTAAGAGCGACAGGGTCATGCGGCTTGTCCGCCATTTTGTGCACAGGTCCTTGTCCCTAAACGCATTGTTTTTGGCTAGGCATGTCCCCGGGTTGGATAACGGGGTCGCTGATGCCTTGTCCCGTGGTCAGTTGTCCAGGTTTCGGACCCTGGCCCCGTGGGCCCGAGAGTTGCCAGAAGTGTTCCCCGGCCACCTCTGGAGTCTGGGGGGGATCCAGAGTGGTGGAGAGACGAGGCATCCTGGGCAATCTCCTTGTCTGTAGCGCCCGGCACCCTCAGGGCATACCAGCGTGCAGGTAAGGAGTTTGGGGATTTCAGGCAGGGCAGGGGTTGCCAGCTTTGTTGGCCTGTCCCTGTAGAGCACTTGGCCGAGTTTTGCGTCCAGCTTAGGCAGCGTGGCCTGTCAGTTAGGACGATCCGGTCCAGGTTAGCCGGCCTCGCCTTTCTGTCCAAGGCGGGGGGGTTTGTGGATTTTTCGGGTGACTTCCGCATCCAGAAGATGCTGGAAGGCTGGATGAGGGAGCAAGTGTGGGCCCCTGGTGACACTCGTCGGGCTCTGACGGTGGAGCAGCTGTCTTTAATTAACGGGGTTTTTGACAGTCTGTGTGCCTCATTGTACGAGGCCCGTCTTTTTAGGGCAGCGACTTGTGTCATGTTTTTTTGGGGCCCTCAGGGTCAGCGAGGCCATGGCTTCATCTCAGGCTGACACTTCGCTCCGAGCCTTCCAGTACGCTGATCTGGCCTTTAGACAAGGGGGGGTGTCCCTTGTAGTAAGGCAGTCTAAGACAGATCAGCTACACAGAGGGGTTACCATCCAGCTTAGTGCGGCCACCGACCAGTCGGTGTGTCCAGTGGCCGCCCTACAGCTTTATTGTAGCTTGCGGGGGTCGGGGCAAGGGTACCTGTTTAGGCATTGGGACGGTACCCCTCTGACCCGTTACCAATTTTGGGTGTTGGTGTCCAGGGCAATGGCCCGGGTAGGCATGGATCCCGCCGGTTATGGAACGCATTCGTTCCTTATCGGCGCCGCCACTAGCGCAGCACTTTCTGGTTTCCCGGCCCATCGGATTCGGGAGATCGGCCGCTGGCGGTCAGTGGCATATTTGGGTTATGTTAGGCCCACTGAGGATCCTAGGCAGGGCTTAGGCTAGGTAACCTCTCTGTGTGTGTCCTCTTGCAGGTCCCCAGGCTAACATGAAACCGACGGGCTGCTGTGTGGCCACAGCATGATATTTTGGGCCGGCCACTCAGCAGCCAGGAGCGCCATCGGGACCCAGCTGTCCCTGGGGCAGTGGGTCAAAGTTGCCTGGATGGGCCGGAGAGGTATGCGGTGGGAGGGTCTCCTACTGGCATTGCTGGGCGGTCAGCATTCTGTGGCTGCGCCCGGCAGTATGGTGGGGGCGGCTCCTCGGGGTCGTGCCCAGGTGGGTTTGGGTGGGCAGTGTCCTGTGGCCGCACCCAGGTGGCTGGTATTGCACTTAGGAGGCAATGACCTGTGCATGCTGGGAGGCCTGGCGCTGATCATCCAGGCACGCGAAGACCTGTGAAGGCTTCGTGAGGTGTGGCCCACCACGCAAGTGGTGTGGTCAGAGATCCTACCTAGGATCGAGTGGAGGTACGCCTCTTCCCTTAGGGCCATTCACCGGGCAAGACGTAGAGTGAATAGGGCCCTGGGCAAAACAGTTAGGGAACTAGGTGGGGTTGTAGTGGCCCATCCCCTCATCACAATAGACCGGCCATGGCTTTACCGGGCCGACAGCGTTCACCTGTCAGAACAGGGGAACGCCATTTTTTTACAGGACCTGCAGTGGTCTCTGCGTGAGCTGGCGCAGCTAGAGGGGGGAGTCGGGGGGCCAAGATAGTGATCTGACCCCCGCTCCGTGGCAGGTTAGGGGCGGAAAATTGGGGTGGTTTAGCAACCGCACGTTCTCCCTTGGGCATCTTTGGGGATGATTGACAGGTTCTCCGCAAGCTCATGGAGGGAATGTCTGCCTGAGCAGCTGGGGGGAACCTGTCTTTGGGTCCTGCACCTTTAATTCCCGGATTCGGGGTAGCCGGTGGGACCCCCCTCATGCAAAGCATGGCAGGGTCGCAGGTGATGGACTGGTCCCTCACCTGGACTTGCATCGAGATACGCCCATGAGTTGCCCAGGAAGTTTTTTGTCATAACGTCATTTCCGCCCCAGAAGTATTTGTTTGACCCTGCAGGTCCATTTCCTGGTCATAGTTGATTATGCTAATATATGCAAATTTAATGAATAAATTATGCAAATTTATGTTAATAAAAATGACCCAGTTTAAATCCAGCTCTTGTGTCCGTGTCGTTACTCCGTCTCTCCAGCAATTAAGTAGCAATGTCACTAAATACGATATTGCTAAACATTTTTGTAGCCACAGAATTGAATTATGCAGCCATATTTATTTCATCTCAAAGTTTTGGGCAGGTGAACTGAGTTGCCTTCAAAAGGCACTGGACCATATTGAAGCAAAGTGAGACATCTACCTCACGTGGTATACTTACCTTACCATATTTCATAACATGGTGAGGAACCTCCAAGAGGAATTGTTAGATTTGCATGTAAATGAAGGGGTGAGTTACAGAACAGTTAAGCACCTTTATTGTCTATTAGTTGGAACTAATACAGACTGCTGGCAGGCTGCATGGAAGCAGCTTTTAAGGGCTTCCCTGAAGCCTGATAGTCACTGACAAAAGTTTATTTCTCATGCCACTAGATTAGCTAATCAGTGGCAGCTATGCAATTCGACACTAAGTCCGTCTGTCCATAACAGAAACAGTGATTGATCTACATACACAGACCTGATAGACTGAGCTTTCAACTTATATTTATGATTGGCTCCTATGTTTGATTTTTCTCATTCCTATTTTGTCTCAATCCTGAAAATTAAGAATATCAAGCTGGAGACAACAATATTTTTATTGCATTGCCAGTACAATAACATGTTTTGTTAAAAATGCAGCCCATCTATATCTTGGTCATATTTGTGTCAAAAGTGCTTTTCAAAAAGCAACTGGACTGTTTCTTCAAGGAAGAAAAAGTAGTTTTGTTTTTCATCCAATAAGCTTCATCAATTCTGGCAGAATGGTGGGGGCTCTGAAGGGATCTGATAGGATGGAGGGGTGTTGTTAACAAGATCATATTTCTGATCTTAGCACTCTCCTTCAGAGCTCTTGAAGTCACCTGGGGGTTTATCTGTTTCCTCAGTATCAGCTGTATCAGAGTGCAAATGGGTGTGGAACTGCTGAAAGAACTGTATTGTAGACAGGAGTAGTGTTCTGTCGGACTCTCTGGTAGACATCTCCCAAAAATTCACAGGTACAAATTTCAGACACACACATGTTTGAAAATTCAAAACAATGTTCTTTATAATGAAAATTCACTTAACCGAAGCCCTCTTTTGGTATAGCAAAGAGCACTTGTCTCCAAACAAAATGGTAATTTGTACAAGTCCCTTATCAGTTCTGTGATACTTAGCTTGCAGCTGTGAGGCAATTCACAGTCCTTCTTCTTTCAAACACACTTTGCTCTGGTTTAGTTTCAAAGCGGGGAAAAATCAGCACACAAAAGGTCAAAATCAGTAAAGCAGTCACGAAACACAACAATCAGATAATCCTCCACAATGGCCAAACCCACAGACTGCTATTTATAGCAGCCTCACTAATTACCACAGCCCCACCCAACCACAGGTGGCCTCATTTTCTTTGATAATAATCTCTCAGTTGTTGCTGCCTATGCATCGCTCTCCGCATGCGTGGCTGTATCATTAACTCTTGTTCTGAATCCAAGGAGGAGCTAGATAATTGATCTCCTTCTGAGCTGTCTGCCACACTCTCCTCCTCCCTGTCACTCATGTCTTCTTGGTCAGAGGAGCCTTCATCAGCAGATTCCACCGGGGGCAAAACAGGCCTGCAGCATGTGGATGTCTCCCCCACATCCACAGTCCTTGGGGCAGGAGCTGGGCCAGAGCTAACCACAACAAGTAGATGATGTCCTAGCCCTCTGTTGAGAAAATTGCCTCTTTTACCCCACTTTCATACCAATAGTCTTCTCTATCCAAAATGAGTTTTCTGCTTTCAAAAGAATGACCTTTGTCTTTAAAATGCAGATGACATGCTGAATCTTGTCCTGATGGGTTTGCTCTCCTATGTTGCCAGAAACGATGAAGCTTCTTAGGAAAAAATAGATCCAGGATCCTACACACTGAATTATCTCATGGCATTAATTGCAAAACAAAGGAGACTCATAATGCCAGCCTAGTGAAATGGACAAGGAAAATAGCAAATGAAACAACAAAATTCAATTCTATTCAATTTATTAGATTTGTATGCTGCCCCTCTCCGAAGACTCAGGGCGGCTCACAACAATGATAAAAACAATATTATAATGGCACAAATATAATATTAAAAATAACTAAAAACCCTATCATAATAATAAAAACAACAACACATACACACCAAACATAAATTATAAGGAGTCTGGGGGAAAGATGTCTCAAATCCCCCATGCCTGGCGGTACAGGTGGGTCTTGAATAGTTTACAGAAGACAAGGAGGGTGGGAGCAGTTCTAATCTCTGAGGGGAGTTGATTCCATAGGGCTGGGGCTGCCACAGAGAAGGCTCTTCCCCTGGGGCCTGCCAGATGACATTGTTTAGTCGAAGGGACCCGGAGAAGGCCAACTCTGTGGTACATTATTGGTGGTACCTTATCGGTCGCTGGGATTCGTGCGGTAGCAGGCGGTTCCGGAGGTACTCTGGTCCAATACCATGCCAATGCCATGTAGGGCTCAGACATCTCAAAATATATAAATATGTTTAATGAAATTAAAAATTCTCATTCCTGGGATACTTATCTATTTCAAGAACCATCAGTTATTGGGCTTTCATTCTTTGAAATGACAGACAGAATCTTAATTTTTTGTGAGCTATTATTTCAAAACGAAATACATGAGAATTTTTTTCCAATTCAGTCTGAGAGCAATTGCAACAGTCATTTAGAGAATTACACCACCCATTGTCTCATAAACTTTGCATAGCAATGAAGGGAAGAGAAAAATCTTCCTTCCTTTGGCTCACCTTACTTGTTTCTTCTGCTTGAAGTAAGGAAAATTTATGCTGTTCCACATAGTTGGTGGAGATTTAATATTATAATTATTACGGGTATTGCTTTTGGAAATATGTGTGAGCAGAAAATAAGAATTTTGATAATCTGTCCTGAAAAAGTAAGAAAATGTTCATTTAAAAAGCATTCATTTCTCATATGAAAGGGTTTTACTGTCCCTAGAAATTAATACTTTTGGAATTTTTTGCCACCCTTATTAGTGTGAACTGAATTATAATGTCTCCAAAAGCACTATGGAATCAGTGACAGAATATGGACAAAAGGGAAGTTGACATACTTTGTATTAACCTTGCTGAATAGGGTGTCTTTCCATTTGTCTGTGCAAAAATGAGAAAAGAAGCATCACACCACCTTTATATGTATCATGACATGGCTCCTGTATAAATATATATGGGGCAAGACCTTGATTCATGACACCAGGATGCTTATTTCCTTTTTTTGTTTTGGATAAAACTATGAGATCACTGTTATTGAGGAAGAATGGGTAAATATGAAAATAGTACCATAGAAGAGAATGCTTTGAGAGCTACCATATCTATAAATAAACATTTAGGCATACAAATGTAATAAACCATTGCAGGAAAAGTCCAATACAATAGACTATTTTTCCAAACAAACTCCTGATTAAATCTGTTGTGGGTTTCTATATACATTTCAACCTGAATAATTAATTTAATCCAGCATTTTTAATATCATTCTTTGCTACCAAGAATTGTAGTGCTAGCGGTTAAGAACATTACCCTGTTATCTGTTATGAATGTTTTTTTTTTCATTGTTCAGAAATAAACAGTCCGGAGCACTTTCTAAAGTGTTTCCTTCAATATTTGTTCCTTTTTATTTTCTTGATTAGAGTATTATCATAGCAACTTATTTCAGCACAAAAACCATGGCTTACTCATGCTGTCAGATTTATACATGGTATGCTTGTATGTATGAGTGGTTCTTTAAATTGGGGTTTTTTAGATTGTTTTTAATATTAGATTTGTTTACATTGTCTTTCTATACTGTTGTTAGCCGCCCCGAGTCTTCGGAAAGGGGTGGCATACAAATCTAATAAATACAAATACAAATACAAAGGCCAACCGCTTGTGAAGAATCAAACAAGGTTGAAGTATAAACCCGCAGTGTCTTAGTTTTTGGGACGTATTTGGATAACGCATAGTTTTTTCTCTGTCTCAGCTAGGAGAAAAGACATTCCTTCAAATTGACATGAAAAATATTCAGAAGTGGAAGGGGGTGAAATTTAAAATCAAAAGAAAAGTTTCCTTTGAGATATATGCATAAGCGTTGTAATCAATGATTCTAATCTCATTTGCACACATGTCTCTCAAGCAGAGTTGTAGGAGACACTCCAGCATAATTTAAATAAGAATGAAATATTAATTAGTGCATAGCTGAATGGTTTGTAAGGCTTGTGATATCAGCTACACCAGAGCTGCCCTCATTTTTTTGAGCTTGCAATTTTAAATAATTGTGATCTCCCTCCACGCTCCATTGCAAACCCTTTCTTTCTTTCTTTCTTTCTTTCTTTCTTTCTTTCTTTCTTTCTTTCTTTCTTTCCTTGTTTCTTTCTTTCTTTCTTTCCTTCCTTCTTTCTTTCTTTCTTTCTTTCTTTCTTTCTTTCTTTCTTTCCTTCTTCCTTCCTGCCTCCTTTCCTTCTCTCTCTCTCTCTCTTTCTCTTTCCTTCCTTCCTTCCTTCCATTTGTTCATGCAATTCACTTGACTTTCTTGCAGGGCTGGTTAATCAAAAGCTCTGAGGGCATGGATTCTTTAGATCTAGCCATGCTTAGGTTAGCTAGCCATGGTTATTTCAGCAAGCAACTTTTCAGTGATGCTAGTTTTTACATGCTGAAAATTCAGAATAGTATGTATCTCATTTCTTGTTCCAATTTTACATTTTAAGTATTTCAGGTATTAATGATGAAAAAAAATAAGCCATCAATATTTACTAGATACATGATTTTCATACAATAATTTCCTGGTGATGTATTTGGCATCTAAAAAAAAATCCAATCTGAAATCTTGCAAAACTACTGTCAATCACTGACTCGGTTAGCATATTATACTTAACTGATGCATAGGAAGAAGTGTTACAGTAATATCAACAACAGAATGTGAGGGAATACACAGTCAGCCTTGAAGAAAATATATGGTAAGTGTTAGTAAAATATTAGCTATAGCTTAAGAAAATAGGCAAGAATTAGAAAGAAACTCAATATTGTTCACTCTGGTATAAGGGGAAGGGAACAAAAATGATCAAGCTTTTAAGATTCTGTTGTTATAGCCTGTATCAATAAAGAAACATCCTAAGACTTGTGGTATCTATTTCTTGGCTTTGTCTACCTCAATGGATAACAAACAGCTAAACCTACTCAGCTGGATGGAACAGAAACAGAAAGAGCTAGTTTTAGTCTCAAGAGTTAAATTAATTTCCTCAGTAATCTGTGTTATTTGAACAGAATAAAAGAATGGAGAGATGGTTCATTCACTCTTTCTGACTTGTCGAAAATAAGAACTTGTGGACCATATTAGTCCATCTGCCTCTATTTTCTTTTATTTGTCTGTTTTACGTAGCTGCATGGATGGCCTTCACTGAGCTGCTGGCATTGAACTAGACTATTTTCAGTAACTAAGTTCATAGCAATGACTCCTGCATGCTGTCCAAGAAGAACAAAGTGCTCTTGTCCAAGATCATCATTCCATTCTTTGAAGGTGGTATTTCATGGCTCCTTTCCAGGAACTATCATACCTGATGCTGACACTTAATTTTCATCCTAATTCAAGCTTGAATACTACTCTTCTCCATTTTGCAGGAAGATAATGGCTTACAACATGTTCACATGCTCATGATATCTGGTGTGGTCACGGGCTTGGAGCCAGGAGTCAATTTATCTTCTATACAAAGAAAGTCTAGGGAAAGCTTCACCTTGTTAAGTAATCCTGGGCAAAAGCACCTTGATCCTGCTTTGGATTGTCTTGGGTAATCTTGGGTAGTATTGCAGAAGTTGTGCCTCCGAATACAAAAAGCCAATAAAGGAAAACACATATCTTTGAAGTTAATTATTTTAGTGATCCCAGGTTTGGGTCTGCAATATGCCTGCTCTGTCAGAAATCTATACGAATGCTTTTTTCAGTGTGGAGACGAGATCACACCAATCTAACTTATTATTTTAGATGGTCATTGCACCATAAAATTTAAAAGGCCATGCCTTCCCACACTGACATTGACACTGTGGCCTAGGAATGTTCTAAAAAGAACTAAATAGGTTTCTGTCTAAACAGAGCTGCTCACTCAGCCATTAAACTGAACTGATCAGAAAATGTTTAGCTTGATGAAAAGTGGAGAACTAGCAGGCTTTGCTGGAGCTCTCGGAGCTATCTTTTGCTGTGGTTCTTATCTTCTAGCAGAAATATAATAACAGCATTTTAAGTGGTATATTGTATGCCGCGGATACAATGCAAGTTTTGAAAATAATTTTGGAAAGAGTACTATACAGTTTCTGTGAACACAATTCCTCTCTACTGTTCCTTAAAGCAGCCACCCTCTGCATGAACCTAGAAATCCCCCACCCACTTTTTTATGGAGTGGATTCATTGAAGTGAATGCAGTCCAAGTCAACCATTAAACCATTAAATGCAGTCCAAGCCAACCAAGAATATTAGAGTTTGGAAGATAAAATGCTTTCATGCCATCAACTCTACATAATAACTGAAGGAATGAACAGTGACTTTTCTTCCTTTGTATAGTATGCAGTAGAAGCTTTAAGGAATGCCTGGTTGCAAATCAGCAACAGCATCAATTTTAATAACTACGAATTATTAAGGATTAATTAGTGTTACTGATTTGTGCACAAGCCACTTCCTCTATAATGTTTGTGACTATTTCTCAGCAGTATACCATATTTTTCCAAATATAAGATGTACTTTTTTATCCCCCCAAAAGAGCGTGAAAACTTGGATGAGTCTTATACACCAAATGTAAAGTGACCAGATTTTAAGATTGGGAAAGAGGGACATCATTGAGCTGGGGGAGGGGGACCTAAAAAAAGTTTAGCCAAAAAAAATTAGCCAAAAAATATTCTCGCTCTCTCGCTCCATCCCTTTCTCTCCCTTTCTCTCTCTTTCTCTCTCCCTCCCTCTTTCTTTCTCTCTCTCTCCATCCCTCTTTCTTTCTCTCTTTCTTTCCTCTCTTTTTTGATCTCTCTTTCTCTCTCTCTCTTCCTTCCTTGCTATATCTGTCTTTTTCTCTCCCTCCTTCCCCTTCTCTTTCTCTCTTGTCCTCCCATTCTATCCCTTTTTCTCTCACACTCCCTTTCTTTCTTTCTCTCTCTTCCTCTCTTTTTTATCTCTTTCTCTCTCTTCCCTGCCCTAATGGTGCCTGGGTGGAGGCGAAGGTGGGAGAGGAGGTGGAGGGGTGAAGCGGGTCAGAAGGCTCAGAAGGTGCTTCCCTTATGGAGTCTCTGCCCAGCGGACCCAGACAGCCCCTGGCCCACCCTCCAAGTTCCTCTGCTGCTCTTTCACACACCCTACCTGGCTCAAGACTGACATAGAAGCCCAGCTGCAGGGGGGAATGGAAGGATGACCCCACTCAAGTCCCACTGCCCCATTACTCACCCATGCAGCTGGCCTTCCTCTTTGGAGCAGAGGGAAGGAAGAGCAGCCAGTAGAGGCCCGGCCGGCCCTTAAGCATCTAATGGGTTGCAACAAATCCTTCCACCTGCCGTTCTCTCTTCCGCAAGCTTGCAGCGCTGGGACATGACTTGGGCCATCCCGGGGCAGGGCAGGGGAAATGGGCGAGCAAAGGCCCTGACCAGCTGGCCTGAAGTCCGTGCAGAGACTTCCGGCCAAGCTGGGTTAGGGGCCGGGAGGGCAAGGCAGCAGTGGAGAGCCTGGAATTCCTTCCCTCTAGCCTCTTGCCAAGGGGGCTAGTTGGGAAGAAAAAAAGCGGGACATTTTTCAAAGGGTGCGGGACACGGGACAAATGATGAAAAGGCACGACTGTCCTGCTGAAAGTGGGACATCTGGTCACTTTAACCAAATGTAGCCTCACCCATCCACACTCACTCTTTGGTCTCTGCTTGCCAGCAATTTACTTCTTTGCAACAAACAGCAGCAGAGCCTACTTAGCACAAACTACAGATTATCTTCCTCCCAATACTCAGATGATTGATTGAGGTTGCTGGCAAATCCATGTGCTAAAATGAAACTAAAGCTGCATGGAGGCAAATTGCTGGAGGAATCAGACTGTGCTGAAACTGGGTGGTTTTTTAATTTTTTTTTGCTGCAAGGAGATAAGTCAATAACTATAAATGCCTATGTTCAAATGATTAGACTTATAGTTTAAAGACTGCTTTATATTTTCTTTTAAATAACAGAGAATACTTCCAGAAAGCCACATCAATTTTAAAGATCTGTAAAAGTATAATCTGAAATGTAACAGTGTCCTGTTTTGTATTAAGATAAGGCAGCTGAGTTAAACCCTTACTTTGTCATGTTTGGAGTAGATCTATTTAAATAATCGGGAGGAGTTAGTGCGATTACATTTCAGAAAATTTTCTGGGATTAATATACTGCCATAATGTATATTGGAGATCAAAATATGATTTACTGATAATGTAATGTTTATCAGAAATATATTGCTGAGTTATATGAAAGAAGAATTTAATTTGAGCTGCACAATTCCCTCTAAGTTATAGTTTTGCAGAACATACCGTATACAGTTTATTCCTTAGAGCGGTGTCTTATTCATGTTAGTATCATTAGTATCATGTACTTCATGTATCATGTAGGTACTACAGTATGTCCACATAGCACTATAAATTGCTCAATGTGTATTAGCTCAATAAAAAACATAGTATTCCATCTGAAACTGTAAGAATGTTCTGTCTTCTGTGGACACCAAGGTTTTGGGTTCACCTCAGCCTGATGCTTGGTAATCAACAGAGAAGACAGGAAAGTCATTTTTCCATGGCAACTATAAGCCTATAAGCCTAGTAAAACAATGAAAATATGTAGAAGGGTAGAATATTATTTATTAGAAGTGTATTTTTATTCTATACTACATATATTGTGCATTAATCATTTTCCCCATTTGTGATTTTAAGTATGCATACAAAACAGGCAATTAAACATATATTTTTAGTTTCCCCACAACTAAGTCAATGCATTATATTTCAAAATTATTGAATTACTATTGTAGTAGGGTATAAATTGGCTTCTGCAGTGCAAAATGTGCTACACTATTTTACGGACTCAGCTTTGAAATATATCTCACAGAACAAATAAAAAGAATTTCATTTTTTTTCCACTTGAATAAGATGCTTCTGTAAGTATAGAACAATGTAATTGTTGCTTAAGAAATAAGTGTTCACACCAATCACAAAATACAGTTTGAACTGGGATGGGTGCCATCAGCAAAATCATCAAGATGGTGATGAAAAACTTGCCTTTTTGATGCAGTTTTTAAAAAATAGTTCCAGTGATGGTTTATATCTTGGCTTGGAAATTATGAAAACTGCTACTTCCCTCAAGAAACAATTCAGAAATCCAACTCCTCACCTTTTTTCTCCTGTTGAGGTAGGATATTAATTTGCATCTAAATGGGGAAATGATCTAAAATTTTCAAACTTTTTACTGATTGGAAAATCACAAATTCTTTGTGTTGTGGTTAGCTCTGGCCCAGCTCCTGCCCCAAGGAGCCATCCACATGCTGCAGGCCTGTTTTGCCCCCGGTGGAATCTGCTGATGAAGGCTCCTCTGACCAAGAAGACATGAGTGACAGGGAGGAGGAGAGTGTGGCAGACAACTCAGAAGATCAATTATCTAGCTCCTCCTTGGATTCAGAACAAGAGTTAATGATACAGCCACGCATGCGGAGAGGGATGCATAGGCAGCAACAACTGAGAGATTATTATCAAAGAAAATGAGGCCACCTGTGGTTGGGTGGGGCTGTGGTAATTAGTGAGGTTGCTATAAATAGCAGCCTGTGGGTTTGGCCATTGTGGAGGATTATCTGACCGTTGTGTTTCATGACTGCTTTACTGACTTTGACCTTTTGTGTGCTGATTTTTCTCCGCTTTGAAACTAAACCAGAGCAAAGTGTGTTTCACTTTGTGAAAGAAGAAGGACTGTGAATTGCCTCACAGCTGCAAGCTAAATATCACAGAACTGATAAGGGACTTGTACAAATTATCAGTTTGTTTGGAGACAAGTGCTCTTTGCTATACCAAAAGAGGGCTTAGTTTAAGTGACTTTTCATTATAAAGAACATTGTTTTGAATTTTCAAATGTGTGTGTGTCTGAAATTTGTACCTGTGAATTTTTGGGAGAAGTCTACCAGAGAGCCCGACAGAACACCTTGTTGGACAGAACTGGATGAAATTTTTGGGAAAAGTAGCTCCTTGTGGACAGATGAAATAGGCTAGAATAGCGCCGGCGGACTTACCCGCTGGCACCTTTTGCAGGCAGGGGCCGGGAAGACGCTGGACGCACGGCGTAGCCGACATGTATTTCTGCCGAAGTCTCGCGAGATTGCGCGAGACTTCGGCCGAGGATCGGGCCAGAACGGCCCGATCGTGACGCTGTCCGGGCGGGGCCTGCGAGCCCTATAAAAGGGCGTGCAGGCCCCGGCTCAGCCTTTTCGCCCAGACAGCTGGTCAAAGCAGACACTCGGGTGTCTGCTCTTCTGGTGCAATCTTGGTGCCTCGTGGCAGACGCCATTTTGTCAAGCCTCATTGGAGGCTCGTGGAGCTACAGTCAGCGAAACGGCGGTAGCATCGGCGGGGCCTCACTAGCAGCCTCGCCGCTTTTGGAGGGTCATTGTTAGGCCCCCCCGGGACCGGGGGGAGGATCTTCCATCGCCCCCGCGGGAGCGTGGCTACTGCTTGCGGGTGAGAGGGGGGTCTGTGTTGGGCCTCCCCAGGATCGCAGGGGGGTTAACCCCTTTATACACAGGGGGCAGTTTGGCCTCGAGGTGGGCATTCAGCGTGCCCCTATGCCGGTTTGGGCCCGGGGCCGGTCGCTGCCCCCTGTTAGGGGCTGTGGGCCTTCTGGCACCGGCCTCTCAGTTTAAACAAGAACACTTCACACAAATAATAAAAGAAAGATAAAAGGTTTATTATTTCACATATATTTTGTTTGTTAATATTTAATATTATCAGGACTTTGCTTCTTGTCCTTTAGCATAAGTTCTTCGTTTTTTGATAACTGGGAGCATATTTAGGAATGGCCCCAAAGAAGAAGCAGGCCCGGGCCCCCACGGCGCAACCGGGGGTTCGGCCTGGGCGTGCTTTGAGGCCTTCTGCCCGGGTTCAGGTTGCCCAGGAAGCAGCCCCTGCGGGCGCCCCGGTAAGGGTAGTGGGACTTGTGGCTCAGGATTTGTCTCCCTCTCTTTCCTGGGCCAGGGTCCTCGAGCGGCTGGAGGCTGCCCTGGGACGGGACCCCGAGGCAGCGGTGGCCCAGTCCGGGCAGGTGGCCCAGCCTGGGCTGATGGCGGCGTTGCCTGGCCCCGGGAGGCCGGGGCCACCCTGGATGTTTTCGACCCCTTACAGGGCAGGTGAGGTTGCACCACACACACCTTCCACTTCTTTTCTCCTGGTGCCTGGACAGGCCTTTGTACCGCCGGGCTTTGGGAGTGGGGCTGGTTTCATGGGGTCTCCCTTAGGCACCTGTGGCCAGGTTAGGTCCCCACCAGCTCTTGCGGCGGTGGCGCAGATCCCTGGGGCGGCTTTTCCGCCGGGGCCTGGGATGCCAGGGGTGGGCGGTTGGAACCCACCGGCGCCGGCCGTAATGCCCCCGCCTTCGGTGTTGTCTTACCCAGTGGGGATGGGGGTGTTAGGAATGGGGGCCACCACGGTGTGGGACCCGTTCGCCAGTTTAAAAACGGGGGTGATCCCATCCGGTTTACCGGCCACTCCTCTGGGGTTCCACCTTCACCCTTCGGTGAAGAAGGCAATATGGAAGGGGGAATATGTTGATTTATTTTCCATTTTGAACCGGGAGGTCCCCAATCAGGTCAAAGATGCAGTGCCAGGGGGAAAACCCGATAAAACCAAGGTCAGCAAGTGTTTCAGCTCTTGGCTGTACGCTTTCCTGATCTATGCCACGGTGGTTATTCAGAGGCAGCCGGCCATGGCCACGGCTTTGATTAAATATGCTGACCTCATTGCCCGGGCCCACTTTGAGTATAAAGGTACCATCTGGCGGCACTACGACAAAGGGTTTAGAATGCGGCTAGCCTTGGACCCGACCTTGCCCTGGGATGTAGTGGTGCCGGACCTTTGGTTCCAGACGACTTACATGTCTGGGAGGGAGGGGTGTGACAGGACAGATAGTGGGCACTTCATGGAGGAGGAGCCCGCAGCTTCCGCCCCTGCCAAGGCTGCCACAGGGGGTGCGGGGAAGGTTGCCTCCCCCGCATGTCATGAATTTGCTGTAAAGGGGCTTGTTTTCGCCCCTTTTGTGAGTACAGGCATGCAGCTGGGAACTGCGGGGGTTCCCACGCCGCTTCTGTGTACCCCCGTCCCAAGAAGGGAACAGACAAGGAGGGAGGGGGCTCAGCAACGTCAGCCCCACCTGCTGGGGGAAAAGGGGCCCAGCCCAATTAATCTTAAGGCACTCGAGGGTTGGTTGAAGGACTACCACCCTCAATCGAGAGCGTCCGCTCTCTTGTTAGGTTTTTCCAGGGGATTTAGGATCCCTTATATGGGGGTTAGGAAAGCCTTCATGTCCGACAACCTTAGATCGGTCGTGGGACATGAAGACATCATTAGGGAAAAGATTCGGAAGGAGGTGGCCGAGGGCAGGGTCCTTGGGCCTTTTCCAGAGCCGCCCTTCCCGAATCTCAGGGTGTCACCATTAGGGGTGGTCCCCAAAAAGGCGAGTGGTGAATTTAGGTTGATTCACCACTTGTCTTTTCCAAAAGGGGAGTCAGTGAATGACTTCATTCCTGATGAACTTTGTTCAGTCCGGTACGCATCCTTTGATGCGGCCGTGGCCATGGTTAGGAAGTGTGGGGTTGGAGCCCTTATGGGTAAATGCGACACGAAGTCTGCATTCCGGCTCCTCCCCATTCACCCAGACGACTTCGAGCTCTTGGGCTTCCACTTTGAGGGTGGTTTCTATGTAGACAGGGCTTTACCTATGGGTTGCTCTGTCTCATGCTCTCTTTTCGAGAGCTTTAGCACTTTCTTGGAGTGGGCGCTCAGGAGGAGCAGTGGTCTGGGTTCGGTCGTTCACTACCTTGATGATTTCTTGATGGCGGGGCCTGCGCTTTCAGAGCAATGTTTTGCTCTGATGCAGGACTTCGAAGCCCTTTGTGCTCAGTTGGGGGTGCCTCTCGCCCCGGAGAAGACCGAGGGCCCGGCCACCAAGATTACCTTCCTTGGTATTGAATTGGACTCAGAGGAGCAATCTTCTAGATTGCCCCTAGATAAGTTAGTCAAGATCTGGGCTAAGCTTGATCTTGTGTTGGGCTGCAGGAAGGTCACTCTTAGGCAGCTGCAGGAGTTAGCGGGGATTTTGAATTTTGCCTGTCGGGTCGTGGTGCCTGGACGGGATTTTTCCCGGAGGTTGTATAGTGCGATGAAGGGGCTACGTTTTCCCCATCATCGTACCCGCTTATGCGCCGGGGCCAGGGCTGACCTCTGCATATGGCGGGACTTTTTAGAGCGTTTTAATGGGTTGTCATTTTGGAGGCACGAGCTTCTTTTGGAAGCTGAGTTGCAGTTGTGTTCGGATGCTGCGGGGACTTGTGGCTTTGCGGTTATGTTAGATGACCAGTGGTGCTGGTCGGCTTGGCCTCCGGAATGGAGAGCCTCACCTCTGGTTAAGGATTTGACCTTTTTAGAGCTCTTTCCCTTGGTAGTGGCCTTAGAGCTCTGGGGGGAGCAGTTCAGGGACAAGTCTGTGCACTTTTGGTGTGACAACCTGGCGGTTGTCCATGTTGTGAACGCCCTGTCCTCTAAGAGTGACAGGGTCATGCGGCTTGTCCGCCATTTTGTGCACAGGTCTCTGTCCCTAAATGCATTGTTTTTGGCTAGACATGACCCCGGGTTAGATAACGGGATTGCTGACGCCTTGTCCCGTGGTCAGTTGTCCAGGTTTCGGACCCTGGCCCCGTGGGCACGTGCGTCGCCTGAGGCTTTTCCCGACCACCTTTGGAGCCTGAGTGGGCTCCCGGGAAGTGGAGAGTAGAGGCCTGCGGGGCTATGGCCCTCTCAGGGGTGCTTGGCACTCTGGGGGGCTTAGCAGCAGGCAGGTAAAGAGTTTGGGGATTTCAGGCGGGATAAGGTTTACCCCTATAGTTGGCCTGCCCCAGTTGTTTACCTGGCCATATTTTGCGTCCAGCTTAGGCAGCGTGGCCTTTCAGTTAGGACTATTGGGTCCAGGGTAGCCGGCCTCACCTTTCTGTGTAAGGCGGGGGGGTTTACTTATTTTCTGGTGACTTCCGCATTTGGAAGATGTGGGCGGGCTGGGCTAGGAGTCTCCTCCGATGCTCGCTGGGCTCTGACGGTGCAGCAGCTGTCGCTGATTAGTCAGACTTTGGACAGTCTGTGTGCCTCTCTGTACGAGGCCCGTCTTTTTAGGGCAGTGGTTTGTGTCAGGTTTTGTGGGGCCCTATGGGCTAGCAAGGCCAGGGCCGTATCGCAGGTGGACGAGTTGCTCCGTGCCTTTCATTTCATCGCTTTAGTCTAGCTGGGTTCTCGTGTCCAGGTTTTGGCCAGGCCAAGTATGGATCCCGCTGGTTAGGAAACCCTGGTTCCGTATCGGCGCTGCCACTAGCGCGGTATCGGCGTTTCTCGATACGGAGGATTCGGGGAAGTCGACTGCTGGTGGTCAATGGCCTGTTTTAGGGTACGAACGGCGGGCTGAGGGTCCAGGGTACGATCTTAGGCCAGGTTCCCCTTTGGTCCTCTTCTATTTAACCCCGCCAGGACACGACCGACGGTGTTGCTTTGGGGTCATAGAGCGTTCCCGACCACTCAGCAACAAAGTACCGACTTGGGGACCCTGCCGTTGTTGGCGGCTGGGTTATTGTTGTCTGGCTGGGGAGAAGGGGTGTGCGGTGGGAAGGGTGTTCTACCACTATGGCTGGGATGGCGGCATCCCATTGCTGCGCCCAGGTGGTGCTGGGAGGGCGGCATCCCATTGCTGTGCCCAGGTGGTACTGGGAGGGCGGCATCCTATTGCTGCGCCCAGGTGGTCCTGGGAGGGCAGCATCCCACTGCTGCGCCCAGGTTGTACTGGGAGGGCGGCATCCCATTGCTGCGCCCAGGTGGTACTGGGAGGGCAGCATCCCATTGCTGTGCCCAGGTTGTACTGGGAGGGCGGCATCCCATTGCTGCGCTCAGGTGGCTGGTCTTGCCCCTTGTTGGCTATGACCTGGGCCTGCTTGGCAGTCTGTCTTTGATTTGCCAGGCTCGTGAAGACCGCGGTGGCTTCGCACGGGTGGCCCACCATGCGAGTGGTGTGGCCTGATCCTCCCGGGGATCATTTGTGGGTCGCCATTTTCCTTAGGGCCATTCACCGGTTAGCGGGGAGCTACTTCAGGCCCTGGGTGCGGCAGTCAGGGAATTAGGTTGGGTTGTAGTGGCCCATCCCCTCATCACTGTAGATCGGCCGTGGCTTTACCGGGCCGAAGGTGTTCACCTGTCAGGACAGTGGTACACCATTTTCTTACAGGACCTGCAGAGGTCTCTGCGTGAG